>NC_135637.1:20082301-20385331 GCF_053574225.1 Canis aureus | reverse complement strand
AAGTCAGCTCTACACCCAGCGCAGAGCCTGATACAGGGCTCCATCTCACAACCCTGAGATTGTGACCTGAGCTGAAATCAAGAGTTTAACAGACTGCGCCACCCAGGTGCCCCTTGGTGACTCTATTATTACTGTAACCCTTCATACAGCTCTGTAATCATCTGTACCTCCAATCACTTACATTGTAGAGCAACATACACTTTGATTACTTCATGCAACATTTCTTCCACACCAAGGCACTATGTCAGGAGCTGGAGGTGTAAAGATAACAAGAGGCAGACCATGTGTTCCAGCCCCTTACAATCCAGAGAGGAAACAGGCATGCCAACAAAGTGTCTAAAATATTGCAAAACTTCACTATGTCCTCACACTAACTCTGGGAAGTTAGTGGTCTTATCCCCATTTTGTAGATGACAAAAAAAGGCCCGGGGAGATCTGGTGACTTGCCCAGAGTCACAGTGGAAGAACTGGAACTTAACCCTGTCTTCCGGGGTTTAGGGTCTAATACTGTTGCTATTCCGTGACATTATGTCACCGCCCTTGCTCTGTAGTCATGAAAGAGGAAATACTCCTCCTCCTTGGGATTATGTGCTCAGAAAGAAGGACTGGGTCCATCCCAGGTTCCCATATTCCCCAAACCCAGGAGCATCGGGCACCCTGCGTTCTGTGTTGTCCTCCAAAGGACGCTTGACACAGACTACAATGTGAACTGCGTGCCCTGGAGTTGTTCAAGGCCATGTGGCCCTGCTTAGGGCCCAGAGTTACCAAGTGATCATTTTGTCCAATTGGCTCCTTAAACACACGAGCGTATTTTGTCCCATTACTCGAGTCAAAAACCTGAGAACCATCTCTCCATCTCTCACACCATCTGTCTCGTCCATCAGCAGAATCCTGTTGACTCCTTCAAAATACATGGATCCAGGGTCCGCCACTTCTCATCTCCACAATTACTGTGGCCCCCTCCTGCCCTCACCCCAGTGTGGTCTTGTGTCTACACTGCAGCCAGGGTTTTACAGTTGGGTGTCAAATCCCAAGTCCATTTATGTCCCTCCTCTGCAGAGTCCTCCAGTGGCTTCTCCCTCCCTCAAGGCCCAAGTCCTCATGTTGGCTCATCAGGCCTTTCATGATCTGGCCCCCATAAGGCCCCCATTTCTGCTTCTCCCCAACTCACTGGGCCACAACCACAGCAATCTCCTTGCTAGTTGTAAACTGCCTCAAGGCCTTTGCAGGTGCTCTTCCCTCTACCTGGAAGACTCTTCCCCAGGGAGCCACTTGGCTCACTCCCTTGCCTCTCTGAAATCTCTGTTCACATGTCACCTATCAGTGAAGTCCTCTCTGCCCACCTTTATAAAATTTTCCTCCACTTAGATCCTCCCCCACTTCCTCAAAGCCCCTGCTTTGTTTGCTCCCCCTATATTTATCATGATCTAATTTTATATTCTAATTGTGTGGGTTTTGTCTTCCATATCCACCAACTAGAATGTAAGCACCATGACAGCTGGGATCTATGTCTAAATTGATCAGCAACTGGCACACCACCAGAATAATAATAGAGCTTCAGTATTTGGTTGAGCGAACGACCACCAGGCCAGGCATCCCCAGTGTCGGCTTGAAAACCGTAACCTGCGTAAATGAGCCGCCTTCTCTCTCCACAGCCCTTAGCACACAGCCAGGCAAACTATGTACACAATAAGTGCCGAAATCAAGTACACTTAGACTTTCTTATCCAGCATGGAGGTTCAGAGGGGGCTCTGGAGCCAGATGACCTGGATCTTGCCCCAGCTCTGTCACACTGAGTAGCTGCATGACTCTGGCCAAGTTAGTTTACATCTCCTTCCTCGACTTCCTCTTCTGCAGAATGGATAATGACTCCTTTAACAGGGTTGTTGGGATCATTCAGTGTGTTCTACATGTAAATCACATCCAACCGTTGCTGTCATTTCCCCTATAAATGCCTCAATTTTTCTTATTTCTACAGATGCTGCAAATAATCAGCGGCCAGCCAGCCAGCCAAGCCTCAGGTACTGTGCACTTTGGGTTCAAGTTTAATCTGTCCTTTCAACAAATAGCCATCCCCTGCCATTAGCCAGACACGCAAGGTTAGAGCCTTGGGATATCAGGGTCAAGGAGACCCATGTAGTCCCTGCCCTTATGGGGGTGGGCATGGGGAGCAGCTGCTGAGTTGGCAGGAAGTGAGGTCCTTTCATGTGTGTTGTAGGCGTAAAGTGGATGAACACGAACAGGACGGCAATGAGCTTCAGACCACCCCCGAATTCCGAGCCCACGTAGCCAAGAAGCTAGGAGCTCTGCTGGACAGGTAACCAACAATGTACCTTCTCTCCTCCTGCCTCTATTTAAGATGAACAGGGATGGCTCACACTGGCTGGGAGCTTAGGCTGTAAGGCAGGCACTGTGATAAGCATGTGCTGGATGTCACCTGATGGCATTCATAATCAGCCCGTGATATAGGTCCTGTAGTTGTCCTCGTTCTGTAGATGAGGAAACGCTGCCTGGGAGATGGAGATTTGCTTGAAGCCACAGGGTGTGAGGAGCAGGGCTGGGACTCAAACCCAGGTGTGCTTGGCCTTAGAGGCCACACTCTTAGCCACTATATGATCCTGCTGCCTTGAAAGTGAGAGGAACCCAAGAAGCAGGAGCTCGTTCCTACCACAGGAGGGCTAGAGGTGCCAAAATTACTATTTCTTGAGTGTCAATCCCTAATTACCTCACATTTTTAAAAAATACTTAAAAATTAAGAGAAGAAGCAAACAGAAAAACAGGTCTGCCCTGCTCTAGAAGCTGACCTCCAAACCAGTTCTCCAGATTGGTCTTATTTCCCTTTTCATACTTGCTGCCAGGAAGCTCAAAGCAAAACATGCAGCCCTCTCTCCAGCAATTTCCTTCCCTCCTGGCCCATCTACTGTTTGCTCTGTTTTAGATTACATTCATTTTATTGTACTGTGGGTATCTTTAAAACTTCTTCAACACTGTCTGGAATAAAGTGAGGTTCCAAGAACTGAAGCACTGCAATTTGAGCTGCCAAGGGCTGTTCAGTATGTTATGGCTATTAGCGTTACCATCCTTAATCAGGCCAGTGTGCTTCCTGCTGTAGTATTTCACATCACATGCCCCTGTTCCCGCCACTTTTAAAAAATATTGTTTTAATTTTTTTTTTCTTGTTACCCCAAATCTCATCCTAAAAACCATTTCTTGGGACGCCTGGATGGCTCAGCAGTTGGGCGCCTGCCTGCCTTTGGCTCAGGGCATGATCCCGGATTCCCGGGTTTGAGTCCCGCATCAGACTCCCTGCATGGAGCCTGCTTCTCCCTCTGCCTGTGTCTCTGCCTCTCTCTGTGTGTCTCTCATGAATAAATAAATAAAAATTTTAAAAAAGAAAAACATTTCTTTCTTCCATAGCTCAATTACCATCTCAGAAGTAGTGAAGGAGCTGAGAAAGGCTGAGGTACAGAAAGTCTCCACAGAGGATGATGGTGAGCAGTCATACTACTAATGCCAGCTGTTGTTTCTTTACCCACCTGCTGTGTGTCTGGGGCAGGCAAACGGTTTGGGTATGCTCTTTGATCCACACAGCCCTCTCTGAGGCAGGTGTGATGATGATGCCCTCGTTTACAAGGGGAGCCGTGGGGGAAGCTGAGGCTCTGAGAAATGAAGTCACTTCCCTTCCCCAGAGAAGCCGAGGTTGGCACCAGACTGGCCTTACTCCACTTCCCTGGAGTACCTTTGTGTGTCGAAGCCGGAGTGGGAGTGTCGTACCACCACCACCCATAGCCGCTCCCACCCTCAGCCACTCCGGCTGAGTCTCTGTCCCCTGCCCAGTTCCCTTGCCACTGTGGAAGCGGCCTGAGGCAGAAGGTTCACCTGCTGGCTTCCGCTTCCTCTTAGGGCTTGCTGACCTGATGGGGCAGCTGGCCTCCCCTCAGTACCCCGTCCCTGGCTCCAGCAGGCACCATGTGTGCCTCTCAATGTACAGGGCACCTTTTTGTAGTCAGCCAACAATGATTCCTGGGTCTTTGCCTCCGGGTGTGGAGTTCCTTGAGGGCAGGGGCAGGGCAGCCCTGGCATCTGGGAGAAGGGGCCAGTCCCTGGCAGGGCTTACTTGGCCCCTTTGGATTTTAGGTTTCCGTCTCTTTTTCACATCCATCCCTGGAGGCTCTGAGAAGAAAGAGGCTCCCCAGCCTGGTCGAAAGCGATTACCTTCCAGCTCCAGGTGAGGTCTCACTCTCTTGTCTCCTGTCCACTCCTTTTTGCCCGTTGTCTGTATTTGTCAGTCCCCTGGAATAGCCGAGCAGAATCTGACAAGATCCAGACCAAGAAGGAGCCCTGTCAGGTAGCTCGAGAAGTAGTGCCCTTGGTTGGAGGGGGAAGAGGTTCTGCTGCGTGTTGGCTTTAGATTTTTACTGCTTTTTGAGCACCATCTTATGCCAGACACCTCACTCCTGGGGCATCCCCATGAGACCAGGGCTCTGCTAAGATCCTCATTTTGTAGATGACACTGAGGGTCAGAGAGGAGACATCACTTAATGAAGTCACACAGCTAGGAAGCAGAGAAGCCAAGGTTGGCGCCCAGACTGGCCTTACTCCCAAGCCAGAGCTCTCTAGCCGCCTCCCCCTGGGTCCTCTTCCGGGTGGCTGATACTGAGGGCAGTGAGAGGCAGCTCTGGGACCCTGTGCCCACTCCATGCCCTCCCTTGCAGCAGCGAGGACAGTGAGGAGGAGTGGCAGCGATGCCGGGAGGCAGCTGTGTCGGCCTCCGACATCCTCCAGGAATCTGCCATCCACAGTCCCATCAAAGTGGGAGGAGAGGCAAAGAAGAAGAAAAAGAAGTTGAAAAAGAAGGCCAAGAAGGAGGCCAGTGCCGACCTGGTCGCTGCCACCACCACCACGTATGGGACTACAGGTGGGAAGCAGGAACAGCAGTCCCCCAAGCTCAGTGGAGACCAGGCATCACTTGGGACCAAAAAGAAAAGAAGGAAGAAAAAAGCCAAGAAGGCCAATGAGGCTTCCCCATTCTCATCAACAAAGAGTGCAATGGCTGCTCCTGCACACTGACCCCTGCCCATGGGCACAGGGCTCTACTAGCCCGAGGACAAAGGCACTTCCAAGCCCCACCTCCCTCTCCAAGTCCGAGAACTTGGATGGCAAGACCATACTCTGCCTGTGACTGGGGCTTGCCCAAGAGTTGGGACAAAGAGGGCTGTAGGGTGAGAAGTCTAATCAAGGCCTGCCCATCTGGCTCCCACTGGGGCTGGGGCAGACCTGTGGTTCCAGAACACTCCATGGCCTTCCAGTTTTTCAAGACTGTTGATGATCAAGTGGTGAAGCTTCCATCTTCCCGGTCCTGTCTGAGGAGAGCATGTGAAGAGAGAGCTTTGCCTTCCCTCCCACCTCCTCAGCCTGGTGGGGGAGACCACCTTAAGAGATGGAGGAAAGGGGTCGGCCCAGAAAGAGTTTTGTACTTCTCCCTCCAGGCCACACAGATTTGATGTAACATTGTCTGAAAAAGGAGAGATTCGTCCCCCACTCCAGATTTCCAGAAGTCTTTTCCATTTGTGAATGTACCATGTACAATCATGTCTCTGAGCCAGCCAGATTATTGAAAATAAATTGTCGAGAGACCCCAAACTTAAAGTGATTGGGGTGCTGCCTCCATATCAATGCTGAACCTTGATGAGACATTTTAAGTAAACATTACATAGGTGGTGTCCTGCTGCCTGCAGCCCAGTGGGTGTTCCCGCACCCCAGCCTCAAGACTGGAAAGTATCGCAGCACTTGTGGATGGGGTTTTACACACCAGGAGTGTTCTGCAGGAAAGAGGAGCAGCTCAGAGTTAAGGGGAAATTCTGGCTTCGTGGCCTTGCCTCCGGAGTTCAGCCGAGTAACAAAGACAGAGGTGGGACCTGAGAGTCTGTGCGCTGAGCCATCTCTCCTCAGGCCCCAGCCCTCACCCTCCCCCACCCCCCCACCCCCCGCCTCCCTCTGCCTGCCCAGCCCCACCTGGGCGCTGTGTGGACAAGCAAGAAGTTTCCACTACTCATTTCCACTCTTCCGTTCCTCCTTTCCTTTACTAAAAGTTAAATAAATGTACAGGTTTGCCCTTAGCTGGCTGCAAGCTGCAGGGGGCGCTGGTTCTTCCCTGGCCCCTTCCTCAGTCCCAGGATGGGAGCAGTCTGCAAGCCAGGTTATCTGCAGCAGCCCCAGGAAGTGGAGGCCACGGAGCCCCAGGTTTACACAGCTGGCTTGTCTCTCTTGGTGGCACTCGGGACCTCAGGGGCCTGGGTGTGGCTGGACCTCTCCCCATCCCTCAGCCAGCCCTGTGACAATCCTGTCCATGCAAGTGGCTTCTCTCCACTGGTTCCTTTCCCTTCTCTGGGCCCCTCGGATCTGCCACTGCCATTAGCCCATGTAGGGAAGGCCTTGGTGCCTTCCAAGCTCAGCAGCTTCTTCCCCAAACCAGGGAGGGGCTGCAGGGCCCCACAGGCCAGAGGAGCTGTTGCTCAGAATCCTGACAGCACCAGGCGCAGTCGCAAGGCTCCCATGGGGCAGAGATGATTTCCTAGCCCAGAGGGGGTCTTTCCCGCAGAGGCAAGATGCCAGACTGGCATTAGAGGTGTGATACCCAGGAGAATGGACGGCCAAGAGGCTGCAGAGAGGGATGGCTCAGCACGAGAAAAGCTGGAGAGCCCTGCATGCTTTTTGCTGCTAGCTGGAGCTCTCCCAGGGGGTTGCATCCAAGCCCCAGGCCCCAGCACAGAGGAACCACTTGGGGAATGCTCATGCGATTAGGGGCAGGGTAGGTACAAACAGGCATGTGGGACTATAGCTAGAAGGGGAGCAGGGTGGAGGGACCTGATCAGGACACAGGTGACAGGATGGGGCTGTGTTGATCCTGGGCCTCTTGGAGCTCAGTGAGTCACAGCTCCACAGCCTCATGTCTTGAGAAGTGCAACTGCCAGAGTGCCCTTGGGGGTTCTGGGGCTCTCCACAGGCATGGGCTGGGGGCACCAGGGGCACCAGGGTCCCCAAATCCAAAGGCCGGCCCTTGTGTTCCAAATGACAAGATTGACCCTGAGCACCAGGAACAGTCCCTCCTGTGTCTTGCTCTGCTTCCCAGCTCTCCACAGTCCCCTCTTGGGCACTGAAGCAGCCCTCCTGAGGTCGGGGAGCCTTGGAACTCTTTCTGACGCTGACAGAGCAGGCTGGGAACCAAGGCACAGTTTTCAGGCTGCACTCCGGTGGCAGTGAAAGTGTCACAGGCTCAGATGTCCCAGTCACCCCCCAAGTAGGCCAGGCAGGCTCCAGGCAGGGCCCAGCCCCTGGGAGGCGTTGCCATGGTTACTGGGAGGATGAAGCCATCTGCGTGGAAATGAAGGTCTCGATGACGCTGTGGTTGGATGGCAACAGGTGGCTGTGGCCGTTGTTGGAGTCGGAGCTCTGGTACAACACCAGGCTGCTGGAGGACACTGCAGGGGCGAGTGAGACAGCTGGCTGCCGGCCAAGCCCTTCCTGACCCCACCTCGCCCACCCATCCCAAGGGGTTCTTGGCACCGAGGACACGAGGCCTTGCCATCCCCTGAACTGCAGCAGATAACCAGAACTCCAAAACCAAACCTCTATGCTTGGGTCTCATCAACGCCCCCAGCCAGGCTCGGGGGCCGCACAGTGAGTGGCCTCCTCAGAACATTTTAGTGGAAACATTTGAGAAGCCCTGGTGAGATGGTGTGGTTAGTTTTATGCGTCAGCGTTGCTAGGCTATAGAACAGGCATTGAACCAAACATTTAAGTATCACAGTGGAGGTATTTTGTAGATGTGGTTAACACCTATAATCAGTTGGCTGGAAACAGTGAGAGATTTCTCTTGAAGACGTGAGGGAGTCTCATCTAATCATTTGAAGGCTTTAGGAACAAAAGCTGTGGTTCCCTAGAGAAAAAGGAATCCTACCTCTGTTGCCAGCCTGCTGGTCTGCCCTACAGCTTTCAGACTTGCCATCCCACAGGCACCTGAGCCAGTTTCTTACATATACTTGTGTTGGCCCTTTAACAGTGTGGGGGTTGGGGGCACTGACCCCCTGCACAGTCAAAAATCTGCATATTACTTTTGACTCCCCAAAAACTTAACTACTAATAGCCTACTATTAGCCAGAAGCCGTACCAGTAACATATACAGTCAGCACATATTTTGCGTGTTCTAGGTATTATACGTGGTATTCTTACAACAAAGTAAGCTAGAGAAATGTTACTAAGAACATCCTAAGGAGAGGCGCCTGGGTGGCTCAGTGGTTGAGCATCTGCCTTTGGCTCAGGTCGTGATCCCAGGGTCCTGGGATCGAGTCCCACATCAGGCTCCCCAAAGGGAGCCTGCTTTTACCTCTGCCTTTGTCTCTGCCTCTCTGTGTGTCTCTCATGAATAAATAAATAAAATCTTTAAGAAAAAAAAAGAACATCCTAAGGAAAAGAAAGTACTTTTAACAGTCCTGTGCTCTACCAAAAAAAATCAGCATACAAGTGGACCCAGGCTGTTCAAAACCCGTGTTATTCAGGGGTCAACACTGTATTCCTGTTGGCTTGTGTCTCAAACAGAACCCTGGCTGACTCCAGTGGCTAAAAGAATGGGCTCTGAGTTTGGACCTGGGTTCAAGTCCTGGCCCTGCCACCTGGTCACTGTCAGAGGCAAGGTCAAGTCCCTCACCTCCTGAGTGTGCAAATTCTCATTTGTAAAATGGGGACGATGACACATGCCCCATGGATGAAGCATGGAGGCTGGCCCATGGATCCCTCAGTAACTTGTCACTGCAGCCACTAGCACTAGAGAAAGGAAGCTGAGGCTCCGGGAGGGGAATGGAGAGCAGGGTAGTGGCCTAAAGTCACGCACTTAGCAAGTGATCGCCTGCGGCCTCAGAGCCCAGCAGCCTGACTTCCAGGGGCCTGCTCTTCATCACTGCAGATGCAGGGCACCAGGGACTTGAACCGAATGGGTCAAGTGGGATGTGGTGACCTGGAGAGCCCACACTCTGTTGTCACTACATGGGAACATGAGTCTCCAATTTTCCAAGAAAAGCCAGAAACCATGATTTCTTTGTGAAAGCTAACTTTTAAATGTGGGCAACATACTCAAACAGGGCTAAGCCCTGAGCAACACCAACACGCCTGTGCGCCGCTTCTGGCCCCATGGGCAGCCCCGCGTACTCCTCATCAGTACCCTCTGCCTCTTTCAATTAATCTTTTTCCTCAACAGAGTCAACGAGACATTCCTGTAAGATAGGCCCATTTTCCTGTGGTTTCGTACCCCTCTTGGCTGACTTCAGGGGAGCACAGGGTGCCCTCCCGCTTGTGGCACACACCTTCCTCCCCAGCTGAGGGAGCAGGGAAAGGCTGCTCACCGGTGGGGCTGGCGCTGAGCCGGTGGGCAGGCTGCAGGTGCTGGATGCCAACAGGATCCTGGCTGGGGATGTGGATGGTGGTGGTCTGAGACGCCGGCGTATGAAGCCCGGACTCACTGGAGGCCTCAGCATCTGAGGTGAAGACCTGGGGGGACAGAGCAGCCTCCTGAGTTCCCCATGGGAGCACTTTGCAGAGGGGCCTGATCAAGGGGGGGGCGGCCTGGGCCTTACCTGCTTGGTGGGCGTGAGGCTGGCCAGGGCGCTCAGGTTGGTAGTGTCGGTGATGAGCATGGTCTGCGGAAGCAGGCCCGTGTGGGTGTACTGGGCCACCTCGGGCTTGTGGCTGTAGAGGGCTGGCCACAAGGGAGGAGAGAGAGGGATATAAAGACATGGCATCCTGGGCCAGGCTGGACCCCTCCCAAGAAGGCCTCAAAGCTGGGTGCTCTGGGGGAAGTGGGGCAGTGGAGCAGTGGTTAGGGACTCAGGACAGATTTCCAAAACTGGGAGCTCCAGATAGAGGGGTTAGATCCTCTCCCCAACTACAAGACCCTGCTCAGGCTGGCTTGGTGGAGGCCCAGGAACCCACACCCAACACCTGGGGACCACAGGTATGACCGGCGCTGGGAGGCACAGTGCTATTGTACTAAGTACAGGCCATGGAGGGAAAGGCTGGCAACCCCCATTAGTGGGTGCACAGAGCAGAGGACAGCGTAGCTCCACCCCCAGGACACCTCTCCAAAATGTAACCCAAAGTTTCACCTACAGCCCAGACCCTCCAAAATGCACTCAGGCGCCAGGAGAAAAGCACATAAACCACATATTCTCACAGTGACTCTGATAAAACCATACACACGGAAGTACAGGCACTCAACCAAACCCACACAGACAGGTCCACAGTCCCTTACTCTAAATGCCAAGTTCCAGAAAGGTCTGAAAACCAACAGATTTTCATAAACTCAGTAGCACTAGAGCTCATTTGGTGGCAAACTCTGACCCGACCCTGATGTGAAGTTACGCAAAGTCTTTATTAACCCACCTCATGGCATTCTACCTTCGGCCACAGAAATCCCAGGGCTTTGATGACAAGATGCTGCCCCAACCCTGTGCGGAGTGTGATAGAATATATGGTGGATGCACCCTACCACCTTTCTAAATTCTGAGAAGTGGGACTTCTGAGACACGTGGCCCCATGCGTTTCAGAGAAAGGACTATGACCTGTCCTCCCACACGTGGCTTGTGCACCTGCAAACACCGATCAACATCCACTTGCACCTCCACTCACGGAAACTCGTGTGCGTGCACGACCACACACATTCACATGCTGGAACATGTTCTCGCCCACAGGTACGAATCTGAGCCCCTGCAGACCCCCTCAGCACAGAGGCGCTCACGTGTGTGCCCTGCACGCATGCACACACTCACACACACACACACCACGAGAGCTGCTAAGCTTCCCTATCTCCCCCCAACCTCCCCTCCCCCCAGCCCCTCCCACCCACTCCCCCAGCATGAGGCTAGGAGTACTCACCATGGGGGCTCTGAATCTGGGCCATGGTGGCCATGAAGGGGCTCTGGGCCACATGGCTCTGCATGGGAGACATGAGTGGCTGCTGGTAGGAAGGGTGCAGTGGCTGGGAGAACTGGACTGGCTGCAGGGTGGTCAGGCTGCTGCCCATGCTGTTGATGACTGGCACGCTCTGGGCCTGAGTGGAGGCCAGGCCTGGAGAAGGAGGAACAGGAGTCAGCCAGGCCTCCTGTTGGGAAGGGAACAGGGAACCAGGAGACCCCTTCACACTAGGACCTGTCACTAACTTACATGGTCTTGGCAAGTCACTCCACCACTCTGAGCCTCTAACACATCATATGGGCAGGGGCTGTCAAACTAGGATCCCATGGCCCTGGGGTTCCACAGCAGTGCAAAGGCCCTGCGGCTTAACTCTGGGCTCCTCTCCCAGCAGCTCCCTGTCTTATATATTCAGCCTCTGCATAATGGTACCCCCAAATAAAGTCTTCTTGGGCTTAAAAAAGTAAAAAAAAACTGTATAATCTACAAAATTTTGACTCCCTCTTTCCCCACTTAGTTTTCCCATAGACATTTTGCTTTCCAAGATATTATCTAATGTCTGTATTATGTTTTCTGTCTACCTCCCCACTTGAGTCATTGAGATTTTGGTGTGTTTGGTTCACTTGTGTATCGCTGATGTAGCATAGTGCCTGGCACAGTGCAAGCACTCAATAAGTATATGAATAAATGAGTGAATAAATGAGTCCCAGTGGCTCCTCCAGCTTCTGGATTCTGTGGAAGCCTCATGAGCCCTCCCACCCAGGTGTCCCCCCATGCCCACCAACTTACCAATGACCAGGGTGGAGGCACCCGTGTTGGTGAACGTGGGGCCCAGGGAGGCAGGCTCACCAGGCCCAATGGCCATGACCCCGGGAAGTGAGGCCATGATGAGATTCTGGGGCTGTTGGTTGAGGCCTGGGGAGGTCTGCTCCAAGCTGTGCAGTGCTGTCAGGGTGCTGACAGGGGGCAAGGGGCCCCCAGTTGCTGAGACCTTGGAGGGGAAACCAAGCTGAGTGTGGGTGAGGGTCCCACACTGTCTCCCTGGGGACCACTCCAGGATCTCCCAGCCAAGGGAAGGTGGAAGGTCAGGTTGGAAGGGTCTTCCCCACCTGCGGGGTGTGGGGACACTCACCAGCTTGGCTTCGGTGCTCAGCAGACTGTGACTGGGCTCCAGGCCTGTGGGGGACACTTGGTGCAGGGGCGCAGACACCGTCACCAAGGGACCACCGCTGCTCGAAGGCACTTCCGCCCCCTCGCTAGTTGCTTGCTGTCCATAGCGCACACCTGGAATGAGAGCAGCGTCCGACCTCAGCAACCCCCCCACTTCTCTGCCCTCTGTGGCTCCCATCACTCCAGACCGCATCAGTTTGCTTAGACCACTTGCCCCAGCTTTCCACATGCAGCCAGCAAACCACTTGAGCATCCTCCTGCCTGGTCCTGCGCTGGCTGCTTCTGACGCCTTGAAGGCAAGACCTGCATTTTGTTAGCTCCATGGCCCCCACTGGCCAGTGCTATATGTGGTAGACGATAGGTGTGCAATGAAAGACATCTGGGTCAAAGTGAACTGAAGTTGTTGAAATGAAACTGCAGAGAACAGAGTTGAATAGAAACAATGGGAATTAGTCAAACAAAATGAAATCTAGTCGAATTGAAACCGAAATTAATTGAACTAGATTGAGCATGATGGAGTTGAACTGAATGGAACCAAATCGAATCGGATTGAATCGGATTGAATTGAATTGGATTGAATTGAATTGAATCGAATCGGATCAGATCAGATCGAATCGAAATGGATTGGATTGGATTGGATTGGATTGGATTGGATTGGATTGGATTGGATTGAACTGAGTCATACAAAATGAAAGTAATTTCCTTGGGTTATGTTTAGTTGAACTGAGTGGAATTTAAAGCAACTCTAAAAAAAAATATAAATAAAAAAAATAAAGCAACTCTATTGGATTGTAATGAGGTAAACAGAATGGAATTGAATCTAATTGAATTGAATTGAACTGAAAGGAATTGAATTGAGTTGCTCTTAAATGAGTGACTTGAGTGGATGTGACCTGAGTCAAGTTAGGCTGGATTGGATGGAAGGTCACGGAGTGGTTGCTGGGGTGGAGATGAAAGGACTGGACAGAGGAGTGTAACGAGTGGAGGGGAGTGATAAGGAACCAAGCTGTAATGCTAAGAGGTTTGGGTGGTTACTGCCGCTGGCGTGATGCTCCCCAGCTCCCCAGCCTACCCTCATGTCTCTTCTACCCACTATTTCAACCCTCCCCCCACCACAGCACTCACCGTGGACCTTACTAGGGGAGAGGGCAGGTGGGGGCAAGCCCGGAGAGCTGTGGGCAGGCAGTGTGGGGCCCGGGCCTGGCCCAGGTGGTGGCCCGCTGTATGTGTCCATGGCCAGCTTATGACGAAAGGCTTCTTCCTTGCGGCGATTGGCAAACCAGTTGTAGACACGCACCTCTGTGACAAGGTTGGAGCCCAGCCCCTGTGCCTGCGATGGTGACACCCCCCTCTGGATGCATTCCGCCCTGCAGAAATGGCCACTCATGAGCCTCCAGGCCAGGCTCAGAGGAACCCTCTCCTGGGGCTGGAGGCAGGGGAGAGAATTCTGAGAAGTAGGCTTCTACCTTAGGGTTTAAAGCCAGAAGATCTGGGTTCCAATCCCAGTTATGCTGGGTGACCTTGAACAAGTGTCTGAGCCTCTTTTAGTCTCTCCATTCATAGAGTGAGCAAAATAGCCAAAGGGTAGTAATGAGGGGGAACAGAGATGAGCAGCCACTCAAGGATTGCTTGGGCAGGTGAGGAGTGGATACTAGGAATGGGACTAGGTTCCAGACACTGAGCAGGATTTGAGTGCCCCTGGGCCAACAGCAGGAGCTCTCAAGGACTGCAAAGCCTCCCTCAGAACTCTGAGCCACCTTCCCCCAGCCTTGCCCCAGCCCAGACCAAACCAGCCCTGCTAACCCACCAACCGTTCTACCTATTGCACTCCTCCACCAATGCCTCTCGCTCCTCCTTGCTGGGGTTCTTCTGCCTCTCATAGGCCTGGAACAGGATCTGCTGGGAGGCTGGGCCCCACTTGAAACGATTCCTCCGCCCCTTCTTGGTTGGCAGCTCATCACCTGTGGGCTCTTCAATCAGCCCACCTTGCCCTGCGTGGGTGAACTCTGTAGGCACAGAGAGCCATGAGGAGGATGCTGGTCACTCCCACCTCCCCACTTCAGTTCATCTGACCATGCGCCTGATTCTTTCTCATTTTTAGGGTGTTGAGCCAAAGAAGCTTATGGCTAGAACTTAGAAATCCTCTAATCCAGTGATGACACACAGCACAAATACCACCACTGTCTTAACCTGTGTCCCAGGCAGACATTGCTAATTAACTCCTGCACAGTTTTCTACTGCCCCAAGATACAAGCTCATAATCCTTCTCAACACAAGGCTCCAGGAAAGTATTAGCATTTGTTTAGACTTAACACGTTTGCTATCTTATTTTACAGATGAAGAGCTAAGGCTTTGAGAGGCCAAATATCTTTCCAGGGCTGCACAATAGAACCAAGCCACATCTCCTGAGTACATGCAGAACTATTTTAAACTTTTTGGACCTATAAATCATAGTTAAAATACAAGGGTTAACCAGGAGAGGAGAGACCCACTCAGCCCTTGTCAGGTGGTTCCACTTTAATGGAAACCATTCGATGATCTCTGAGCAAGCAATCAAGAGACTAGAACAGATAAATGGAAAGACATTTTTTATGGAAGGGGAGGCAGGAAGGATGAGTCAGGGATAATGCAGAAGCAGTGCCTTCATCATCTGAGTGCCAACAGGCAGAAGCCAGCGTCAGTGCTCTGGGGAGAGGTGGGATTAGACTCACCAAAAGCCAACCCTAGAAGCCCCTAGAAGCCTGCTGGACATCAGGTTCCAACATCCTCAGCAGCAGAGGTTTGGGTGCCCACTCACACTGACTCGGTTGGCCATCTCGCCTGGCAGCAGGCCGGACCAAGATCTGGAGTACCAGACACTGTGACTTGGCCCAGAAAACTAAAACATTTCAGCTTAAAAAAAAAATTATACTGTCAAGGCTATCAAAACCAAGGAAGGAATCTGAGGAACTGTCACAAGCCAGAGAAACCAAAGGCAACATGACTATGAAATGTAGTATGTCCACAACTGGATGGGATCCTGGACCAGAAAAAAGGACATTAGGGGAAAACAGAGGAAATCTGAATAATAAAGTATGGACTGACTGATTGTGTGACAGTGTTGGTTTGTTGATCGTGACAAATGTCCCATACTCGTGTTAATAATAGGGAGAACTGGGTCTGGGATAAACTGGATTTCTCTGTACTATCTGCCTGGAAGCTCTGAAAGTCTACACTTACTCTAAAATGAAGAGTTTGTTACGTGTTATTTAAGTTTTACCTGCTAAGAAGCATAAACTAAAGCCATGCCAGTTTTCTAAAAACACTTTAGTGAGAGTGCCTTCAAAGTATGTCATACACAGTCCCAGCCACCTGAGACCCAAAGGATTCCTTTGGCAGGTACAGGTGGTGGAGACACCGTCTCCTCAGGCCTCAGTATGTGTCGCTATTTCTGCACGAATAAGCAATCCATGGTGATCTTTTATTGTTGTTGTTAAAGACTTTATTTTTTTATTAATTCATGAGAGATACAGGGAGAGAGGCAGAGACACAGGCAGAGGGAGAAGCAGGCTCCATGCAGGGAGCCCGATGTGGGACTCGATCCCCAGTCTCCAGGATCACACCCTGGGCTGAAGGCAGCACTAAACCGCTGAGCCACCCGGGCCGCCCCATAATCATCTTTGTAAGAAAATATTAACACTTCACCATGGTGGCTTCTCAGTAAATATTAATTAACCTAAATGAAGTTTGGGTTGTTTTTTTTTTTTAAGATTTTATTCATTTATTTATCTTAGAGAAGGAGAGAGGGCGCACAAGCAGGGGGAGAGGCAGAGGGAATCTCAAGCAGACTTTGCACCAAGCATGATGCCTGACACAGGGCTCCATATCAGGACCCTGAGATCAGGACCTGAGCTGCAAGCAGGAGTTGGACACTTAAACAACTGAGTCGTTCAGGCTCCCCAATTAACTTAATGTTTTAATCAGCCCCTTGATAATACTAATATCATAGTTTGGGGAAGGGCAGATGGAGAGACAGAGAGAGAATGTTATTAAGCAGGTTCCACACCCAGCGCAGAGCCTAACTCAGGGCTCAATCTCATGACCTGGAGATCATTACCTGAACCAAAATCAAGAGTTGGCTGCTTAACCAACTGAGCCAACCAGGTGCCCCTACCAATATCATAGTTTTAAAAAATAAATTATATAAATGATCATCACAGCTTTTAAAAGTTGCTTTTTGCATTCAGTAGAAAATGGTAAGTAGCAGATGCTCAACAGATATAAAATGAGGGGGAGCACCTGGCTGCCTCAGTCAGTGGAGCTTGTGATTCTTGATCTCAGGATTGTGAGTTGGAGCCCCTCATTGGGTATGGAGAGGACTTAAAAATTAAATCTTTAAAAATTAGGGACACATAAAAAAAATTAGGGACACATGCTCACTTCAGCTGCACATATACTAAAAAGGGTGGGGGGCACCTGGGTGGCTCAGTGGTTGAGCATCTGCCTTTGGCTCAGATGGTGATCCAGGGGTCCTGGGATCGAGTCCTGCATCAGGCTCCCCACAGGGAGCCTGCTTCTCCCTCTGCCTGTGTCTCTGCCTCTGTGTGTGTGTGTGTGTGTGTGTGTGTGTGTGCGTGTGTGTGTGTCTCATGAATAAATAAATAAAATCTTTTTAAAAAATATTTTAAAAATAATAAATAGGGGCCCCTAGGTGGCATAGTCAGTTAAGTGACTAACTTTGGTTTCAGCTCAGGTCATGATCTCAGGATCCTAAGATCCAGCTCCTCATCAGCTCTGCGCTCAGTGTGGAATCTGCTTCAGACTCTCTCCCTCTCCCTCTACCCCTCTCACTTGTACTCTGTCTCTCAAATAAATAAATAAATCTTTAAAAAATATATTTAGGAGCGCCTGGGTGGTTCAGTCAGTTAAGTGTCTGCCTTTGGCTCAGGTCATGATCCCAGGGTCCTAGGATTGAGCCCCGAGTCAGGCTCCTTACTCAATGGGGATCCTGCTTCTCCCTCTCCCTCTGCCTGCACTCCCTCTGCTCGTGCTCTCTCTCTGTCAAATAAATAAATTATTTTAAAATTAATTAATTAGGGCAGTCTGGGTGGCTCAGCGGTTTAGCACTGCCTTCACCCCAGGGCGTGATCCTGGATACCCGGGCTCCCTGCATAGAGCCTGCTTCTCCCTCTGTGTCTCTGCCTCTCTCTGTCTCTCTTTTTTTTTTTTTATTTTTTATTTTATTTTATTTATGATAGGCACACAGTGAGAGAGAGAGAGGCAGAGACATAGGCAGAGGGAGAAGCAGGCCCCATGCTCCGGGAGCCCGACATGGGATTCGATCCCGGGTCTCCAGGATCGCGCCCTGGGCCAAAGGCAGGCGCTAAACCGCTGCGCCACCAGGGATCCCCCTCTCTCTGTCTTTATGAATAAATAAATAAAGTCTTTAAAAATATTTTTTAAAAAATTAAAAATTAAAATTAAAATTAATTAATTAATAATAAATATTAAATGAGGTGTAGCTTGCTCTTTCTCTCAAGCTCACCTACTCTCATATCTCAATAGTATACTTTTCACTTTATTTTTAAAAAAAGATTTTATTTATTTATTCATGAGAGACACACACACAGAGAAAAGCAGAGACATAGGCAGAGGGAGAAGCAGGCTCCATGCAGGGAGCCCAACGTGGGACTCGATCCCAGTTCTCCAGGATCACACCCTGAGCTAAAGGCAGCACTAAATCGCTGAGCCACCGGGACTACCCACTTTTCACTTTAATAAACTTTCCAACTTGAAAAAAAAAGACCCAGAAAACTTTCCAGCTTATAAAATAAATAATAAGTAAATAAATGAATATTAATGAGTGTGCAAACCAATATGTGAATTTGAGAACTTTAATATTTTAATAAATGTTTAGGAAGCATGGGGAGAAAAGCTTATTTTTTTAATTACTGAACATGCAAATTGTGACCATGTCTTCACAAAGGACTACAGGAATATCTAGCAAAGATTTTAAAGTACCTACTCTCTGACCCAGAATTCCACATCTAGGAACTACTCTACAGACACTGTCTCGTGAGAACACAAATATATACAAAGAAGGATGTTCCCTGAAGCAGTTGGTTATAACAGCACATTGGAAAAACCCTAAAAGTACTTTGGTAGGGAGCCAGTTAAACAAATATGGTACCTCCAAATAGCGGAATAGCTAGCAGCCCTTCAAAGAGCAGAGAAAAATATATATATTATTTATTGCTAGTATATGCATAAAATATCTCTGGAAGGATACATAAGACTGGGAATGTCCTTTAGGAGGACACCTGATTTTTATTGTAAACTCTATTTTCTCCTATTTTTTGAAACTAAGTTTGTTACCTTTTTTTTTAAGATTTTATTTATTTATTCATGAGAGACACAGAGAAGTAGAGCAAAGAGACAGGCAGAGGGAGAAGCAGCCTTCCTGTGGGGAGCCTGATGTGGGACTCGATCCCAGGACCCCAGGATCATGACCTGAGCCAAAAGCAGATGCTCAACCACTGAGCTACCCAAGTGCCCCTGTGTTACCTTTTTAAAAAATAACTTGGATAATTAAAAATAAATTTAAAAACATTTTTTTTTTACACATAGGCTCAAAAATGTGAAAGTGCACTTGGGATTTTGTGGGGTGTGAAGTCTCAGTAAGAAAACCCTCCCTTGCCGCTGAGCCTCTACTTGGGCCACTCCTTCTGCCCAAAACGCCCTTCCCTGCATCTCCATAGGCCAAAACTCCACTCAGACTTTAAGACTTAGTCTGAAAGCTCTCCTTCTGTGTGGTCCCTCCTGATGCCCCTGCCTCCCTGTGGAAGAACAGATTACTCTCTGGTCCTCTGCTGGCTCGGTATTTTGAAATACTTTATGTAGTACTACTGTGCACTGGGCCTGGCACGTGGTGAATGTTCCACAAACACCAGCTGTTACTGTTGTTTCTGTCATATTATAATACTTGTCTCGCTGTATCATAATGATCTATTCGGCTTCCCCTCTACGCAGAGTTCCCAGAAGGCAGAGATCTAATTCATGCACCTCCAAATACCTAGGACCAACCTACTCCCCTCCCCAGAGTGCCTTGCACAGAATAGGTAAGAAGTGCCCGTTGAATCCCTGACTTCCCCCCCAAGCACCCAGTCCTGGTAATGTGGTGGAGAAGCTCTCAGTCCCCACCCCTGAGCTGCAGAGAGTCCAGGGCCCTGCCAGGGAGGACGGGGCTGTGGTCATTACTTACGCTGGGCCACCTCTCGCTGCTTGCGGACGTACCAGGTGTACAGGGCAGCTCGCTTCTGTGTCTTCATGGGGGTGCCCTTGTTGAGATGCTGGGACAAGTGTGACTGGTTGAGGCCAGTGGTGTCGACTACCTCCCGCTGTGGGATGTTATGCTGCTGCAGGTAGGATTTGACCATCTTGGCCACGCGCCACGGGTCCTCCCTAAGAGGACAAAGACAGAGCCTACTCAGCAAGGGGGGTGCGGGAGTGGTGCCGGCACGGCTGGGGGGCCCGTGAGCCCTGGGAGTGGGGGTTGTCCTCACCTTTGTACCTCCTTTAAGGATCCTCCCCTCACCCTACCCGGAAGTGTTATTTGTGACTATGTCTTATCCACTGGGAGAGCCTGTAAACATTGTGGGGGCAGGAACGGTTCTCAGCACCCAAAATGGATTTGACATAATGTATGTCCATGGTGAATGCATGAATGAATGAGTGGATGGGTGGATGGGTAGGTAGATGGGATGGTGGATGGGTGGATGGGTGGATAGATGAATGGATAGATGGATTAATAGACAGTAGATGGATGGATGGAAGGGGTAGATGGATATGGGGATGGGGTATGGCTGTATGAATGGATGGGTGAGGGAGATCTATTGGGGAAAAAATGGGTCTGAAAACAAGGAGAGAAACATGATTCTCTAACTAATGCTGAGTGCTTGTATCTTTTGCCCAAGGTCACAAAGCCAGCCCAACAGTCCCATTCCACCTGAAGGGATTCCATTTTAAGTCAATCTATGGGGTAAAAATCACCTAGAGTCAAGACACCTCCTGAAAATCTGCACTAAACCCCAGGCTGTGGCCTGGCCAGTTTCCCTACAGCACAGGGGCAGCCAGGTCCAGGTGATGGAGTTACGGGGCTGGTCTTCAGAGGCTTCATACAAAAAAACATGTGTGTTTGAGCACCCGAATCTCATTCTGTGGGCTGAGAGCCTCTCACTGGAGAAACTCAAGGGATCTGCAGCCATCTACGATCACACTCCTGTCCTCTGCTCACTGTGGGGAATGGCAGGGGGACAGGCTTGACTGCCTACACTGCACGTCTCTCTCTCCGTCTCCTGTTCTGGCTCGACCCTCCTCTCCTGCCCTGGTCCTCTCCTGAGCCCGATTACAAATATGATGAAAGCAGCTCCGTACAACAGTGCTGAAACAGGCAGAGCTGGGGTTTGATGCCAGCTCTGTGTGGCTCCAAGCCTGAGGTTCTCACCCCTTTGAGCAATCTGCTTCTAGGATCAGGACCTCCCAAGCATTTGCACGTGTGACAAAGGGCATGTGTCAGAGGCAGTTCATCACCGTGTTGCTTGCCACAGCAAAATATCAGAAGCAACCTAAGTGTCCAGCAGAAGGCTACTGTGTGCGGTGCCTCCAGGCAATGCAACCATTAAAATGCACTGAGGAAGCTCAGCCTGCACCCAGGCAGAACAGTCTGGTAGGTCTGCTGTGCTGTTTGGGTAAAATCTGAAGTGGTGCCCAAGATTTCTACATATTTGCTTCCATTTGCGTGAAATACCAGAACCCAGAAGAGGCTAGCGACACTGATTGTCTCAAGATGGGAATGGGGTACTGGGGACAGGGAGAGAGGGACACTGTCTGCTGTTGCTTTCCTGTAATATTAAAATATGCAGGCAGCCCGGTGGCCCAGGGGTTTAGCGCCACCTTCGGCCTGGGGCGTGATCCTGGAGACCAGGGATCGAGTCCCACATTGGGCTCCCTGCATGGAGCCTGCTTCTCCCTCTGCTTGTGTCTTTGCCTGCCTCTCTCTCTCTCTCTTTCTCATGAATACATACATAAAATCTTTAAAATATGCAACATACTATAATATTATATAATATGCTATACATGAATATAGAGCATTTAAAACTTAACTGTAAGGAAACAAACAGCAAACAAATCCCCAGTACTTTGAAGCTCACCCCGTACTGCCTTCTCCCCTTCTCTCCTTCCCAAAGAGCCAGCCTGGCCTTGTCCCCTTGACGATGCCCTTCTCAGGGGTGAGGGCACAGCGCTGGGCCCCATGACTCCCTCCTTTTTATCAGCAGCAGTTCCCACGCACGGGGAGGAGAGGGAGGCGGGGATGGTCCCACTTGCATTGGGCAGCAGCCGGTCGGCCAAGCCCCAGCGGCGTCCATATGACAGATGGGAGGATCGCGCTCCTTGAGTATTTACCCTGAACCAGGCACCGTGCTAAGGGCTGGTCATGTTAGTCTTACCATAACCCTAGGAAGTAGGTGCTACTTGTATGCCCATTTCGCAGATGGGAAAAACTGAACCTCAGAAAGGTGAGCACTGGTCCAGTGACCCAGCCTGGACTCCAGAATATTTCGCTTTGCCCGGACCTCTCAGAACTCCCCCCAAGCTCTTCTTCCTCCCTGCATTCAAGGGCTCCTAGGATCCTCCTTCTCCACCCCTCCCTGGCTCCCTGGGTGCCAGTCAGAGGCAGGAGGGAAGGGCAGTACAAAGTCCAGCATTGTGCTTCGTGGCAAACATGTTTATCTGATTCTGGAGCCAGGCTGCCTGATGGCCTCCCTCCTCCCCCTGCTGCAGGCTGAGCAACACCCCCCACACCCCCACCCCCCCACCCCCGCCTTCTCCCTTCCCGGGGAGAATGAGCTCCGCTTCCTCTCAGCCGGGCCTCCCTGGCTCCAACTGAAGATGTACTGTCCCGTCACTGCCCATTTGACTCCATGTGTGTGTGTCTCTATCTCTTAGTTTCTCTCTACCTGCCTCTCTTCTCTCTCTCTCTGTCTGTCTCTGCATGTGTCTCTGTTGTTCGTTCTGTCTCTTTCCCCCACCACACACATTCACTCACCCCCAGTCTCCAGGGACCTGACTCTTCCCAGGACAGTTTCCCCAACCCAGAACTAATGCACCATGTCTCCAGGTATCTCCTGCTTTCTCTCCAGTGGGTTTAAGGGTCAAGCCAACCTGGGTTCACCTCCCACCGTGGTGCCCTAGCACCTCCCGCGTGTATGCCACATGCCTCCTCAGGATGGTGCCATAAGCCCACGCCTGCCTCACAGTGCCCCTGGGAGGAGCGAGGCTTGATACATGGTAAGTGCTCAGTAAGTACAACAATTTGTCACCATCAACATCGTCGTCATCAGGGATGATGTGGTCATGGGCCTCCCAGCCCTGATGCAGAGGGAAGCGGGCCCAGGAGACGTGAAGATCTGCCCACATCTCCTCCTCCCACCTCTTATGGATTCTGGGAGTGATCAATCAGAAGTTCAAGACTTTGGGCCTTTGGCTCGCTGGCCCCTGGGACTTCAGAGGGTCCAAGGGCTATGGAGCTCAGAAACCAGTGGGAAGGGCCACGAGTCTGGAGGGGGAGTGGAGTTCTCAGTGCATGGAGGTTGGGGGAGCTCAGAGAAGCTTCCCAGCTCGGGTCAAATCCCAGCTCTGCCACGCACTATCCAGGTGGCCTTGGGAAACTGCTCAACCTCTGTGTGCCTCAGTTTCCCCAACCGTGATACCCGGCCAAAAGAATTTCATAAGTTGCCAGGAGGAGAAAACAAGTTTAACGCATTTGTAAGTGGTCGGGAGCTCTCGAGCACCACGTGGAAGTGAGCGGATGTGAGGTTAACAGCAGAATGACGAGAGGATAAAAAGAGAAATAGACCTATAAGGACAGCGCGGTCAGCATGCAACCTCAAGGATGCTGTGCAGAGCGTGGGATTAGGGCGGCCTGGGTCCAAGCCCTGGCCTTACTGCTTCATAAATTATCTTGGGCATGTCACTGCCTCTCTGAGGCTTAGTTTGCTTATCTGTAAAACGGGACTATTACTCCTAGCAACCGTTCACTGCGCCTGCATGCTGCTTGACCCTGTGGGTAAGTGCTATCGTCATCCATGCCTTGCAGAGGGCACAGGGCTCAGGGACGTGAAATCACCTGCCCGAGTCAGGGTCGGGCTGAGTTGGGATTTGAACCCCGGGCAGGTCGGCCTCAGTCAGGGATATCAGATTGTCCCACCGTGGCCACTGTCTTCCTGGGTCTCAAAGACCTGGTGCTGCCTGATGGAGGGGACCCAGGACATCATCCCTCAGGTTGAAGTTCAGGCGGCTCGGGGACAGGGAGGAGCCAAGAGGACACCCAGGAAGGAGCCCTGGGTACAGGTTCCTCCCTTGGCCATAACAGCAGATGTCCCCAGGGCTTCAGGGAATCCTCGCCACTCATTCATTCATTCATGCTGTATTTTAGCCACTGGGCTGCATATCGGGGGTACGAGTGGTGAACAAGACCCCACAGATCTTGTCTTTGAACAGCTTCTATTTTCATGGCAGGAATTAGAAACCAGACAAAAACAATCGTACGTAAAGTTAAGGGACAAGAGAAAGTAACAGAAGGTAGTGAAAGAGAGAGTGACTCTGGTGGGACCTGCTTTTAGATGGGGGCAGTGAGGGAGGGCCTCCCTGAGGAGATGACCCTTGAGCAAAAGGAGGAGAGGGCATTGGTCATGGGAAGATCTAGAAAGAAGTGTCCAGGCAGAAGGAGCAGCACATGCAAAGACCCTGAGGTGGGAATCAGCAAAGTCAGTCGACCCTCCTGGGGGTCCTGGGAGGGATGTGAGGGAGGCACAGAGGTCCCTTGAGAAGAGGTCAGGGAACCAGGACAGGGAATTTGAATTTTATTCACTGGCCAATTAGGGAAAATGAGGCAGGAGATGATACTTGCCCAAGGTCACACAGTGAACTAAGGGGGGTGGGGGTCTGAGAAGAGCTCAGGCTCCTGCTGTGGCCTCAGGCACGAGGTACCCGGGGCGGGGGGCAGGACCCACCCTGCCCCTTCCCACACACCGTCCTCTGCAGAGAAATGGCGTCCACTGGCAACCCTGCCTCTGCACCATCCTTTCCAGCCTTAAGCTCCTCCAGCCCTGCTGTCCAGGCTTTCATCAGGGGTGCCCACCCCACTCCCTCCTGGGTCCTGAGGGTAGAGGCCCCACTTTTTTCCCTCGGGGCGTTTTCAGATCCCTTTTGTTACCTGAACAATAAGTAACCCAGGTAGTTAGTTATAAACTCCGCAGGAACAAGGAGCTGGTTGATAATTTATAGCAACATCTCAAATTTAAATGGAAAGTAAATAGCATGCTGTTAGCATTAAAGAAAACCCAATCGGGTCAGGCGGGAAGCACTCCAGCCTTCTCTGCAGCTTGGGGTGTCTCACTCTCTCCCCAGCCCCTTCTCCCAGCTGGGTGGGAGCCCCTCGGCCCTCCCGGCTCTTCTGCTCTCCTCTGCTTCTCCAGGCCTCTCCATCTCCCCCCCAACCCCACGCCCTCCCTCTTCCTCCACAGCTCCCCGATCTCCCTCAGCTTCCAGGTCTCTGCTGGCTCCCAGGGAGCACTTTGACCCCTGCTCCCCCCTCGGGTGCTATGGATGAAGCCTCCCCCCTACTCACCATGCCACCAAAGGGGCTGCTGATCAAGAGGCCCCACCCAGCCAGGTAAGAAAGGCCCTTGGCACCCCCTGCCCCCACTCCCACCCGAAAGCCCCCAGTGCTATCTGGGCCCCGGAGCAGGTCTGGCCCGGCCCCACCCTGTCCCCTGTCGCCCTCGCCCTGGGTCTGGCAATGCCTGACTCTTTGCCCCTCCCCTGCAGCGCAGCAGGGCCCTTTGCCCTCTTCTTCCTGCCAAGTCAGGGGGCCCTGGCTGCTCCCTTGCCCCCTGCCCAGGCCCTCACAAGGCCCGGCAGACCCTGAGGGCTCCCCCCACCCCAAGCTGGGATCAGGACCTTGGACAGAAAAGGTCCCGTAGAGAGTCTGTTTGGGACTCTTTCTCCCACTGCCCAGCCGCCGCAATTGAGAGCACCAAGCAGAGAGGCTGTGGAGCGCCAGTGGGTGGCCTTAGTCGAGCTACTTCCCCTCGCTGGGCCTCAGTTTCCCCAGCTGTGAAGCAGTTATCCCTCGCTAACTAGTCAGCCGCCGTTCATCCCAACATTATCCGACCATATGCACCTGAAACCTCAGCTTGGGGCCTGGCTGTTAGGATTGGAGCTTAGGAGCCTTGGGGAGGGCAGTCCCCACAGCCCCTAGACCCCTTTCCCCCGCCCCTTTGGGTAGGAGGGTTGGTTGGCCCAGGCCTCCCCAGGCCACCATCTTTACAAGTTAATGATCACAGGCCTTATCAGAGCCTTTTACCGTTTATAAATTTATAAAACAAAAGAGAAATAATAAAGCTCATGGGTAATTAGTAACCAGGTCAGCTCTGCTGAGGAGAGGGGAGGCATCGGGCTCAGACCCACCCAGTTCTCTGGGACTTGGGGAACCAGCCAGCGGATGGGGGTGCACAACAGGGAGACCTCTCAGGGTGCCTGCCGGTGAGGCGGAGGGGCTGAAGCTGTGCAGGAAATGGGAGCAGGTCCTGCCCCTAGGCTCCATCTCCCTCAGGTAAGACCTGGGCTTTCCTAGCTTAATGCTTGAGTCCCTAGGTGGCCGAGGGAGCCCCTAAAACCCCAGCCTCGGCCCCCCTCTCACTAACAGTGCTTCCGGGCCCCAGAGCCTGCAACTGGAATGCCTAGCAGGGAGGGGAGGGTTGGGGGAGTAGAAAGGGCCATGGTGACTGACCATTGCCACCACCCTCCGGTTCTCCAGGCACATGAATTACAGACGTGCCTGCTCTGTCCCCATCTCAGAGCTCCCCCGGGCCACGGGCTTGCTTCCTGGCTCTGGGCTGAAAGCCTTGGCTCCTGGGGACTCCCGACCTTGCAGAGGGCCTGGTTAGGGGCTCGTAGGCTCCCGCCACCGCCACCGGGGAGCAAGGACGCCCGGAGCTCTGACGGGCCCTGTGGCCCTTCCCGGCAGCCAGGCTAAAAACTAGAGCTCGTGGAAAGCTGGACTCGGAGGAAGGTCCAGTCAGGAGCTGGGGGGGGGGGGGTCCCTAGGCTCCTTGGATGCCGGGGATGGGGAAGGGGTCCTTACTGCAGCAAGGTCTCCACCACGGCTTTCTGGTGGGCCGCCTCCTCGGGGCTGAGGTTCTCCAGCTCCTTGAGGATGGGCGGTGTGAAGTCTTCCCCATCGTCGTCCGTCTCGTCCTCGGAGCCCCTCGCCTCCCCCAGCCCGTTGGGCAGCTCGGCCAGCTCCCCCCGACCGCCGCCGCAGGACTCCCCCTTGTCCAGGGGGCCATCTCCAGCCAGCAGGTAGGGCCCCGGCTCACCCAACGCCTGGATCAGTGCCTCTTTGCTCAGGCCCGAGTGGAGCAGGGCCGCCAGGAGCTCCGTCTGCAGCTGGCTCAGTTTAGAAACCATGGCTCTGCCGCCACTGGGCCACGCGGCCCGGGGCCACCAAACCGGCCGCCTCCCCCACCCAGCGGGCTGTCGACCTGCTGGCCGACCGGCAGGCAGCCACAAACCAGGCTCCTTGCACCTACTGCCCCCCCAAACCCCACTAACCAAGCCCCGTGGGCACCCCCAACCCCCAACCCTGGCCCCAGCCGGCCAGTGAATCAGGGCCCCTGCCCGCTCTGTTTACATTGGAGCTGGGGAAATTCTCCAAGGTTCATATTTATCCGTGTGCTTAGCAAAAGGACTGAACTTTGGACTTCAGCCCTGCAAAGTGCAGGCCTCATGGCAGTGCAGAGGGATGGGGGAGCCGAGGCCTTCAACGGGAGTGGGGGGGGAGCAGGGGGGAGGGGGTGCAGGGCAGCCGGGATGGAAGGGTTGGGGGGCCACAGAGGCCTTTTGGTAACAGCTTGGGGTCCCGCCCCCGAGGACTTTGACGGGGGGCTCAGGCTGAGGCAGGAGAGGGAAGGAAAAAAAAAAAGAGCAGCTTTCCCTTGGGAACTGGAGCAAGAAGCGGTTCGAGGCAGGTGGGCCAGCTTTCTTCAAGGTCAGTGCTAGGTCACAGCCATGTTGGGACCCACCTCTCCAGGCCCAACACCAGGCCTCTCTGTAGGAAAGACACATTGACTTAAGTCGACTGTGTGCTGGTCTGGGAAATGTGACATTGCCTCATTGTAGCCCCCTAATAGCTGTGAGTGGGTATAGGGATCATCTCTGTTTTACAGACCAGAAAACCAAGACTCTGAGAGGCTGAACAGCTTGCCCAAAACCACACTGCTAGCAAAGGACAAGGCTTATAAGGTGGGAACCAGAGGAGGCCAGGCAGGCACTTGCCTCAAGTATAAATTGTTTAAGGGGCATCCAAAAACTCAGTCATCGAGAAAACCTTTTTCTACAATATATTAAAAATCAAAATTAATGCCAACCCCCAAAGAATTAAAAACATGTCCTTGCAAAAGCTTGCATGTGAATGTTCACAGCAGCATCATTCATGATAACCAAAAAGGGGGAGAAGCATAAATATCCAGCAATGGACAAACAGATAAGTAAAATGTGGTGTATCCATGCAACTGTGTATTATTCGGCCATAAAAAGGAACTAGACTCAGACACTTGGTACAGCGTGAGTGACCCCCTGAAGGTACTATGTAAAGTGAAAGAAGCCAGTCACCAAAGGCCACACGTGATTCCATTTATAGGAAATATCCAGAAGAGGCAAATCCATACCAGACAGAAAGTAGATTAGTGGTTAAGGGTGGGGTAGGGTGTTGAGGGGAGGGGAAGAGGGAGGGACTGCTTAATGGGTATAGGGATTTCTTGCAGGATGATGAAAATGTTCTAAAATTGGGCAGCCCAGGTGGCTGAGTGGTTTAGTGCCGCCTTGGGCCCAGGGCCTGATCCTGAAGACCTGGGATTGAGTCCCACGTCGGGCTCCCTGCATGGAGCCTGCTTCTCCCTCTGCCTGTGTCTCTGCCTCTCTCTCTCTCTCTCTCTCCTCTTGTGTATTCTCATGAATAAATAAAATCTTTTTTTTAATTTTTTAAAAATAAAATCTTCTAAATTAAAAATTAGAAAAATGAAGTTCACCCATTTCTTTTTACTTTTGTAACAGTATTACTGGAAAAATGTAAGTTACATATGGGGCTCGTGTTCTCTTTCCTCGGGACAGTGCTGCTCTGGCGTTGCCTTGGGTGTTCCGTGTATTATTTATGCTCTGTGTCCCTCTGCTACGGTGCAAGCTCCCTGAAGCCAGGGCTTTTTCGTCGGTCTTCTCGTTGCTAGAGTCCCAGAGCTTAGAGCATTGCCTCGATGGTACAGGAGGTGCTCAATAATTATTTGTTGAAGATGCACAGGCGGCTAAATTTCACTGCACGAGGACCATGTATGCGGCGCGCTCCACTAAGTATAGGCTTCAGTAACGGATTAAATTCTCAGAAGTCCACCTAGTAGGCCCTGCATTCCCCTCCGCAGGGCGAGGGGTGGGAGGACAGAGGCTCAGAGGCATTAAATGACTGGCTCAGCATCCCGCAGAGCCCACAGCCTGCCTGTGCGCCTGACGCTGACGCTGGCCGCGGCCCCTTGGGGAGGTGGGACCGCCCCTGCCCGCAGTGCTTTTCCTCCCTGCGGCCACGCGGCTGCTGCTGCCCCCCGCTGCCCCCTGGTGACTTTCACCTAGAATAGGGACCCGGAGGGAGGGCACCGGCGGTGCCTGGATCCTTGCCCGCGCCGCTGAGTGCTGGCTGCTGAGTCCTCCCGCAGCCTGGTGGCTGAGCCTGGGACTCCTGATGGATTTGGTGGTGGTGGGAGGAGGGGGAAGTGCAGAGCCTCACGGAGCTTCTGCCCCCAGCGGCCGCGACGCTGCGGTCCTGGTCCCCGGGAGAGGGCCCTTTGGGATGAACAAGAAGGGACGCATCAGGAACATGACCCTGCTTCTCCCCAAACAGAAAGGGGTGCCCTTCCCCACAATCCGCAGACAAATGTAAATGGAGAAACTGTTTGCATCCTAGAGGACACAAGACCTCGTTTGAATGTTCACTGTTCCCACATTCGACCTCCAGCCCCACCCCCGGGGGGCCTCAGGCACGTGAGTTAGCCTTTCTAGACTCATCTGTATAAAACAGAGGTATATCTCCTAGGGCTGCTAAGACAACGTTTGGTAAAGAGCATGATGCAGGGATCCCAAACTTTCTTGATTCAAGGCACCCTCAGTGTCTCCGAAATTATTTCAGGGCACCTCCTATTCCCACTCGTGTGCTAAACAAATAAACACACCCCCCCCAATAAAACCTAACTGGTTTTGCAAGTATTTGGGTCAAAACAACTCTTAAATATTTATGTCCCAAAAACTTAGAGGCCACTTGAAAAATACACATAAGTTGAAAGAAAAAATATTATTTTAGTTCCTTCTGGAATAAACCTAAATACATACTAATGGAATGAGAACTTGCTGGACTCTGCGAAATTCGACCCTTGGAATTATGTTGGGCATTTCCGCCCTCATTTTCTGTGCCACAGTAATTTCTGTAGGATACTTGCTTTTAATCGGAACCGCCCCTAACCCAGCTTTAGCGAGTTTCCCCATCCTCCAAAGGAACGAAGTTCCAACGTTCAAACGAGAAACTACCTTGAGCTAGCAGTTTGCACGATGTCCGGCAGGTGTCGCTGTGGACCACCTAAAAATCCCCTAAAGTCGTCTGGGGCACCTGTGCACACCCGCGAGCGGCCCGCCTAGTCAAGGAGCAACGGGGACACGGACACGGCAGATACTCAGCAAGTGGTAGCCCTGAGCTTTATCGCCGTTCTCTCCTACTGGGCAAGCAACGATTTGCAAAGCCAGAGTTCAGGTAAGGCATAAGGCTGTGTCCCTTGGCCATAGGAGGCAGCGCAAGAGGGGTGCCCTTTCAACCAGTTTCAGGGCTCTCTTGGAATTCAGTTACCACCCTAAATCCCAACTCAGGCCCCACTGTATTCAAACTCGTACATTCTTCCTCCTGACCCTTCACCCTTATCGAACATGGGCTGGTCTATGCACTGTTGGTTTGTTTTCTCATTTAACTCCCTAAGTAGGAGTAGGTAAGTAGGTACTATTATCCCATTTTACAGCTGAGAAAACTGAGGCTCTAAGAGACTATGTAACCTGCCCAGCGGGTGCAGGGCAGAGCTAAGATTTGAACCCAAATCCTTCTGAGGGCAAAATCCAAGCCCTGACCACTATTCCACACTACTGCTTTTGTTGAAGCAGTTTGTTCTCACTAAATATTTGTTACTATTACTTTGGTGAAGGTGATGGTGGTTCTGGGTAATTCTGCCTATCGGCCTTGTCACTTTCAAACGGGTTTTGCAGATTAAGAGGTTATGGTGCCAAGGATGAAACAATGGCCAAGAGCACAGACTCTGGCCACCACTGCCTGAGTTTGAGTCTACCTCTGCCATTTACCAGCGGTGTGGCCTTGGGCAACTTGAGTAACATCTCTGCACCTCCGTTTCCTCTTTGCTGAAATGGACATGAAAACACTATCTGCCCTGTGAGTTGTTAGGAGGATAAAGGAGGTAAGACACAGGAAGCACCATGCCTGGCGTAACGTAAGCACATCGCCCTACTGAATGATTGTCTTTACATGGCTATTAACATGAGTGCTCCACTCCCCTTGGCCAGGCTGAGTTCTCTTCTTTTGCAAAAGTTCTTCCCATAAGAAGAACTTTTGCAAAATCCCATTTGACTTATAAGCCCTGATTCTGGCATTCAAGGCCATCAATACCCCAGCTCCACTCTCTAATCAGCCACACTATCGACCATCTTCCAGGGCACACCCAGAACACTCTCACATCTATGCTTTTGCATGAGTTGTTTTCTCTACCTGGACACCTCTACCTGTTAACCTGTCCTGAAGATCTTCCTGGGTCTCCTTCTGATCCCTTCTATTGCCAACAGCCACAGGAGCCTTCACAAGCCAGCCTTCCCTACCTCCCTAGAACAGGACCAGCAGTACCAGGAAGCTGGTCAACATCAGTTACCTTGGATGGGACAGTATGTACAAACAAAAACAGGGACGCCTGGGTGGCTCGGGGGTTTACGCCTGCCTTTGGCCCAGGGTGTGATCCTGGAGCCCTGGGACTGAGTCCCACATTGGGCTCCCTGCATGGAGCCTATTTCTCCCTCTGCCTGTGTCTCTGCCTCCCTCTCTCTCTGTGTCTCTCATGAATAAATAAATAAAATCTTAAAAAAAAAAAAACAGCAGAGTTGGGGAAAGAAAGAAAAGAAACATCAAAAAAAGGGGGAAAATGTAACTACGTGAGGTAATGGATGTTAGCTAAGACTATTAATGGTGATCGTTTAGCAATATATACATATACCAAATCACGTTGTACGCCTTAACCTAATACAATGCTGTATGTCAATTATAGCTCTACAAAACTGAGAAGGGATTAGATTGTAGGTGATAATTGCACAACTGTGTACAATGTCCTAAAACCATTGAACTGATGCCTTAAATGAATGAGTTTTATGGTATATGCAATATATCTCAGTAAAGCTCTTTTTTAAAAAGATTTTATTTATTTATTTATTTATGAGAGACAAGAGAGAGAGAGGCAGAGACACAGGCAGAGGGAGAAGCAGGCTCCATGCAGGGAGCGCCACGTGGGATTCGATCCTGGGTCTCCGGAATCTGGCCCTGGGCTGAAGGCGGCGCCTAACTGCTGAGCTACCAGGCTGCCCAGTAAAGCTCTTTATAAGAAAGAGAGACAGAAAGAGAGAGAGAGAGAGAAAGAATGAAGAAAGAAAGAAAGAAAGAAAGAAAGAAAGAAAGAAAGAAAGAAAGAAAGAAAGAAAGAAAGAAGAAAGAAGGAAGGAAGGAAGGAAGGAAAGAAAGAAAGAAAGAAAGAAAGAAAGAAAGAAAGAAAGAAAGAAAGAAAGAAAGGGAGTCTCAGACCCTGCATGTATAATGCAGTGAAATGTATAATAAGCGATTTGGTGTGTGTGCACGTGTCAGAATAAACCACAGTGAGCAATATGGACAGATGGTCTCCAAAGATCTAACGGCAGTTATTTCTAGATAGTGGGATTTCAGGTAATTTTTACTTTCATGCTTGTTCTTTTCTGTATGATTTGAATAGTTTAATATGAATATTTAATTTTTATGTCAAAAAACTAATTTTTTTAAAGTAATCTCTATGCCCAATGTTGACCTCAAACTCAGGACACCACAGATCAAGAGTCGCATGCTCCCCCTACTGAGCCAGATAGGCACCCTAAGGTAAAGCTATTTTTATTTGAGTGGTAGCTCCTCTATGCCCCCCACCCAAAAAGCCAGGCTCCCCAGGCTATGCTGGCACCCACAGTCCTACTCCTCAACTCCGGTGTTCATCTCTGGATCCCCACCTATTGGCAAAACGTACGGTATGTCCTGGGCACAGAGTTCATAAATGCTGATCCTACACTCCTGGGGTCCGTCCACAGCACATGCTCAGGAAATACTTTAGCATGGAGCCCAATCCACACTTTCTGAACCTGTTATGATTTTCTTAGGATATTGTGTCAGTACAATTAGATCGTAAACTCCGTGGGAGCAGAAGAAATCTGCCTTCTTTTTACTCCCCTTACCCCTGCCCAGTTCTTAAAGATTTTGATTATTATTGATGTGACAGAAAGAGAGAACCAGAGAGCACAAGGTAGGGGGAACAGCAGAGGGAGAAGGAGAAGCAGGCTCCCCACTGAGCAGGGAGCCCTATGCGGGGCTCACTCCCAGGACCCTGAGATCATGGCCTGAGCCGAAGGCAGCCGCTTAACAACTGAGCCACCCAAGGTGCTCCACCCTGCCCAGTTCTAATATGGGCACCTAGTGACTCTCAAGGGTAAACAAGACAGAGGGCAGAAAAACACCAGCAAGGAGAGGGACCAGCGCCCAGAGCGCCTTCCTCCGCCTTGATTCATCCTCCTTGACAGCAGAGGACGCTCGACTTCCACGCAGCAAAAATTTCCAACTCCCCGCCTTAGCCTAAGAACCCCAGACACAGGGTGAAGAACTTTCCGATTCCACTGCCCCGCCCTCGTTCCTGAATTGGACTCCGGCAGAAAGGACAGAGAATCTCTTCTTTGAACAAGACCTTTGGCAATTTTCTCAGGATCAAGCGAGTTGCAGCACGTTGGGTGTCTCAGATGTGGCTTATAAACACACAGTGTGTTCATAGGCAAAAGCCAAAGCCCAGAGACATGTACTATTATACTCACTATATTACTATACTATGGTACTTATTGTAATACAAGGACCAGCAATCGGAGCAAACAAATGCGTGCACTAGGCAGGACTTCACACTTCAGCCCCAGAGCTGGGCAGTGGTGCTGCTGCCCACAGAGCAAACTTCCCTGCTCTGCTACGTACAAGTGGGGGCCCTGAACAAGTCCCAGAAGGATTTTGAGCCTCAGTTCCCCTATCTGCAAAGTAGGGATATTGTAGGCCTCACAGAGTGGCTGTGATAATCCAATGAGATGAATTACTGTTGTCTCTACAGCAAGCAGCCATCAATGAAACGTCCGTTTTCAACCTAATAAAAATAGCTGATGTTGTAAGCATGTACTATGTGCCAAGCCTCGCAGTAAGTGCTTTACGTCATTTGCTCCTTCAACCCTCACAATAACCCTATGGGGTAGCAGGGTTATTCTCCCCATTTCCCAGGTGAGGAAACAGGCACAGAGAGGTCAAGCAACTTGCCCAAGATGTCTCAGCGAGGGAGCCGCAGAACTGGGAATTGGAGCCCAGGGAGCCTGGCTCCAAGCCCCAGGATGAACTAGCCTCAGAGGAATGAAACTAGAAAGTCCTGCAAGAATCATGAAAATTGGCCCTCAGCTTCTTTGGAGAGAAGTAGACCAATCAGCTGAACAAGTCCAAGAAGCAGCTGAGGGTTCAAATGCAACTCCAGGCTGCCAGCCAGTGGGGAGTCCTAGCCCTGCGAGTTTTCCCAGAATGACTTCTGCACCTCTGAACCGGTGGGAGCAAAGGTGCTGCTGCTCTGGTCTTGCTGAAGCTGGTATCGCTTGCAGGTGTCACACTGATGGACAAATGTCAATTAGTCACAGCCTCCATGTAGGACATCACCAATTCCAGAAAGCCACTGCTCCTGGACTCCACCCACTGAAAGCAGGTCGGAAGGGACCGGCCCTTCTGGCGGTTGGTCCGAAGGGAAAAGCGGCAATAAAGATGAACTGGCTGTCCTGGCTGGGGGGGGGGGGGGGGGGCGGGAGGTTGGAGTCCCATCCATTCACATGCCTCAGTGAACCTCGAGATTCACAAATTCTTGATAATCCAAAACCAATCAACAAACAAAAACCAGGTGATGGTGTTTCTGGATGGGCAGGTACCAAAGAGCCTGGGGACACTGGCTGTTTCTGGGGAGGGAAACCCCAAGCCTGGAGGCTGCTCTTTTGTGCTACTTCATTTGTGCAGGGTCCTGGCCGGATACAGCTGGCACCCTCAAATTCGATGATGCGGGGAGGCCTTCCATAAAGGGGCTCTCTGCCTAAGTGGGAGGAGATGTCGGAAAACCCAAGGGATGGAGTGCGGGGGGGGGGGGGGGGGGGCTGGTCAGCGGGCCCGCGCAGGTGGGGGGCTCCAGGGCTGCGGAGCCGGCGGTGCTGAGGGGCCGCACCACGTGGCTGGGAGCGCGGGAAACCCCTCCACGTCCACGGCGCTCGCACCTGCCCCCCGACCTGCTGCTGGAGGAGGGTGGAGCCCGGAGAGCCCCACTGCGGGGCGGACCGGACTACCCCACGCCGGGGTTACCGTGATACCCAGGAGCCCAGAAAGATTTATTTATTTCGACTTTGGCCCTGGATCTTGGCACGCAGCCCCCTAAATCCCTGTAAAATGGAGTGACAGGGGTGATAGGAGCTTCTCTTGGGACACTGTTTGATCTTAGTCCCCAGCTCTAGACTAAGACTTTCCAAGAGCGGCGCCTGGGTGGCTCAGTGGTTGAGCGTCTCCGGGCTCAGGGTGTGATCCCGGGGTCCTGGGATCGAGTCCCGCCTCGGGCTCCCTGCATGGAGCCTGCTTCTCCCTCTGCCTGTGTCTCTGCCTCTCTCTGTGCCTCTCAGGAATAAATGAATAAAATCTTAAAAAAAAAAAAAAAAACTTCCAGGATCTTTGGAACCTCCAGACTATTAAAATTATGTTTTAGCATGTTAATGAGGTGACTGATGGCTGATGGGCGGGGGCGCTGTGGGGTGGGCTCACCGGCGGAAGGACCCGGTGGGGATTAGAGAATTGGGAATTTCGGCCCCTCCCTCCCACCCCCACCCCCACCCCCACCCCGTCTCTAAGAAGCGGGGAGGGGCTGCCCACCGAGTTAATCTTCAATCGTCTACCATACCTACCGAATGAAACCTCCGTTAAAATCCTAAATGAGAGAGTGGGGAGAGCTTGCAGGTTGGTGAACACATCCTTTGTGCGGGGAGGGTGGCGCCCCCCCCCCAACTCCACAGGGACAGAAGCTCCTGTGCTAGGGACCCTTTCGAATCCCACCCTAAGTACCTCTTCCCCTGGCTGGCCGTTTGCATCCTGTGTAATATCCTCTCTAATCAACCGATAATAGTGAGTCAAGTGTGTCCCTGAATCCTCTGAGCTGCTATAACAGATTTATTGAAACTGAGGACAGGGTCCTGGGAGCTTATGATGTGAAGCCAAGTCAGATAAAGTGTGGGTGCCCTGGGAGCCCAATACCAATGACTGGCGTCTGAGGTGGGCTCAGTCCCTAACCTATAGGGTCTGCATTAAGCCTGGGTAGTTAAGTGTCAGAATTGAATGAAAAGCTGAGGCTCCTAAAGTCTTTTATTATTACTATTATTATTATTTTTTTATGATAGGCACACAGTGAGAGAGAAAGAGAGAGGCAGAGACACAGGCAGAGGGAGAAGCAGGCTCCATGCACCGGGAGCCCGACGTGGGATTCGATCCCGGGTCTCCAGGATCGCGCCCTGGGCCAAAGGCAGGCGCCAAACCGCTGTGCCACCCAGGGATCCCTATTTTTTTTTTTTTTTTTTTTTTTTTGAGAGAAAGAGAGAGAGCCCCTTCAAGGCAGGAGGAGCCCAGCAGACTCCCTGAGGCAGGGCTCAATCCCAGGACCCTGAGATCAGGATCTGAGCTGAAATCAAAAGTGAGATGCCTGACTGACTGAGCCACCCAGGCGCCCCAAGACTCCTAGAATCATACAGTATCTCCACCTACGGTGCAATGAACAAAATGCAGTCACATGGCCACACCTAGTTGCAAGACAAGCAGGGAAATATCGTTATTCTAGACAAAATCAGGATTCTGTTACTAAGGAAAAAAGGGAAGAACGTATATTAGATGTGTAACTAGCTACAAACGATAATAGCACCTCCAGTTATTCGGCACTTACTTACTACGTGCCGGACACAGTGCCAAGCGCTTCATAAGGGTGGCCCTGGTCAAAAAAGATTGACCTCTGCCCCTTCTGTAGCCAGGGACACACACACACACACACACACACACACACACACACACACTCAAAGACAGAGGAGCCATTTGGGGAGGGCCCCTTTACTGTGAGCTGCTCCTGTAAGAAGTCTTTGTAATGTGACCCCAAGCAGGGAGGGGTAATCTTCCCTTAACATAATAAGGTCAGGATTACTGGTTCTCACGAAATTAAATCAAAATGCTGTGACTTGGAGAAATATTAATTTTCCATGCAGATGGGGGGCATGTTTTCAGAAGGAAATTAATCTTTGTGGTTTGAGATACATTTGATTTTACACACACTGAGCTAAGACCAGCCACTCTCTGGCATGGAAACCCCCACTGTTCCAGCCAACCCCATCCTCCCCGCTCCTGCCCCCAGAGGAGTCAACAAATGGTGAGACCAAAGTCCCTCTGTTCCCCTCTGCGAGTCAGCAGAAACTCCGAGAAGAAAGGCTTTTGATAGTCAGCAGACTCTGGGAACTGTGTACTTAGCAATTTACAAAAAGGGGCTTCGGTGGGGATGCTGACATTTTTACAGAGATCGGTGATGGCTGGAGTGGCAGGAGGGAGGGAGGGCATAGGTTGCACAAAGGTAGGCGAGAGAAGTAGGCGGTGCAGAGAGGAAGGGAACATCACAGGGCTGCCATTTTGCACAACTCCGGTGTCATGCCCACCTACAGAGAAGAGAGACAAGCACTGTTTGTAAAGGCCCTGTGGAAAGGAGATAAGACCGGACCCTCCGGGAGGGCTGGTGGAAGAAGGAGCTTGGAGAGGTGGAGGCTGAGGCAGAGCCCATCCTCTAGGAAGTGGAAGCTGTCCCAAGAGTGGAGACATGGTTTGGGGTTCCTGAGGATCGGTGATGTAGGCCAAACTTGGGGAGGCTGGATCCTGGGGTGGAGCAGCCAGTCTGAACAAAGACATCTGCACCAAAGCTTGGTACAGAAAATAGTGGTCTAGGGGCACCTGGGTGGCTCAGTGGTTGAACATCTGCCTTTGGCTCAGGGAATGATCCCGGGATCCTGGAATCAAGTCCCGCATCAGGCTCCCTGCGGGGAGCCTGCTTCTCCCTCTGCCTGTGTCTCTGCCTCTCTCTGTGTCTCTCATGAATAAAGAAATAAAATCTTAAAAAGAAGAAAGAAAGAAAGAAAGAAAGAAAGAAAGAAAGAAAGAAAGAAAGAAAGAAAGAAAGAAAGAAAGAAAGAAAGAAAATAAATAGCAGTCTTGCAAGTCATGGGGTTTCCACAGGCTTGGACTAAGGGTGTATCGGGGTAAGCAGTGTATACAACAGGCCAAAGCCCCCCCCCCCACCAAAAAAACAAACAAACAAACATTTTTGCCTGTAGAGAAATCCCACAACTTTCGTACAAGACTAAAAATAGGAAGCCAAGTTATGACAGAGCACGAATGCTACTCTCCCTGAACATGTGGAAGTCTTGGGTCAGGAATAATTGGATATTCAGATGAATAAAGCGCTGTTCCCAAGCATCTGTGGTGAAGAGGCATACCTCTCCCCCCCCACCACCACCCCCAAACTGCAAGGAAATGGCAGTGTTATTTTAAGCAGATGGCCAGACACTTCTGCAACGAGTTGGCAAAACTCAATAGAGGGATGTGATGTTCCACAAGACTGCCCTCACCTCAGACACCAGTTGTAAATTTAGGGGGTCTCCAGGCCACCTTCGCTTTGCCCTTTTTGTATTTCAGGAATGAGTGAGGGAATGGAAAAAAGGAAAGGCCAGGGCTGGTCAAAAGTGTAGTTCTTCAAACAAGGAAAGCAAAATGAAAGCTATAAAGAATGGGTGATTTTTGGCCTTGATGAAAATTCTCCATCATCTCCCCAGAAACTTCCTTCACCTACAGCCTTCCCCAGGGCAGCCAAGGACAACTCCGTGGCGTCATTAGGAGCCCAGGTTCTCCCCATCTTCCTTCTCAGCCGTCCAGTGGTGACTCCCCTGGGGTCACAAAGTGACTGCCACCTCTCTCTGAGGCATCTTGACCTCCTGGGGGAGGAAGCAGAGAGAGGAGCTGCTCACACCCATTAGCTTTGAATCAACCAAGGGCAAAAGAAGAAGGATTACCACGCTGACTTAGGCTAATGGTGATTCTAGAAGGCAATCCCAGGACCAGCAGCATCAACCTCCCCTGAGAATCTGGTAGAAATGCAAATCCTCCCCCAGACCCAAGGAGCCAACATTTCCTAAGCCCTGCAGAGGATTTTGATGCTCGCTGGAGTTGGAGAACCATAGCCTTAAGTAAAAGGCACCTTTGTAAACCACCCTCAAAGTCCAGGCATGAGGGCGACTTTGGAGGAGGGTTGGTGAGGTGGCAGGAGGACAGGTAGGGAAAGAATGCCCTTCTCAGTGGGCACCACAGGTCATGCTGTGCATAATGAGATGACAAGGACAATGTGGACCTAGAAGTCCCCATCACCTGCAGTAAGGAGACAGTAAGACTGAAGCCTCTTCTGCTACAACCCCCAAAGGAAAGGGATCAACCCAATGGACAGAGCAAGCATCTTCACATACAGTATGTCATTGAATCTCACAGCTATCCTTTAAAAGAGATGTTGTAAAAAATAATAAATAATAAATAAATAAATAAATAAATAAGATGTTGTGAAATTCTCATTATAGCCATGATGAAATTGAGGTTCAGAAAAGTCAAAGCTACACAGCTATCCACAGCCACCCATCTGGGTCCTACGCTCTATGCCACATGAGACGGTCAATCTCCCATCCATGTGGCCAGTGATGTACCAATGGTGGGGCAACTGGCAACAAAGGGAAACATTTCATGTAGAGAATTTGAACATAGTGATAAAACCAGCTAAGTTAGTTTTTATCAAAATGCAATAGTAGGGTAGCCCTGGTGGCTCAGTGGTTCAGCGCCTGCCTTTGGCCCAGGGTGTGATCCTGGAGACCCGGGATCAAGTCCCATGTCAGGCTCCCTGCATGGAGCCTGCTTCTCCCTCTGCCTGTGTCTCTGCCTCTCTCTCTCATAAATAAATAAAATATTAAAAAAAAAAAAAGCGCAATAGCAGTTTTCACCAATGGTAGTGATAAAATACTACCCCAGTTGGTTTCTTTCCTTTTTTAAAGATTTTATTTATTCATGAGAGACACAGAAACATAGGCAGAGGGAGAAGCAGGCTCCTTGTGGGGAGCCCAATGCAGGACTCGATCCCAGGACCCCAGGATCACAATGTGAGCCAAAGGCAGGTGCTCAATCGCTGAGCCACCCAGGCATCCCTGGTTCAAGTTCTAAAACAATGGTTGTACTGTTGGGTTTTAGTAATATCAATGATTATATAATGAGTATATAATATAAATTAAAATGGAACACAGGTAATATAAATGTAAAACTAGCACTTTTTAATGACTTACTTTTGGTGTTTCTGTTTAATAAACATCATAATCGGGATCCCTGGGTGGCGCAGCGGTTTGGCGCCTGCCTTTGGCCCAGGGCGCGATCCTGGAGACCCGGGATCGAATCCCACGTCGGGCTCCCGGTGCATGGAGCCTGCTTCTCCCTCTGCCTATGTCTCTGTCTCTCTTTCTCTCTCTGTGACTATCATAAAAAAAAAAAAAAAAAAAAAAAAACACTTAAAAAAATAAATAAACATCATAATCTACTTGTAGGTAAGTTACTTCAGAGAATTCCCAGTTATACAGCTGGTCCCTGGCACAGCTGATCTCAGCTATCTTGGTTTCAAGAGTAAGTTTGTAACAATTTAAATCATTAGGGATAGTCATGACTCCAACCCCTGTGGCACTACATATTCCTCATTTAAACAGTAAATTAAAACAAAACGTCTGGGTGCTCAGTCTGTTAACCATCTGCCTTCAGTGCAGGTCATGATCCCGGAGACTCATCCAGGACTGAACCTCGCATCTGGCTCCCTGATCAGCAGGGATTCTGGTTCTCCCTCTGCCCCTTACCTGAGTCGTGTTCTTTCTCTCTCTCAAATAAATAAATAAAAATCTTTTAAAAAGAAATAAAATAGGGGCACCTGGATGGCTCAGTGGTTGAGCGTCTGTCTTTGGCTCAGGGCATGATCCTGGAGTCCTGGGATCGAGTCCCACATCGGGCTCCCTGCAGGAAACCTGCTTCTCCCTCTGCCTCTCCTTGTGTCTCTCATGAATAAACAACTAAAATCTTTAAAAAAAAAAAAAAAAAAAAGAAAAAAGAAATAAAAGAATGAATGAGAAAATAATGATCTTTATTGGTTATCAGATGATTAATACTGAAAACACTTCTATCATCTGGAGGAAGGGAGCGTTAAGAAATCCCGTGTTCTGGGCATCCCTGGGTGGCTCAGCGGTTTAGCACCACCTTTGGCCCAGGGCGTGATCCTGGAGACCCAGGGTCAAGTCCCACATTGGACTCCCTGCATGGAGCCTGCTTCTCCCTCTGCCTCTCTCTCTCTGTGTCTCTCATGAATAAATAAATAAAATCTTAAAAAAAAAAAAAGAAATCATGTGTTCTGGGTCAAATACAGTCTTCCAAACATCTGAAGTCTATTTCCATACCACCACTGCTAGTTCTCTCTTCCTGGCTAAGTGGCCCCCCCTTTTTTTTTCTCACTTCTCTTGCCTCTAGAGCCTGGTGGGGATCTTCTACAATTGCAGCATCCGGAACAGTGGAATCTGCAGAAAAGAGTAAGCACAAGCTTTTGAACTGATGGGCCTGGATTCAAATCCTAGGTCTGATTGTGTGACCTGAAACAAGACATTTTCTCTCTCAGCCTGTTTCCTCATCACTACAATTTGGTCAAAGATCTTTATAATCTTTTGGGGCTTATAGGAGGATTAGATGAGCTAATTTATTATTTTTTAGATATTTTATTTATTTGAGAGAGAGAGAGAGAGAACAACACGAGTGAGGGGAGGGGCAGAGGAAGAGGGAGAAGCAGACTTCCCCGCTGAGCAGGGAGCGCATGGTGGAGTTTGATCCCAGGACTCTGAGATCATGACCTGAGCTAAGGGCAGATGCTTAACCTACTGAGCCACGCAGGTGCCCTGAGCTAATTTATTACGATCTAGATGTGATTATTCATACTCTTTCCTTCCACCCTTTTCTTTTTTAAAGCTTATTTGTTTTTAGCAATTCCTACACCCAATGTGAGGCTCAAACTCACAACCCGGCGATTAAGAGTCGCAAGCTCCTCTGACTGAGCCAGCCAGGGGTCCCTCCGTCCCCACCTTCTAAGGGAAGAGAATCCTTGCCATCTCAGCTCCATACCTGTCCTTTATTATGCAGGATCTCAGCCATTGGTTTACAGTTTTGGAGAAAAGTGGTCAGGGAGTTTTGAGACCTGAGTACAAGTCTAAGGGACTGCCTCCTCCAGGGAGACCTCTGTGAGGAGAGAAGTTGTGTCTTAAAGAAGTCTTACTCTGTACAGAAAAGGTGCTTACTCCCAAACCACACCTATTTGAATGGCTTGGAGACAAACTAAATGACCATCAATAGCGAAAGGGTAAACAAAGTGCGTTCTCTCCCTACAATCAAATATGAACTTGGCAACAGCAGAGTGAATGATTCGTTCACCTACAACTACATGAATGAATCTCCAAGGGATTATGTGGAGTGAAAGAAGCCAAGCAAAACTGGGAATGTGCTGTACAATTTCACTTATATGAAAGTCTAGAAAATCCACAGTAATCTCCCGTGGTAGCAGAGCAGTGGTTACTTGGGTTTGGAGGGAGGGCAGGATAGGGAGGAGGGAAGGATTACAAAGCACACAAGGAAACTTTCGGGGTTCTAGGGTTCTAGGTATATTCATTTTCTTGATTGTGGCGATGGTTTCACAGGTGTATCCTTCTTCCTAAAACTTATCAAATTATTTTTTAAATATTTTATTTATTTATTCATGAGACACACACAGAGAGAGAGAGAGAGAGAGAGAGAGAGAGAGGCAGAGACACAGGCAGAGGGAGAAGCAGGCTACATCCAAGGAGCCCGATGTGGGACTCGATCCTGGGACTCCAGGATCATGCCCTGGGCCAAAGGCAATGCTAAACTGCTGAGCCACCCGGGCTGCCCAAACTTATCAAATTACACACTTTAAATATGTGCAGTTTACTGTACGACAATAAAGATCTGGACAAAAATCTTTTTCAGTCTACTCACCCCTTTGCATTTTTTCAAGGGATCGGGGAAAGATTTGAATTACTTCCAATCACTTTTTTTTTTTTCTGCCAAAGTAAGTCACCATTGCACAGACTAGGCAACCAGAAGCCCTGGCTATATTTGGCTTACATATATTATGCATACAGTTTGGTGCCCACCTCAATAAATAGCAGTGATTAGGATTAATAATGTAGCATTCCTTGGGCATCCTGGGTGGCTCAGCGGTTTAGTGCCACCTTCGGCCCAGGTCATGATCCTGGAGACCCAGAATCGAGTCCCACGTCAGGCTCCCTGCATGAAGCCTGCTTCTCCCTCTGCCTGTGTCTCTGCCTCTCTGTGTGTGTGTGTGTGTCTCTCATGAATGAATAAATAAAATCTTAAAAAAAAATAATGTAGCATTCCAGATATCATCTGACTGGCACAGAACTTTCTGTTGAGACCAGACTTTGCAGACTCAAAGAGGTCTTTAGGGGCCAGGTAGGTAACAAGCGAAGTGAGACAAGCATCTACAATACGTAATGGCAGAGACTAGAGGGAAAAGAATTTATGTCTGGTTTGAATGCATTCAAATTCCGAGTGCTAAACAACAGACACTGGTCAGCAGTGCCCTGGGCAAGTCTCTGGGCATGGGGTGTGGGGGCCACCGCACTACCACTTTGACTAGGTAACTGTGTAAAATGAGGTCCATGCAACTTAGTGATTCCATAGCAACCACTAACATTTCTACAGAAGGCTTTTTATTTGGTCCCTCCTACAATTCTGTGTGCTAGATAAGATTATCTCTGTTTTCTCAAAGGGGAAACTGAGGTTCAGAGGTGTCCCCAAGACACTAGCCCAGGGCCAGTGAAACTGAGACTTCCACCTTGCTTCTTTTCAACCCCCGCCAGAGTTTTCTCCCCACCTGGCTACACCTGGGATTGCATTAGCTTTGTTTACCCCCCGTGGAGTAAACCCAAGAAGAAAATGCAGCTTTCTCTGCTTTTTTTTTTTTTTTTTTTTCTTTCTCTGCTTTCCTACAGTGGTCACTTCCTGGGCCAACAAACCACAATTTGGAAGGAGAAAGAGGTCAGCGGGCCCTCTGGTGGGCATTCTCTGAGACCAAAAGAGCCTCTTACAACTCCGGAGTTTTGTTTATGAATTCTCTTTTTAAGGAGTTCGTCTGTGTCTGAATACCCTGGGAAAATAATGCAGTTAAGTTCACTCTAAGGAAACCATTGCATAAGAACCTAACCTTGCAAAATGGATTTGTTTATTCATTCCACAAATACTTAAATCTGGTGTGTGACCAGCTTAACAGTTAATAGGACTAACTAGATGCCAGGCACAGTTTATAAGTGCTTTACAGATATTGACAATCAGTCCAGAAAAAAAAAAAAAAAACAATTTAGATGAGTTCTGTTACGTCTTGGTCCATCTGAGCTGACATAACTGAGTGGCTTAAGCAACAGAAATGTTATTTCTCACAGTTTTGGGGGCTGGAAATCCAAGATCGAGGTGCCAGCAAGGTAGGTTTCATTTTCTTTCTTTCCTTTCTCTTTCTTCCTTTCTTTCTTTCTTCTTCCTTAAGATTTCATGTTTAAGTATTCTCTACACCCAATGTGGAACTCAAACTCACAACCCTGAGATCAAGAGCCTCAGGCTTTACCACCTGAGCCAGCCAGGTGCCCCAAGGTAGGTTTCTTTCTGAGGACTCTTTCTTAACCTTGAAGGTGGCTACTTTCTCACCATGTGTTCACGTGTCCTCTTTGTGGGAGAGAGAGTGATCTCTCTGGTGTCTCTTCTTATAAGGACACTAATCCTATTGGATCAAAGCCCCATCTTTATGATTTCCTTTAAGCTTCTTTACTTCTGTAAAACCCCTGTCTGCAAAACCATTCATTGGGGATTAAGGGTAGACTTGTGAATTTGTAAATTTCAATGGGAGTGGTGGTGGTGGAAGGGGCAACATTCAGTCCTTAACAGTTATCGTCCCATTTTACAGATGAGGAAAATAATGGATTAGGCACATACAGTATACAGTATATATAAATGAACACTACTCTTACCCTCCTGAGCTTACAGTCCGGTAGGAGAGACTAATATTACATTGCAAAATTAACTCATCACTGTGGAAGCAAAGCAGAGAGTTACATGAGGGTATAGCAGGGGCACCCTGTCTAGACTAGGGAGTTGGAGAAAGGGACTTTGATGAGGAAGTGCTGGGCAGGCTTCTTTGTGGCATGGAAAGGTGTTGTAGAACAAGGCACATTCTAGAAATCAAAGAAATGTAGACAGAATGAAGAAAGCCACAAAAGGTGCAGAGGCTGGAGAGATAAGCTGGGGCCAGACCCCATGATGGGCAGAGGGGGATTAGACTTGACCCCTAAAACAGTGGGCAGGCACTGAAGGCATTAAGAGGAAGAGAAACACCATAGGACTCATCCTTTTTTTGGCAAGTAATCTGAGTGGGATGAGGGTTGAGTGGTAGATGGGATGACCTCTTCTCTGGGGTTCCTTCATTTATTTATTTGTTTGTTTGTTTGTTTAAAGATTTAATTTATTTATTCATGAGAGACACAGAGAAAGAGGCAGAGACACTGGCAGAGGGAGAAGCAGGCTCCCTGCAGGGAGCCCGATGTGAGACTTGATCCCAGGACCCAGGGATCACACCCTGAGCTGAAGGCAGATGCTCAACCGCTAAGCCACCCAGGAGTCCCTCTCTGGCTCTTTTAACTTATTTTATCTTTTAAAAAAGATTTATTTATTTATTTATGATAGACATAGAGAGAGAGAGAGAGAGGCAGAGACACAGGGGGAGGGAGAAGCAGGCTCCATGCAGGGAGCCTGACGTGGGACTCAATCCCGGGACTCCAGGATCGTGCCCTGGGCCAAAGGCAGGAGCCAAACTGCTAAGCCACCCAGGCGTCCCTCTCGGGCTCCTTTAAATGGACGCCCTGCCCCCAGTTTACCCCCCCTCTTCCACTTCCCACCCCCAAAGAGAAACATCTTGCCTCAATCTACACAAAACTTTTCAGGAGGACATCAATTTTTGAAAAGTCAGGGCAGTCACCCCTAGAACTGATCATAAAGGGAATGAGGAAAAGCACATTTGAATGCCCACTATGTGCCACTTCATTCATCTACAGGAGCCCCCATGATCCGCATCAAGTGTGGATGAGAAACAAAGCCAAGGGCTCACCGAACCCAATTCCCCTTCCTAGGCACGGACTAGACAACATTCCCAAGTGCCCTCGCATCTAGGGAGGGCCTGTGCCTTGTGCTGCCAAGAGAGTATGGGCAGAAGGTGTACCCACCACCACGCCCGGCCATGAAGCATCCCATCCAATCTTTCACGTTCTCTCCCCTGTCTACATGGAAGGGAACAAAGGAGTTTAAGGTGGGGGGGGGGGGTGGGGCCTTATGATGGAAAGGAACCTGATCCCTGAATCTGTGGGTTGGCAGAAGGCTGTCTACCTACCCAGGCACATCTGCATCAGACTTAGCGCAAGAGAGAAACATCTGTGGGGTTAAGCCCTTGAGATTGAGTGGTTGTTTCAGCAGTGGCCCTGATTAACACAAGGTATTTCATAGCAGTATACTCATTGTATAGATGAGGAAACAGATCCAGAGAAGCTGATTCAGTAAATTCAGGCCACACTGCTCATAGAGAGGACAGTGAGAATTTGAATCCAGCTCTGCCTGGCGTTTGACATCTCTCTTATTTGCTAGTTTCTTTCTCTTTTCAAACAACTTCTTAGAAGCTGCAGAAAGAACGCATGCAGTGTTTTGTGTGAATGCAGTTTTCTCCTGCTGTCGTAAGCAATCCTACAGTGAATATGCTTCTAGCTAAACCTTTGTGCATAATCCTTGATTGTTCCTTTGGGATAAATTCTTAGTGATAGAATTTCTAGCTTATAGTGTTTACATATATATACATATTTTTTAATTTTTATTTTAAAAAATTGTTTTAGGCTTTGGAAATAGAGGTAACCAAATAAGTCCCGCACCCTTTCTTCTGCCGTCGTCGGCTGGCTCCCAGGTGGGTGGCTGATGATTGGGAGATGCCTTGAGATTCCTTTGACTTCTGTGGCCTCAATGTAGGGCATCAAGAAAGCTGGGTGCACAGCTTCTGGTTGTGTGTGAATCTATGAAATCAAGCAATGAAGGAGCCTGCTTAGGTAAGCAAGCCCAGCTGCTCGGGAGGGTTCTTGTACAGAATAGGTATTCCCCTTTCATGGACGTTTGGGTTATTTCCCATCTCTTGATATCATAAATGCTGCAGCAAGGAACACCCTTCACCAGATATTTGTTTCTCTCCCGGGGTGCCCGGTGGACATGACAATAAGATAGAAAATGAGACAGATATGATTTGTGCCCTTGGAGATCTTAAGATCAAGTGAGGAGGAGACAATTGACAATAAACACATAAAGTACGTAAGAGTACAAAGGGAATTGCAGGATGCCTTGGGAGGACAGATGTGCCCAGTCACACGGTCAGTGCCAAAGTGGACTTGGGGAAGGGCTTAGCCTTCTTCCCCATAATCTCCATCAGCAGATGCAGGATATTGATATGGATAATTTTTCAGTCTCATGTAAAATATTATCTTAAGTCTAACTCAGGTGTATGAGATCCAGTGAAGGAGTGGGGCAAGCAGGATGAGGCAAGGGAGGGGCTAAAGTCTCCCCTTGGTCTGGGACCTACCATAGCTGAGGCAAAGAGCAAAGTGCTCTGGAGTCTACATTGCACCATAGATTTGTCCCACATTGAGGCAAGAGGGCCAAGCTTCTGTGTCTCTACATCAGTCGTTGTCTGGAGGCTGCTGGATTGGGGGAGCAGTAGGAGGTGTGAGAATCTCCTAGGTGAGGCAGGATCCCTTAGATGAAGGCAGTTCTCTGGAGAAAGGAGCAGCAACACTCCTAGTGGCTGGACAGTGGATGCTGGGGAAAAAGATTCAGACAGAGTACCAATAGCATCTTCTACAGCTACCAAAATGCAGCTTCAAGACCAACCCCCTAGCCTTGCCCTTCTAAATCCTATTGCCCTACCCTCTGGTGGAAAAGTTAGACAAGGCTTCTCTGCAAATATGGATGATTTTCCCTGGAGATCTGAGGGATGGTGAGGAGTTTCAGATCAGAAGGAGGAAGGAGAGGAAGAATGCTCCTAGCAAAGGGCGAGCACTTGCAGAGGCTTGGTGTTGGGAAGGAGCATAGTTCATTTGAGGAACAGAGACATGGCCAGTAAAGCAGAGGTGCAGACACCTGCGGTGACCAGGGTGGCCATGGGGCTGGAGCCTGGATAGAGAGAGTGCTGGGTCTTCGACTTTATTTATCCTTGGGGCAATGAGGAGCAACTAGAGGTTTAGAACAAAGGAATGACAAGATATGACTTCCATTTTCAAAGGACCCATCTGGCTACAGTGAGAACAGACCCTTGGCCAAGGGCAGAGGCTTGGACTCTAGTGAGGAGGTTAGTGGTTTGGTTCAGGCAAGATGTAACGGTGTCCAAGGCGCCCGGGTGGCTCAGTCAGTTAAGTGTCCAACCCTCGATTTCAGTCTGGGTCATGATCTCAGGGATGTAAGATCGGGCTCCATGCTGGGTCTGGAGCCTGCATATAATTCTCTCTTTCCCTCTCCCCCTGCCCCTTCTCTCACTCTCTAAAAAATTAATAAATTTTAAAAAGTAATGGTCTCCACACAAAAACTGTAACCATACAAATGTGCATTGTAGCACTGTTCATAATGGTCCCAAACTAGAAATCATACAAATGTCCATCCACTAGTGAATAGATAAAGAAAATGTGGTCTAACTATATAGTGGAAATATTTGACCATTGAAAATAATGAAGCACTGACACATGCTATGACATGAATGAACGTTGAAATGTTGGGGCGCCTAGGGGCTCAGTGGGTTAAGCATCTTACTGTGGCTCAGGTCACAATCCCAGGGTCTTGGGATTGAGTCCACATTAAGATCTCTGCTCAGCGAGGAGTCTGCTTCTCCCTCTCCCTCTCCCTCTCCCTCTCCCGGCTGCTCTATTGGTGCTCTCTCTCTCTCTCTCTCTCTCTCTCTCTATCTCTGTCAAATAAATAAAGTCTTTAAAAAAGAAGAAGAAGAAAGAAAACAGTATGCTAAGTGAGAGGAGCCAGACACAAAAAGACAATGTATTCTGTGATTCCATTTATATGAAGTGTCCAAAATAGGCGAATCCTAGAGGCAGAATTTAGATGAGAGGTTAACCAGGGCAGGTGGGAAGAGAATGGTGGGGGAGAAGGTGACTGCTAATAGATGAGGGGTGATGAAAATAATTTGGGAATTAGACTGTGGTAAACACGTTGGTGACTATCCTAAAATCCACTGAATTTTACACTTTGAAAAGGTGAAGTTTTTGGTACATTGTATGATTGATCTTATGTATCATGTCAACTGGACTGCACTAAGGGATGCCTGGATAGCAGGAAAAACATTATTTCTGGGTATGTCTGTGAGGGTGTTTCTGGAAGAGAATTGGTGAACAGAATAAAGCAAGTGGCTTTCTCCAGTGTGGATGGGCAATATCCAATCTCTTGAGGGCCTGAAGAGAACAAAAAGGTAAAGGAAACACGAATTTGCTTTCTCCACTTGAGCTGGGATATCTATCTTCTCCTGCCCTCAGACATCAGTCCTCCTGGTTCTGGGCCTTTTGGATTCAGATCAGAGCTATACCATCACCACCCCCTGGTTCTCGGGCCTTCAGACTCCAGTTGAATTATACCACAGACTTTCCTGCAGATGGCAGATTCTGCTACTTCTCAGCTTCCATAACCATGTGAGTCAATTATTATAAATCTCTTTTTTTAAAAGTCTATTTATTGAAGCAATAAATACCCAACATGGGGCTTGAACTCGCGGATCTGAGATCAAGAGCTGCATGCTCTTCAGACTGAGGCAGCCAGGTGCCCCATAAATCTCTTATATGTGTCTATACTGACACCTGTCCTTATCTCTGTCTTTATTCCTATCCCCTATTGGTTTTGTTTCTCTAGAGAGCCTTGGCTAATACATATGTGAACTATATCTCAGCCAGGAAGAGGAAGGGAGGGGAGAGAAAGGGGGAGAAGGATGACTTGGACCCAGTGGAGGCAAATGCTGAATCTGGGGTGTATTTTAAAGATGGGTTACTACAGGGGACAAGAGTGGGGCAGAGAGTGGCTTTACAAGAGTCCCTGCTTCCCTCAAATGTAATACTGGGAGGAAGGTGGGAGCAGCAGCAACCGGGGAGCCCTTGGCAGGGAGTGGCTGGCTCTCTAGTCAGAGCTACTCCGACAATGGAGACCATGCAGTGCAGGGATTCAGAAAGTCTCAGATATTTTTTTTAAAGATTTTATTTATTATTTATTCATGAGAGACATAGAGAGGTAGAGACAGGCAGAGGGAGAAGCAGGCTCCCCGTGTGGAGCCCAATGCGAGACTCGATCCCAGGACCCCGGGGGTTCATGACCTAAGCTGAAGGCAGATGCTCAACCACTGAGCCACTTAGGAGTCCCCAGAAAGTCTTAGATTTTGAACCCACCACTCAATGGCTTCTTGGTTGCCTGTCTTGCAATTGGCTTGCCCCCGCCCGCCCCCCCCCCCCCCGCCCCGGGGCCTCTGGATGGGTGAGGTGAGTCTAGAAGGCTCGGAATTGCCTTCCCAGCGTTTCTTGGCACCACACTGTAATCTGAGTGCATCATTACAAGCTCCGCGCTCCACTGACTAACTGCCAGAGCCCTCATGTCGCCCTCTCCGCGTGGCTTCAGAGTCCCCGGGTAAAATCCGACCCCGCCCAGCCAACCCTAACTCTTAAACAACAACACAGCGTTGCCTTTGGGCCTTAGAGGAGTGTTGGCCCTCTGGGACTTCAGCTCCCTACCACTGCCTTTTTTTTTTTTTTTTTAAGATTTTGTTTATTTGCTCATGAGAGACCCAGAGAGAGGCAGAGAGACACAGGCAGAGGGAGAAGCAGGCTCCCTGCAAGAAGGCGGATACAGAGCCATAGCTTTGTAGTTGGAAATGCAGAGCCTCAGGCCTGGTCTGCATTTTCACCAGATCCCCCAGTGATCCCACCGCACATTCACATTTGAGAAGCAATAGCTCTATTCAATGAAGGGAAAGCCATGCCTATGAAATGCAACAAAACAAAAAAAAACACAGCTTCAGGAGTGATCATATTCTAGCTCATAAATTAGGGAACAGGTTCACAGATAATATTTATTTTGTGATTAGGTTTTATAACCTATTTCAGGGTTTTGTTCAAAAGTTACCTCCTCAATGAAGCTTTTATAGCTGTACTATTCAAAATTATATCTACTCTGTGCTCCTTTGCCTCTTTGCTGCTTTATATTTTTTCCAGGATGCTTATTACCATCTCAAAGATGAAAAGTGTCAGTTCTTCATTTTTTAAAAAAGATTTTATTTATTTATTTATTTGAGAGAGATCAAGAGAGAGAGATCACAGAGGAAGAGGAAGGAGCAGCCTCCCTGCTGGGCAGAGAGCCCGATGTGGGACTCGATCCCAGGACCCCAGGATCCCACCCTGAGCCAAAGGCAAAGGCAAACCCTCAACCACTGAGCCACCCAGTTGCCCCAGTACCACTGCTTCCTGAGCCCGACCTTGTCCCCTGTTTATCTCCCAAGTCATTCTAGCCTCTTGTCTCTGTTAAGTTCAAATTCTGCTTCTGCCATGTCCTAGCTCTGCCCTTGGGCAAATGACACGCTCCCTGAGTGCCAATGTCTTCATCTGTATGATGACGACTCAGTGAGATCTTATGGCACATGGAGTGTTCAACCCAGGACTTGACACAGAGTGATGCCCAACAATTGTTAAATATGGTTTTAAAATTTTCAAAGCCATTTATTTGGTGATAAAATATTTGATATATACCATAGAACATATTCCTTCCAAAAGCATGTATTGCGGACCTACTGGGCACCAGGCCCTGTTGTGAATGTTGGGGATATAGTGGGTACTAAAACAGACTCACATGCTGCTTTTGTACTTTACATTTATATATATAGAGAGAGACAAGATATAAATTTAAAAAACTGACACTTTTCAAAGCACCTGGATGGCTCAGTCAGTTGAGTGTCTGCCTTTGGCTCAGGTCATGATCTCTGGGTCCTGGGATCAAGTCCCACATTGGGCTCTCTGCTCAGCGGGGAAGCTGTTCCTTCCTCTTCCTCTGTGATCTCTCTCTTGATTTCTCTCAAATAAATAAATCTTTTTTTAAAAAATGAAGAACTGACACTTTTCACCTTTGAGATGGTAATAAGCATCCTGGAAAAAATATAAAGCAGCAAAGAGGCAAAGGAGCACAGAGTAGATATAATTTTGAATAGTACAGCTATAAAAGCTTCATTGAGGAGGTAACTTTTGAACAAAACCCTGAAATAGGTTATAAAACCTAATCACAAAATAAATATTATCTGTGAACCTGTTCCCTAATTTATGAGCTAGAATATGATCACTCCTGAAGCTGTGTTTTTTGTTTTGTTGCATTTCGTAGGCATGGCTTTCCCTTCATTGAATAGAGCTATTGCTTCTCAAATGTGAATGTGTGGTGGGATCACTGGGGGATCTGGTGAAAATGCAGACCAGGCCTGAGGCTCTGCATTTCCAACTACAAAGCTATGGCTCTTGTTACTATTATTAGTTTTATTTCTCCCTTACAGCCTAACCTAGCTTTTGCTGTCATCTCAAGATGCTCCTCCACCTTCCTCTCTCATTTCCACCAAGATGCCTTCTTGCCTTCCACCTTCACATTTCTCTCCTTTCTGATGACCTCTGAAGCCCTTTGCAGCTCAGTTAGAAAACCTGAGTCAGGAGGTCCACATATGGCTTGACCACATGCTCTATGTGTGGCTTTGAACAACTCATTGGCCTGCTCGGTGCCTCAGTTTCTCCATTCTGAAAATGAAAGACAACAGGCTATTCAAGATCTCTTCCCGGGCAACCCCGGTGGTGCAGCGGTTTAGCGCCACCTGCAGCCCAGGGTGTGATCCTGGAGACCCGGGATCGAGTCCCATGTTGGGCTCCTTGCGTGGAGCCTGCTTCTCTCCCTGCCTGTGTCACTGCCTCTCTCTTTCTCTGTGTTGTTCATGAATAAATAAATAAAATCTTAAAAAAAATCTCTTCCAGCTCAGACTAGGAATCAGACTGTGTGGCGGCGGCGGGGCGGGGTCGGGGACTTCCCAGCACTGAACCTCATACCTGTGTTGGGAGGGGTCCACCTTCTGGATCAAATATCAGATTTTGTTTGGGGCGAAAGTATCAAATACTCATTCTCACCAAGCTGGATTGTTTGGCTGGAACTTCTAGAAGTATAGGCTGAGGGCTACCTACAAGGAGAGATGATCTGGCCTCCAGCTGTCAGCGGTGGTCGGGGGCTATTTGGTATGGTTCCAGCCATCTGTCTCCCCTGGGTTTCTGTTTTCTGTTTCTCTCACCAATACTCTAAGCTTCCAGGTATCCTTTTAACAAATTCCTCTCTGCCTAAGTTACCTAGAATTGGGTTCTGTTGTTGGCAACTGATGAGCTTCAAGTGGTCCTGTGTCATAACATGGGTCTTTTTTTTTTTTTTTTTTAAACTATGTGTCTTCTTTGAGTGTGGCATACCTTTTGGATGTGTATGTCTTATGTCTTCCCATCTCCAACCCTCCCTCCTCAGATAGAGGGGTATCTGGAGAGCCCAAACAGTGCAAAACTCCAAACAGCTGGTTTGTAGATATAGGATCCTTTCAAAGACTGTGGAGCATCTTCTGATTCAGAGGACCAAATTGTTATCCTGATACAGCCCTCAAGTGGAAATGTTTTGTTTGTAAATTTAACAGAAAAGTTTCAGATTTCCAGATTTTCTTGAAAAATCAGAAGATCTGGCCACACTGACCCACAGTTGCATGCGGTAACATTTTGTTGGAGATGAGTTGCACCTACTGCCTTTGGAGGGAGTGTTATCTACAGTCTCTGCTAATCCCTATTGTCTTATGCCTGGACTGCTTCATTCATTTAAATGATCTGTTTGGGTCCCAGAGGCATTTGAATTTGCACCCCTTGTTTAGGTAAGTAGAATGTTGTGATTTGTGCTTGGTTTTCCTTAAGCATGCCTCTTAAAGCCACAATTGGGGATAGGATGTGGCAGGATGAGATGAGCACTGACTCTGGAATCATTTACTAGCTTTGTAACCCTAGAAAGGTCCCCTCACCTCTTGGACCTTCAGTCTCCTCAACTCTGAAATGGGAATTGTGTGCCACAATGTAAAAAAGATGAGGTTGGTAAAGCATGACACAGAGTAGATGTTCACTAAAAGTGTAGTAAAGAGCATTATAGCCATGCTATTTGGCATTCTGAAATCTTACATTTGGAAGGGCCCAGTGGGATGCTTGACTCATAGTGGGTGCTTAGAAAATGTACATTCTCTTCCCCCAGCTTCTTGATTGCTGGGTTCCTGGGTAGGGAGGTTTTGGCTGAGCCAGGGCAGAGCAATCAGGCCACGGTACCCTACAGAGGGGCCCTGTGGGTTAGAAATAGACTGGTTTCTAAATAGCTGTGAAACATTAGGTGCGAGGGGGTGGGCATGACACCTCCTGGAATATGGCTAGTAACACCCCCCACCTCACCCCAATCTGCATGGGACCCGTGGGCTTCATGCAATAGAACTGACAACCTGTCCAGGTATCTGAACCTGGGATTCAGATAGGATCAGACCAGCCCAACAGCTTTGGCAGGGGCCGGACATAACTATGTGGAGGGAGGAAAGGCACCTGAGAGAGAAAATCACAGGAGGGAGACACCAGGAAGAGAGGGCCTGACCGAGGGCTAGGCTGAGAGATTGGCAGGAACAGGTGTTCAAAGAACCACTTGAGGCTCTGCCCTCCTTCATCCCCACATAGCTCTTGTTTGCTCTGTGATGAGAGAAGGCCGTGGGATGAAGGCAAGAAGGGCCCAAACAGTTCTGCCAAGGGATCCCCCTCTCCGGAGGAGCTCACTAGGAGACACTGCAGAGGACTGGCCAGAGAGAGGGGTGAGCATGGACTCTCCCAGGCAGGCAGGTCCTGAAGGGAGGTCAGCAGTAGGGTAGGGCCTGAGCCCCACAGACAACCGGCAGAGAGGCCTCAAGCAGCTCTAAAGCAGCTCCTCCTGTTCTGGACCTTAGCCAGAGCCAGAGCCCCTAGTAGAACCCAGCATGTCACTGAACTACTTGGTGAAGGGGACCCATGTTCAAGGCGGGACTTCCTGTCGGCCCAGCTTTGGAGATGTGGGGGTTTGGCTTAAGTACCAAGGCTGTAGGTGGGGGCCTGGGTGTAACCAAGGCCCATTATACTCATGGTTCATCCATGGCTATTTGGCGCCTGCTCTGTGCCCAGCTCCATTCCAGGAATACGGGGAACAGCAGCAAGTAGGAGCTTCAAAGCAGTAGGGAGATAACAAGCAAGTACATCGTATGGGTCAAAGAAAATTCTATGGTGATATGTGCTGTGAAGAAGATAATGTGATGTACTGGAGTAGCTGAGGTGGATGGGGCTGAGTGAGTAGAGCAGACTTGGTCATCTATGTCACCATGGGATGAGCCGGGGGCTTTTGCCTTGCCCTGGTGGGGCCCCTGTCTCACCTAAGAAGTCAGGCCCACTGAATGCTTGCCCAGGAGGGCAGGCCAACCCTGTAGCCCCCTCAGTAATCCAACCCTAGAGATCTCACCTAAGAATGAGGCCAAGAGGGTGGGTATCCTCTGAACCACCAGCAGGGTTTTGCAACGTGCTCCTACCTGTCCAGATTCGCCCAGAGTCCAGGGAGGGGGTGTCACTCTGACTCATTTCAGGTGGAGCTGGAGAGCCGCCTGGTATACATTCCCCCCTCAACTGCCCTGGCTGTAGGACTCTGGGAGAGGATCTGATTAGAGACACTCATAGAAATAGGGGCTTATGATCACTGGGGAAGCAACCCTACCTTGCTGCACCTTGCACTGTCCACAGTGGCCATGATGAAATTTAAGGTTCATTTCTACCTCTTTCTGTGAACAAAGGGTGTGGTACACACCTCGAGGTCATGATGTCAGCATTTCTCAGGGGATTGGCCTAGGGTTGTGTTGCTGCATCTGAAACACTTGCTCTAAGAGGCAGCCAGTGGGCAATGGCCCCTACTGTTGCTAGTCTGTGCTCTTCCTTTCTCAGAAGTACCTCCTTCAAAATCCAATCTCACTCACTCAACCCAGACTCTCCCCCCGTTCCACTTCTTAGGATGCCACATTTTTCCTGGATTCAAAGCCTGGCCTCACTGTCCATTTATTACCTGTCTGCCCTTCCACCACCCCTTTACCTTCTCTGCATTTTGGCTTCCTCTTATGTAAAATTGGGACAAAGAGTCTAGCCTCATAGGGTTGTCGTTATTTTTTATCTAGCAAATACTGCAAGAGTTAAGAGATATAAAGCACTTTGAGCAGTACCTGGCATATAATAACCACTTCATAAATGGTTTCTATTTTATTATTATCGTGATTAAATATTTACCTGGTGTCTGTTCTGCTGGGCATTGGAGATTCAGTGCTGGGGAAAAGAGACACCTTACAGTAGACAAAGGTACAGTAAAGAAGGGGCAGTATTAGGGCAACTGGGTGGCTGTCAGTTGAGCATCTGACTCTTGATTTCAGCTCAGATCATGATCTCAGGGTTGTGGGATTGGGCTCTGTGTCAGGCTCCATGCTCAGAAGCACAGAATCTGCTTGAGATTCTCTCTCTCCCTCTGCCCTACCCCCCAGCACATGTGCTCTCTCTCAAATAAATATTTAAAAAAAAAAAAAAGGGATGTGCAGCATCTGGCACATAGAGGATCCCCAGTAAAGGGGAGTGGTCCTCTGCCCTTGCTTCCCAGGAAGGAGCCCTGGGAACACTCCCCCCACCCCAACCCCCCACGCCTGTCCTCAGTGCTCACTGAAATCTACAAACCTGACACATGATGGAGGTTGAGTGAATGTCCTGGTAGTTAGGAGTGTGCCTGGCACTAGTCACCTTAGGTAGGGTGTGGCATATGCCACATGGGAAAGTTTTCTCTGGGGAGGAGTCTGCCAGATGGGGCAAGCTTCAAGGGCAGTGGGCGAGTCCTCTCATAATCCCCAGCGGCTCAGCCAGTGTCTAGAAATAGGGTGTTAGAAGATTGCCTTCTTCAGATATTCTTGGTCAGGCCTGGATTTTCCTTAGGGTGCTCTGACTCAAGTGTGACTCTCAGGAGCAGAGGTGGTTCATTTCAGCAATTGAAGCAATTAAATTGAGGTTTTGTGATTTTACCACCCTATTCTGGTATTCAAAGTTGTCATTCAGCTTCACTGAAGTTGTGGCCTACAAGATCCAACTCACAGGCAAGAAGGGGCACAGCCTGATGCTGAGGGCATTTTATTTAAAACACTTCCTGCTCTAGGGCAGAGGGGCTCAGGTGGAGATGGATCAGTTGTGAGGACAGAGGTAGTGTTAACTTTTGGGACAGAGGGATTTTAAAATACCTTAGAAGACATAGGTATAGTTTAACTCCAGAAGCTAGGTTTAGGTAAGAGATAGAACAGAGTTTATGCAAACAAAAAGGCTACAGGAGATGTGTTCATAATAATAGCTACTATCGGTTGAGTGCTCATTGGGTGTCAGGTACTTTGCGAAATGTTTCAGCTGAATTATTTCCTGTAATCCTTACAATAGCCTTGTGAAGTTGGTGCCATTGTGATCTGCATTTAAGATAAAAGAAAGAGGAGGCTTAGCGAGGTGGGGCTGCCTGCCCAAGGCCATGCAGCTGACAAGTGACAGAGCCAGGATGTGAATCTAAGTGGAGTGACTCCAGAGCCTGCAGCATTAGCCTCTCCACCAGTGTTATTATTTGGATGAAGCATGATGGAAAAATTAAGAATCCTGAGCTTAAACAGACAGAAGAATACTAGTGGCAGGTACTTTACCTTTACCAGATGGGTTTTTAACCCCGACTGGGCGTTAGAATAAAGAAACAGTATAAAATGTAGACTTCAAGTCTCCACTGCTAGAGATACCTCTCCAGTAGATGGGGCCTAGCATCTCTATTTTTCATAGTTTTTCAAACGATTCTGACATTGTGGGTTGAATACTACCACCCTAGCCTGAATAGCAGTTTTCAGAGATATCACCTCTTCTCATCCTTGAATATTTTCCAGGGAGCTCTAGGCTAGGATCCAAACCACCTTAGAGATGTATAGGAAGGGTTGTGCATTGGACCAAGGATAGGGTTGTGTCATCTGGTTTGACTCAAATCCTGGCTGTGTCATGAACTAGCTATGTGACCTTGGGCAAAATGCTTCACTTTTCAAAGCCTGGGTTTCCTTAGCTTAAAAATAGAGCTGATTATGCTGACCTGAGGTGGTGCTTTGAGGAATAAAGGGTGGGGGGTGGTAATAGCAGATTGGCTTGGTCAGAATAACCCTCTCTCAGATAACAATGATAAAATCTGAACAAAATACATACCAAAACCCTCCAGTTATTTGAAGGCACTGTAGAGCATCCAACAGTGGGCAGAAATGTGAAAGGAGTCAACTCTTGAAAGATAGGAGATACAGGCTGAAATTTGTACTCTCAAGGCCTCTTGCCTGAGGCACTCTCTAATCTGTGTGGGAGGTAGGGATGTGTAGAGAGCTGTGGTCTTACTGGTTTCAGGTGTCAAGAGTAAAGAAGTCCATGAAAATTGCTGGAAAATTAAGGTGTGTGTGTGGGGGGAGAATCCCAGAGAGAAATGAGCTATAGAGGAGATGAGTTCCAAATTCTGTATATAAACTCCATCTAAATCCTTGGCTGTCCACTGGAATACACACATGCACAGGAGGCTCCAGAGATCTCAGTGAAATCGTAGCTGTAAACTGAAAGAATGGTGTGGAAATGTCAGGGGCCACCGTCTAGATGGGTGCAAAATTTGGAGTTTTAAGTCCAGCCAAGTTAGTTGCCAGCTAAAACAAAGTTAAACACTCTCGAGAGGAAATAACAGAATCCAGGGTCTTTCCACTGGATCACTGACAATGTCCAGCACACAAAACGCAAGTAAATTGTGGTAGACATATGAAGAAACAGAAAACTGACTTACACTCAGAACTCATTCTCAAAGATAAAAGTGACAATCCAGATGTTGGATTTAACATCAAGGACTTGAAAGCAAGTCCTTACTGATAAATATTTTCAAAGCCTTAAAAGAAATTATAGTGAAGAAATAGATGAAGAACCTCACCAGAGAAATTGAAACTATAAAAAAGGACCAAATGGAAATCTGAGAACTAAAATGTGTGATAACTGAAATAAGAAATTACTTTGACATGTTCAATAGCAGTTTGAAAATGACAAAAGAGTGAATTTGAAGATCAATAGAAATTACCCATTCTTGGGGATCCCTGCGTGGCTCAGTGGTTTAGTGCCTGCCTTCTGCCCAGGGCATGATCCTGGAGTCTCCGGACTGGGTCCCATGTTGGGCTCCCTGCATGGAGCCTGCTTATCCATCTGCCTGTGTCTCTGCCTCTCTCTCTCTCTCTCTGTCTCTCATGAATAAATAAATAAAATATTAAAAAAAAAAGAAATTACCCATTCTGAAGACCAGAGAGAAAAAGAAAAGTGGAAAAAGTTAAATGGTTTCATGAACCTGTGAGACAACATGAAAAGATCTACTAACCATATATAATTCAATTTTTGGAAAAAAGAAGGAGAAGAGAATGTCTCTGCCTCTGCCTCTCTCTCTCTCTCTCTCTCTCTCTCTCGGTCTCTCATGAATAAATAAATAAAATCTTAAAAAAAGAAAGGAGAATGGGTCATAAGAATATTTGAAGAAATATTTGCTGATGATTTCTCAAAATTTAATCAAAAATAAATTCACAGATTTAAAAAGCTTAGTGAAGCCCAAGCAAGATAAATACAAAGAAAACCATGTCCAGCACAGCATAGTCAAATCACCAAAATCCAAACAGAATGAGAAAAATCTTTTTTAAAAATTTTACTTTTTACTTTTATTTATTTTTTAAAATAATGTTTCAGATTCTTTAATGTTTTTCATTTTTTAAGATTTTATTTATTTATTCATAGGAGACACACACACACACACACAGAGGCCAAGACACAGGCAGAGGGAGAAGCAGGCTCCATGCAGGGAGCCCAATGCAGGACTGGATCCCGGGACTTCAGGATCATTCCCTGGGCTGAAGGCAGGCACTAAATCGCTGAGCCATCCAGGGATCCCCCACTCATTTTTATTTTTAAAAATATTTTATTTATTTATTTGACAGAAAGAAAGAGATCACAAGCAGGGGGAGTGGGAAAGGAAGCAGGTTCAATGCAGGACTCAATCCCAGAACATAGGGATCATGACCTGAACTTCTATTCAGCTACCCAAGTGACTAAGAATGAGAAAAATCTTGAAGATAGCCAGAGAAAAGTGACAGGTCATAAACAGGGGATCTGTAATACAAATGACAGCTGACTTCTCACTAGAAATAATGGAAGCTGAAACCTAATAGGTCAACATCTTTGAAGTGCTGAAAAACAAAACAAAACAAAGCAAACCCCCTTTTGAACCAGCATTCTTTTTTTATTTTATTTTATTTTTTTTTAATTTATTTTATTTATTCATGATAGATACAGAGAGAGAGAGAGGCAGAGACACAGGCAGAGGGAGAAGCAGGCTCCATGCAGGGAGCCTGATGTGGGACTCGATCCTGGGTCTCCAGGACCAGGCCCTCGGCTGAAGGTGGTGCTAAACCACTGAGCCACCGGGGCTGCCCCCAGCATTCTTTTTTAAAAAAGATTTTATTTATTTATTTCAGAGAAAGAGTGCACAGTAGGAAGAGGGGCAGAGGGAGGGGAGGAGAGAGAGAGAGGAGAGAGAGAGAGAGAGAGAGAGAGAGAATATCAAGCAGACTCTGCACTAAGCATGGAGCCCATACAGGTCTTTATCTCATGATCCTGAGATCATGACCTGAGCTGAAATCAAGAAGCAGACTCAATGGACTGAGCCACCCAGGTGCCCTGATGCTGCACATTCTTTATTATATCTCATCTGCTGTAAAATATCTGTTTTCTTCAGCACTGAATCCCCAATGACCAACAGAATAGACACTAGGATTGTGCCTCTTGAATTTTATTTTATTATTTTTTAAAAAAGATTTTATTCATTTATTCATGAGAGACACAAAAAGAGACAGAGACATAGGCAGAGGGAGAAGCAGGCTCCATGCAGGGAGCCCAATGTGGGACTCGATCCTGAGACTCCAGGATCATGCCCTGGGCCAAAGGCAGATGCTCAAACCACTGAGTCACCCAGGCGTCCCTGTGCCTCTTGAATTTTAATGTGTACACCAATCACCAGGAGATTGTGTTCATTTTTTAATTTATTTTATTTAATTAATTTATTTTTTTGTGTGTGTTCATTTTTTAAAAATATTTATTTTAGAGAAAGAAAGAGTGCACACATCAGCAGGGAGAGGGGCAGAGGGTGAAGGAGAGAGAATCCTCAAGCAGACTATCCCCTTCCCCCCACTGTGAGTGTGGAGCTCCAGTCAGGACTTGATCCCAGGACCCTGAGATCATAATCTGAGCTGAAATCAAGAATCAACTGCATAACTGAGTGAGCCACCCAGGCACCCCATCGAACCAGATTTCTATATCCAATGAAGAAATGCCTCAAACATGAAGGCAAAATTACACATTTTCAGATAAAAACTGTACTTGTCACCAGCAAATCTATATAATAAGAGATGTGAAAGGAAGTTTATCTGGCTGAAGGGAGATGACACTAGATAAACACTCAGCTCTATAGGAAGAAATGAAAAGCACTTGAAATGGAAATATAAAAAACTTTTTTTTCATTTCTTCTTTAGATTTCTTTAAGAGACATCACTGTTTGAAAGCTAAAATTATGCTGTTATTGTGGAGTTTATAATATAGATATAATTTATGTAACAACACCAGCACACAGGCTGAGAGTACGGAAAAGTATAGGTATATTATTGTGAATTTTCTATATTTTATGTGAAGTACTAATATTAATTTTAAATAGATTGTGATAAGTTAAAGATTTATGTTGTAATCACCACAGCAACCACCACAAATACAATTCACAGAAGGTATTGCTAAAAAGGCCAATAGAGGATTTTAAATGAATACAAAAAATTAATCAATTTTTTAAAAAATTTTTTTTATTTATTTATGATAGTCACAGAGAGAGAAAGAGAGAGAGGCAGAGACATAGGCAGAGGGAGAAGCAGGCTCCATGCACCGGGAGCCCGATGTGGGATTCGATCCCGGGTCTCCAGGATCGTGCCCTGGGCCAAAGGCAGGCGCCAAACTTCTGCGCCACCCAGGGATCCCAAAAAATTAATCAGTTAAACCAAAAGAAGGAAGGGAAGGAGAAACAGAAACAACAGCAAATGGAACAGAAGAAAGCAAATAATAAAATTGTAGAATTAAACCTAAATACATCAATAATTACACCAAATGTAAATGTACTAAAAACACAAAATGCCAAACAGAGCAGAGATGCAAGATCCATGAATATGCTATCTACAATACACATTCTGGTTTTTTAAAATTTAAATTAAATTAATTAACATAGAGTGTATTGTTAAATCCAGAATTAGAGTTCAGTGATTTATCAGTCTTACATAACACCCAATACTCATTATACCATGTGCCCACCTTGATGTCCATCACCCAGTTACCCTATTCCCCTACCTCCTTTCTCTCCAGCCACCCTCAGTTTGTTTCCTATGATTAAGAGTCTCTTATAGTTCATCTCCCTCTCTGATTTTGTCTTGTTTAATTTTTCCCTCCCTTCCCCTATGTTTCTCTGTTTTTTTCCTTAAATTCCACATATAAGGGATCTCTGGGTGGCTCAGCGGTTTGGTGACTGCCTTTGGCCCAGGGCGTGGTCCTGGAGCCCTGGGATCGAGTCCTGCATTGGGCTCCCAGCATGGAGCCTGCTGCTCCCTCCTCCTGTGTCTCTGCCCCCCCCATGTCTATCATAACTAACTAAATAAATAAATATTTTTTAAAAATTCCACATATAAGTGAACTTATATGATAATTGTCTTTCTCTGATTGACTTATTTTGCTTAGCATAATACCCTTTAGTTCCATCCATATCATTGTAAATGGCAAGGTTTCATTTTTTTGATGGCTGAGTAGTATTCCACTGTGTGTGTGTATACACCACATCTTCTTTATCCATTCATCTATTGATGGACATCTGGGTTCTTTCCATAGTGTGGCTACTGTGGGCATTGCTTCTATAAACATTGGGGTGAAGGTGCCTCTTTGGATCACTACATTTGTGTCTTTTTTTTTTTTAAGATTTTATTTATTTATTCATGAGAGACACAGAGAGGCAGACACAGGCAGAGGGAGAAGCAGGCTCCATGCAGGGAGCCCGACGCGGGACTCGACCCTGAACTCCAGGATCACGCCCTGGGCCAAAGGCAGGCACTACACCGCTAAGCCACCCAGGGATCCCACTACATTTGTGTCTTTGGGGTAAATACCCAGTAGTGCAATTGCTGGGTTGTAGGGTAGCTCTATTTTCAACTTTTTTTTTTTTTTTAAGAGAAGTAAGCCTTTTTTTTTTTTTTTTTTAAGAGAAGTAAGCCTTTATTTCCTTGTTTCACAAATAAACTTGGCTGAATTGGTTGCTTTTTGGTGATTAGTTAAAGAGACCAAATCCCATATCCTTGTCCGATTCCAACTCTTCCTTTGCTTCAACCTTGGCTGGGGCTGCGGCAGCAGCAGGTGCAGCAGTGGTGGCAGCAGCCACAGGAGCAGCAGCCACAAATGCAGATGGATCAGCCAAGAAGGCCTTGACCTTTTCAGCAAGTGGGAAGGTGTAATCAGTTTCCACAGACAAAGCCAGGACCCACTTGTATCCATTGATGATAGAATGGGGCACTGATGCAACAGTCGGGTAACCTATCTGCAGACATACGCTGGCAATGTTGCGGACACCCTCCAGGAAGCGAGAATGCAGAGTTTCTTCTGTGATGTCAAGCACTTCAGTGTTGTAGATGCTGCCATTATCAAACACCTGCTGGATGATCAGCCCAAAGGAGAAGGGGGAGATGTTCAGTATGTTCAGCAGTGTGGCTTGGCTGGCTCCCACTTTGTCTCTGGTCTTAATCAGTTGCACATAGCTCAGGATTTCAATGGTGCCCCTAAAGATCTTAGTGGTAATGCCTAAAGCCTGGAAGAAAAAGGTCTTCTCAGGCCCCAGACCTGTGTTCAGGGCTGGCACAGTGACTTCACATGGAGCTATGGCACCAGCACGGGCAGCAGCAGGCACCTTATTGGCCAGCAGCATGTCCCTGATCTCACTGAGGTCCTCCTTGGTGAATACAAAGCCCACATTCCCCCGGATATGAGGCAACAGTTTCTCCAGGGCTGGGTTGTTCTCCAGATGCCCTCGGATGGCCTTGCGCATCATGGTGTTCTTGCCCATCAGCACAACAGCATTCCTGCAGAGGGACATGCGGATCTGCTGCATCTGCTTTGAACCCACATTGTCTGCTCCCACAATGAAGCATTTTGGATAATCATCCAAAAGTTGGATGATCTTAAGGAAGTAGTTGGATTTCCAGGTCGCCCTGTCTTCCCTGGGCATCACGGCAGTGCATCGGGATTGCCATGCAGGGTTTAAAGACGATGTCACTCCCATGAAGACACCTGGAGAGAGGAGCTCTATTTTCAACTTTTGAGGAACTTACATACTGTTTTCTAAAGTGGCTGTACCAGCTTGCATTCTCACCAACAGTGTATGAGGGTTCCCCTTTCTCCTCATTCTCACCAACATTTGTTGTTTCCTGACTTGTTAATTTTAGCCATTTGGACTGGTGTGACGTGGTATCTCACTGTGGTTTTGATTTGTATTTCCTTGATGCCGAGTGATGTGGAACATTTTTTCATGTGTCTGTTAGTCATTTGTATGTCTTCTTTGGAGAAATGTCTGTTCATATCTTCTGCCCATTTCTTAATTGGGTTATTTTCTTTTGGATGTTGAGTTTGATACAGTCTTTATAGATTTTGGATACTAGAGTGCCTGGGTGGCCCAGTTGGTGAAATGTCTGCCTTCAGCTCAGGTCATAGTCTTGGGTTCTGGAATGGAGCCCCACATTGAGCCCTGCATTGGGCACCCTGCTTGGTGGGGAGCTTACTTTTCCTCTTCCCTCTGCTGCTCCCTCTGCTTGTGCTCTCTCCCTCTGTCAAATAAATAATGAAATCTTAAAAAAAAAAAAAAAAGATTTTGGATACTAGCTCTTTATCTGATTAGACATTTGCAAATATCTTCTCCCATTGTATTGTACAAGACACGTTCTTTAAATACAAAGCTACACATAGGTTGGACGTAAAAGAATGGTAAAAGATACAAAATAAAAACACAAATCATAAGAGAGCTTCAATGACTATATTAATATTAACATCAGATAAAGTATACTTCAAAGCAAAGACTTTAGGGGCACCTGGGTGGCTTGGTGGCTGAGTGTCTGCCTTTGGATTGGGTAGTGATCCTGGGGTCCTTGGATCAAGTCCCACATCAGGCTCTCTGCAGGGAGTTTGCTTCTTCCTCTGCCTATGTCTCTGCCTCTCTCTCTGGGTATCTCATGAATAAATAAATAAAATCTAAACAAAACAAAACCCCAAAACTGTAAAAGGTATTTCACAATGATAGAAGACGCACTTCATCAGAAAGATATGACAACTTTAAGTGTGTATTATCCCAATCATGGAGTGTCAGATACGCAAAGCAAAAATAGGATTAAAGGGAGAAGTAAACAAACTCACAATTATTATTAGAGATTTTATTTATTTTTTAAAGATTTATTTATTTATTTATTTATTTATTTATTTATTTGAGAGAGAGCGAGAGCATGAGCAGGAGGGCAGAAGGAGAAGAAGAGAGAATCTCAAGCATGCTCAGTGCTGAGTTTGGAGCCAGATGCTGGGCTCAATCTTACAACCTGAGATCACGACATGAGCTAAAACCAAGAGTTGGACACTTAACTGACCCTGTCACCCAGGTGCCCCTTAAGTAGAGATTTTAATACCTCTGAATAATTGATACAAAAAGTCAATTACTTGATTAAAAAACTAGTAAGGACATAAAAGATCTGAACATTATCAGCTACCTTGACTTAATTGACATATACAGAACATTACACTTCAAATAATAGAATAAAAATTCTTTTCCAATGCACAGTGAATAGTCATCAAAATAAACCATATCCTAGGCCATAAACAAGTTTTAACAGATTTTGGAAGGTTAAATCCTTATGGAATATATTCTTTGACCACAGCAGAATTAAACTAGAAATCAATAGCAATAAGATATCTGGGAAAGCCCCAAATATTTGGAAATTAAACAACACACCTCTAAAAAACTCATGATATTCTGAAATAGGTTGAAAACATGTCCATACAAAAACCTGCACACAAATATTTATAGCTGCTTTATTCATACTTGACAAAACCTGGAAGCATCCAAGATGTCTTTCAATACGTGAGTGGATAAACAAGCACTGGTATACTCATACAATGGAATATTATTCAATGACAAAAATAACTATGAAGCCGCAAAAAGACATGGAGAAACCTTAAAAGCATATTACTAAGTGAAAAAAGCCAATCTAAAAAAGGTTGCATGATTCCAACTAGATGACATTCTGGAAAAGGTAAATTTTTTTTTTTTTTTGAAAAGGTAAATTTACAGAGACAGTAAATTTACCAGGAGTTTGGAGGGAGAGAGAGATGAGTAAGTGAAGCATGGGAGATTTTTAGAGCAGGGAAACTATTCTGTATGATACTGTAATTGTGGATACATAAAGTTATACCTTTGTCAAAACCCATAGAATTGTACAACACAAAAAGTAAAACCTATGGGCGCCTGGAGGCTCAGTCAGTAAGAGCATCCAAATCTTGATCTCAGGGTTGTGAGTTTGAGCCCCACATTGGGTGTAGAGATTAGTTTTTATGAAAAGATTTTTGAAAAGTGAAACCAGGGCACCTGGGTGGCTCAGTTGGTTAGGCATCTGCCTTCAGCTCAGGTCTTGATCCTGGGTTCCTGGGATCAAACCCCACACTGGGCTCCCTGCTTGGCGGAGAGCCTGCTCCGCCTTTTCCCTCTGCTGCTCCCCCTGCTTGTGCTTTCTCACTCTCTCAAATAAATAAAATCTTTTTAAAATAAAGTCCTTAATAAAATAAAAAAGTAAAACCTATTGTAAACTATGGATCTTAGTTTTTATGGCTCATCAATTGTAACAAATGTGCCACACAAACACAAGATATAAATAATGAGGGAAACTGTGTGTTGGGGGTGGGGAGGGAACCCTTGGTACTTTCTCATCAATTTTCCTATAAACCTAAAACTGCTCTAAAAAAATTAAGTTTTTTTAAAACACCTGTGGCCAAAGATTGTAGATGAACTGATGCCTCCTAAGTTCCCCATGTACCTAAACCTATACTTCTGATCTTCTGTCATCCCATAACGTCTCTAACAGAGGTTTATCTGCCTTGAAGAATTAACTTTCTCAGTCAGGAAGGGGGTTTCAGGGAAGAGGAGCAGATGTTGAACATGAACAAGATCATGGAGAGAATCATGGGAATATCAGTGAAACCAGTTGTTCTGGTTTGAAATCTGGTTTGCCCTCTTGCTTGCTCAAACGTTCATTCCACAGTGTTTGAGCTTCTACTCTGAGCTAAAGTTCTGCGCTGGGAACGGAAGGCATAAATGGCAACAAGCCACAGTTCCTTCCCACAAGGCAGTCACGATCCAGAGGGAGACAATGACAAGTAAACAAGCAGTGACATGACTGTTCACTGTGCTGTTACATCTACATTACATACATTGTAGATTCAGGGGTCTGGGGAGGAGGATCTCAGGAAGGAGTATCCAACCTTGCCTAGGTTTGGTCAAGTTAGACTCCCTCCCAGAGGAGGTGAAATAGAAGCCAAGCCTCAAAATTATAAGCAGCAGTTAAGAAATGGAAATGCCTCCTGGGCTTGGTCAGGGATCTGGACACAAAAAAGAACGGAGCCCATTGGAAAGCTGCAATCGGGTCACTGTGGAATGTAAATAGTGTGTGTGTGTGTGTGTGTGTGTGTGTGTGTGTGTGTGTGTGTTGGGATTGGGAGATGTGGAGGATAGAGGTGAAAATGGCTGGAGAGGCAGGCAGGGACTGGTCAGACCCAAGCCTTTGACCTCAGTAATGCCTACTCAGCCCAGCCAGACCCGAAAAGCCTGCTCCCAAGAGTCTGTGCCTAAGGCAGATGATGCATCTTGGGGAGACTCACCAAGTCTTTTTTTGAACACATTTGGTAGAAGAAGTGATCATATAATTACGGTGGTGATAATTAGAGGAACTTCCATTGCTTCTTTCAACAAACATTGCATAAAATGTGGCCCTCTCATGTCGTGGGTGGGGTTCAAGGGATGGGGAAGCCAGGCATCCCTTGTGGGGGAAGCCAACGCCTGTATCTATCTCTTGCCAAGCACACCTGACTACCCAGCTGAGGCCCAGAGGTGCCATAGATACACCTGGGACTGCTCCAGTGTGGAGCTGAGTGCTGCTGGCGGGGGTGGGGGGAACTGAAAGCCACTCCCCAGGTTCCCCAGGCTGAGCAGACTCTAGCCAACCCACAGGCTTCAGATTTATTTCATTCTGACCTTCAAACCTGCAGAGATCCTGCCCAGGACCTGGAGGTGCCTTTTACATCTTGGCAACCTTAGCCTGAGATGCTCAAGCCACTGGTCTCTGGGCTCACATTTCTTCTTCCTAAGACCACATACATGGGGTCTCAGTGGCCTGGACATGCTCCTAGCCCTGTCAAATGCTGTTTGACTTCTTATAAAATCTGCTTTCACATGTTTATCCAAGAGACACCTCGAGGGCCTCTGGTTTAGATGGAGAGAAAAAAAACTTTTTTTTTTAAGATTTTATTTATTAATTCATGAGAAACACACAGAGAGAGAGAGAGAGAGAGGGAGAGAGAGAGAGGCAGAGACACAGGCAGAGGGAGAAGTAGGCTCCATGCAGGGAGCCTGACGTGGGACTCAATCCTGGGTCTCCAGGATCAGGCCCTGGGCTGAAAGTGGCACTAAACCGCTGAGCCACTCGGGCTGCCCCGAAAACCTTTCTTTTTATTTCTAAGCCCATACCTTCACCCCAAACTCTTCTCCCTCTTTTCTTCCACCAGGTTTTTCTCAGTGCAAAGAATGATCCCGTTGCTTCTGGGGAGGCCTTGATTTTCTTTCCTCTCTGCACCTCATTTTCCATCCATCCAATACCAACTTTTCACTTGGCATTGCCTTTAATAACTCACTGGGAACTAAAATCCAAGTGAATTGCCCAAAGGCTCTGTGTCTCTTTCTGTCTCATTAGCAACATGTCTGGTCTGTTTTGTTCTTAGTTTTCCAGACAAGCTTCTGTGCCTCTCAAAGCCACTTGTACCAATGATTTCTGGCCTTTCCCATTGGGGCCTGAAGCTTCATTCATGCTCCTTCCCATGGGGCCTGAAGCCTCACTCATGCTCTTTTGAGACTCAGAATGACTGTGTGTCACATTTAAGGAGATAGTTGGCATCTGTAAAACACCAGGCAAAGCCATAAGAGCTAAATGATCATCAAGAATTTAGGCTCTCTGCCTTCCTATCTCCCCACGATATCCCCATATCCAGTGCTATTTATGGCTGGGCAGGTATTTGCAGGCTGGTTATCTTTCTGTCAATGGTCAGAGGAAGGACACCCAGTGGACTCTTATTTTCTTGGGGCCCTGCCTCAAACCCTCTTTGGGACTTTGATCTTATCAGCTGGCCCTTTCCCAGGGCTCTCTGGTGGAGCTTCAAGATACATGTTGAACCTGACTCGTCCTGGCACCTGGCAGTGGAGGAAGGAGGATGAAGGAGAGATTCCTCCTGAAGGAAAAGTGTACTTGGCTTTCTCATTAATGGGTTCTCCTTGGGGAACAGGCAAGCAGCAGATGTATGGGCAATAGCCAACTGATCCATTTGTAGATAGATTCAGGGTGTGGTGTTCCCTCTAAGCCTGGGCAGGCCCTGGGAAACTGGAGCAGAGCTAGATCCCGGCCTGAAATGGGGCAGGCTGCACAGGAGCTGCAATATGCTGGTTTCAGGTGTGCGATCTCTGCTTCCCTTGGAGACCGGGGTCCAGAGGGCTAGTGTGTCTGTTGCCGGAGTGTGCTTCTCAAACCTGGAGCTGCACTGATCGTTTTCATTCATGAACGTACTAACTGGCAAGGAGGCTTAGCTCGGCCCTTCAGAGTCTGGCCTCAGTGTGCCTTTATCATGAGTCCCTTCTCTCAACACTCCCCAGTACAAACCATCCATCCCACTCCTGGATCCAAGCTCACTCCAAGCCTTCACATCTTTGGGCCTTGCCCCATGCCATTCTCTCTTCCTAGGATGGCTTTTCTCCTAGTAAGCCACTCTGGAGAAGCATCCCCCCATGGCCAGAGGCTCAATACATCTCTCTCTCTCTCCTCTTATGCCCCAGATTTACTCTGTTGGTCTCGGGTCTGGCTCTGTTATGTTTACTTCATGCCAGCCTCCAGTCATGCCGATGGACAGTTCCCTGAACTTTCTGCTCCTGCACAACCAGCTCCGCTTCATCCTTCAGGTGTCAACTCCAATGCCATCTCCTCAGCTGGTCCTTCCTTGACCGCCCCATCTAAAGGCAGGCCCCATCCATACACACTCTGTCCCATTCATTACTTGGGATCATCGTCTTCATGACACTTAGCTTCTGAAATTTTCTTTACCTATTTGTCGGCCTGGACTATGTCTCTTCCTCTAGAACGTAAGCTCTTGGAGGGCAGAGATCCGGCAGGATCAGTTGATACGTGGTTGGTTCCCAGTAAAATATCTATTGATTAAATGAAGGCAACTATGGGCATTCAAGTTGGCACCCTGAGGACCTGGCTCAGAGCCCGGCGCAGTAAAGGTTGGCTTCATGGGACATTCGCTACACGAAGGAGCGAACCAGAGGTGCAGCACTCGGACCGCAGACGGACGCGTCGAGCGACAGCTGGGGGCCCCTCGGCCCGCACACTGTTGACCGACCGCCGACAGCTGAGTGGCAGCCAGCGGACGCGCAGCGGGGCTCCTGATTGGCTGGCGGCTGCAGCCCCTTAGAGGGGAAGGGGAGGGGGCCCGAGGCGACAGCTCCGCGTGGGGAGGAGGCGGCACCAAGCGGCGGGAGGCGGCCCAACCGCCAGAAGCTGTGCGAGCAACAGTCGCCTCGAACCGGCGAACCGACGTCTCGGCGCAAGGGCCCGGCGCGAGGGGCGGGGCGCGCGCGTCACGTGAGCGTGTTTTGGGCACGTGATCCGCGCGGGGCCAGGGCTGGCCCCCGCCCCCTCCTCTCCTCCCCTCAGCGGGTGTGAGTCGAGCGGCCTCGCCTCACCGCCTAGCGCCCCCCTCAGCCGCCGCCGCCGCCGCCGCCTCCGCCCGCCGGCCATGTCCCCGGGCCGCCGCCGCCGCCGCTCGAGCGCGGCGCTCCAGCGGCCCAGCGCGCAGTGAGCGCGGGGCCCTCTCGCTACTCGCCCGCCCCGGGGCCCCCTTGTTCTCAGCGCCGCCGCCGCCGCCGCCATGTTGGGTTTAGAGCCGCAGCGGAGCCGCCGCCGCCGCCGCCGGTAAGGGAGGCCGAGAGCGGAGCCCGCCCCGCCCCGGGGCCCAGGGAGCGGGGCCGCCTCGGAGCCCGGCCTCTCCCCGCCAGCCGCCTTCCCGGCCCGCCCGCCGTGCGAGCCAGCGAGCGAGCGAGCGAGCGCCGGGCCGCGGCCGCGCCTTCCGCTCCCGGCCCGAGCGAGCCCGCCGCCGGTTCGTTCCACCGCCGCCGCCGGCCCCGGCCAGAGCCTGCAGCGGAGCTCACGAGAGTCAGCGCCATGGCGGAGCAGACCTACTCGTGGTGAGTGCGGGGCTCGGGAGGCCGGGGCGCGGCGCAGGTGGGGGTCGGGGCGCCGACGCGGCCGGGTGGGGGGAAGAGGAGGAGGAGGAACAGGTGCGCGTCGCGGGGGGGCGCGGGTTGGGGGTGCACGCCCCCCTCGTCCCCACCGGAGGGGGCGGCTGGCGCTCGTGGAAGGTGGTCAGCGGCCGGGGACCCGGGAGTCCGAGAAGGGGGATGGAGGCGGTGGTGGCCGCGGCGGATGTCATCTGGTCATGGGCGGAGCAGGTGATGGAGAAGGGGAGCATGACCCCAGAGGTGGGAAGCCCACGGATGGGAAGTTGAATGCCGTGGACACTCCGGAACTGACTTGAGGGGGTAGCTGCTGGGTAGGAGGATTGAAAGGGTGGGCAGAGGCGGGCCAGGGCAAGGGTGGGCCACCGGGCTGCGAAGAAGCTGGTAGGAAAAACAGGTGATAAGAGGCTGAACTTGGAAGTTGGAAGAGAGGAGGAGCCGTCTGACTGGGGCTGCTGCTTAGCACCTGCGTGGCGACTGAAGGGAGAGTTGGTAAGGTGGGCAGAGGCCCGGGTGTGATCAAGGAAAACCACGGAAGGAACGTCTTGGGAACCATGGAAGGGAGTCCCTTGTGAGGAGGTTGGAAGGGGATCCTGTTTGGATAACCACATTCTGGAAAAGGAGTCGTTGGTGGCAAGTGGAGCATGAGTAGAATCTTTGTGAGGTTTGGTACTCTGTTCTTCGGAATTTAAAGTGGCCTGCTGCCCTGGATCAAGTATGGAAATGGAAGATCTGCAAGTTCATGTTTTATGGGACTTCTAACGCTATTAAATATTTTGTTGAGGAATGAGAAGCGCACTGTGTGGTTTATGGAGTGAGAACTTAACCTATCCTGAGAAGGGAATGCAGTGTTTGGGGAGATGGGGGTGAGAGGCCTCCCTTTAGCATGTAGAGGTGGAGTATTTGCAGGGGTGGAAGGAATGATGGTAGCTTCCTTGAAGAGTGGAAATTGGATAGTGAGGAGGAAGTAATAACCGAGGGTGAAGAAGGAAGGAATGGGATGGTAGGTATGGGGATGGGAAATCTGGTTGCAATCTAGAGAGATTGTTTGAAGATGGTTTACTCTTTGAAGCAAATGTGGTTTGGGACAGAATTGTACTGCTTTTCCTTGCTAGAAAAGAGCACAATTGAGTGGGAAAAGCATGGCGTTTGGAGTTGGAAGATTTGGTTTGGTAGTCCCTCTTTCACCGCTAACTTGGTTTAAAAGTAGGCAAGATAGTAAGTTCTCCATTCCTTTTCCCTTGCCTTTTTCATAGATTGTAAAGATTAAATGAATAACTTTAGAAAGCCAATGGAAAACTGTAAAGTGTTACATTTTATTATATTATCGTTAGGGGAACGACAAAGAAATGGATAATACATGAAAATAAAGAATGGTTTTAGGTAGAGGGCTTTAATGGAGTGGATGCTTTGTGGTGCTTGAGGTTATGATAGATAAGTCAGGAACTCATTGTGTCTTCACATAGGGAAAGAGGATTGGTGACGGAAGATGATAATTCAGAAGGGAACTTCAGTGCTCAAAAAGAAGAAAACAGAGTCTGAAAGAAAGTCACACTAAAAGAAGAATTAAAACGTTGGTGAACAGTTGTGACTGCAGATGTATTTTTAAAAGCATTAACTGATTGGATAGTTTTGAGCAACAGTGAGCTGCCTCTCCTTAGCAGGTAATATGGAACACAAGATTACAGTTTGAGCTTTCTTACGGACAGAGTTAGAGTTAAGTTCTGTAACTAACTTAACTAACTCATCTTGAGCTCTTAACACTAACTGGTTTAGCTGAGAGTCCTGATGGCTGCCCTTCTGCTTTTACTGTGCCATATAGAGACCATGGTCGGTTGAAGGAGTAAACACAGTGGCCAAGAAGTGAAGAAAATGAAAGTGTTTTACTAGATAGTTGGCCATGTGATGTTGGATGGCTCTACTAGTTGGGGGGGGGGGTACTGTTTTGTGAAGTTTGATAGTTTACAATATTTATTTTACTAAAATACTTCCATCTCAGCTCCTTTTGCTTTATAGGCAAAGAAACTCATTGAAATTAGAATGTTTATTAGCCTCTCACCTTTAGTGAGTTTTGAGATGGAGAAAGTTTTTACATCATCTTGAGAGAGGGAGGTGTATGAGGAGAGAGGATTGGGAAACCAGGCAGCTTTCTAGGTTCTGATAGTTACTGTAAGTAATATCCATCTCTGAGGTAGGTGAATGCTCTGTTTTATGGAAGAGGAAATTTAGGCTTAGGATGCCAAGTGATTTGATGAGATACTTCACTTGTGATGCTTTGTTTTGTTTGATACATTCTCCCATCATTGTATTCATTCTCCTTGTAAGTATGAAAAAGGTATTCCAAGAGTACATATGAACTGAGTTTTGGATTATCTTTTTGCAGTATCTTTGTCACTGTTCTTTTGGTTTGTGCAAATAAGAGATTGTTTTGTTTTGCTTTTTTATGGACTTGTACTATGTTTGCATGTGGCCATTAGGAAAATCAACCTTGTGGGGACTATTGTGGCAGTATAAATTGGTCTGAGGATGGAGTCAGTGAAGAATCTTTTTTAAAAAAAATTTTTTTTTTTATTGGAGTTTGATTTGCCAACATATAGTATAACACCCAGTGCTCATCCCGTCACCCAGTCACCCATCTCCCCACCCACCTCCCCTAGAGTTAGGAGTCTCTCATGTTCTGTCACCCTCTCTGATTTTTTCCCACTCATTTTCTCTCCTTTCCCCTATAATCCCTTTCACTATTTTTTGTATTCCCCATATGAATGAAACCGTATGTCTGTCCTTCTCCAATTGACTTACTTCACTCAGCATAATACCCTCCCGTTACATCCACTTCGAAGCAAATGGTGGATATTTGTTGTGTCTAATGGCTGAGTAACATTGTATATATAGACCATATCTTCTTTATCCATTCATCTTTCGATGGACACCAAGGTTCCTTCCACAGTTTGGCTATTCTGGACATTGCTGCTATAAACATTGGGGTGCAGGTGTCTCAGTTTTTCACTGCATCTGTATCCCCAGTAGTGCAATTGCTGGGTCATAGAGTAGCTCTATTTTTAACTCTTTGAGGAACCTCCACACAATTTTCCAGAGTGGCTGTAGCAGTTCACATTCCCACCAGCAGTGCAAGAGGGTTCCCCTTTCTCCACATCCTCTCCAACATTTGTTGTTTCCTGTCTTGTTAATTTTCACCATTTGTCAGTGAAGAATCTAGAATATAGATGTCAGAAGATTAAAAATAGTTTCCTTAGGATTTTCTTTTCTTGTCTTTTTTTAAAAAGATTTTATTTATTTATTTGTTTATTTTTAAAGATTTTATTTATTTATTCATGAGAGACCGAGAGAGAGAGAGAGAGGCAGAGACACAGGAAGAGGGAGAAGCACGCTCCATGCAGGGAGCCTGATGTGGGACTCGATCCAGGTCTCCAGGATCACGCCCTGAGCCAAAGGCAGATGTCCAACTGCTGAGCCACCCAGGAGCCCCTAAAGATTTTATTATCAAGCAATCTCTACACCCAACATGGGGCTTGAACCCATGACCCTGAGATCAAGAGTCACAAGCTCCACCGACTGAGCTAGCCAGGTGCCCCAGGATTTTAGTGTAATAAGATAGGTAAATTATAAAGCAAGATTGGTCATGTGGTAATTGTTGAAGCTTAGTGATGAGTACTTGAAGGTTTATTATTCTATTCTGTATATTTTGACATGTTTACATTTTTCATAATAAAAAGTTAACTTAAAAAGAAACTTCTATACATGCTATTCATGCTGTTTTCTGGTTTCTTGTGCTTGCTTTCTGTTGAGAAGCTAGAGTGGGTGTATTGACTTAAGAATATGTAGGTTATGACCTGATGAATGAGGGGGCACAAGCCATCCAGGTATTTGGCAGATACCTCCATCAGCATCTGAGCTCCCACTTTGGGAAGATGAAATCCAAGGGGTCATTTCAGTTGAAGGTGCAGTTTCAGTACACTCATACAGTGGAAGTACAGTAGTCCTCCATTATCTGTGGGGTTTACATACCAGGAACCCAGTGGATGTCTGAGACCAAGGGTAGTACTGAACCCTGTATATACTATGTTTTTTTATACATACATATGTATGATAAAATTAAGTTATAAATTAGGCCTAGTAATAGATTAACAACAAATAATACAATTATAGCAACATACTGTAATAAAAATTACGTGAATGCAATCTTCCTTGAAGTATCTTATTGTACTGTATTCACCCTTGTGATGACAGATGAAAAAATGCTTAAGTGATGAGATGAAGGGAGGTGAATGACATAGAGGTTGTGGCGTAGCGTTAGGCCGCTATTGACCGTATGATAATAGATGAGGAAGAGGATCATCTGCTTCCAGACTGTGATTGACCCTGGTAACTGAAACCATGGGGCCCAATGAGCCAGGGAACGGGCAGTTCTCTGTCCCAGGTAGGTCATGAGCAGGAGATACAGAGCAGGGTAGCAAACACCTGTTACTTACAAGGTGATTGGTGTGCAGGTCAGTAATTTGGGGGGCTTACCTCTAGTGGTTATTATTAACAGGTGCCCAGGGAAAAGCAAAGCAGGGACTTACAGTGTGCATCCTAAACTCAAATCCTTATCTAAATATCCAGACTCTAGTTGTGATTACAAATATCATACTGTAAAATGGCAGCAACTGAGAAAAGCAGTGTTCTTGTCCTCGAAAGTTGTTTTCCTTATCATACTTTATTCCTAGCAAAGTCTATCAAAATCTCATTACCCAAGGGTTCACCCGAAATTCCACATATCTGAGAAACATTTCTATATCCAACTGATCTCTTTATATTTGATATTTGTAGTCTGTCTGCATTTTTGCTACTTTTATGTGTTTGAATACCTAGCCTCTTCATTAGATTGTAAGCTCCTTGAGAGTAAGGATGCTCTTACAGTACCTCCCACATACTTAGTACATTGTCTTGCCTGTAGCTTCTGCTTAGAACACATTGATTGAATAGGATAGATTCAATAGGATGATTGTTCATCCTTTGTTGAAAGAATATTTTAAGTGTGAGGGAAAGCTACAGATAGGTGTTTATTATAATCCATATACTATACTTAATAAAAGCTCTTGATAACTTAGTTTCTTGGTATCACAGTGCTGTAAGAATGAGTAATGCCATCCTTAATAAAATTTTAAATAAAAGCTATTGACAGATGAAATTAAAATAATTGGTAGTAATACTGCAATCTTTATCACGATGTAACCACAGGACTCAGCTTGTATCCTTCTTACTTGTATACTCAGGAAGTAAAAGAATGCATGTGAAAACACAAATAGAAGGTGGAAGCTAGATTTTTTTATTAATTTGGGAAAAAACACCTTGCTCGATGTGTATTTATGAGCAGTTACTTTAGCATAAGTTCTGTGGGAAACAGGAATTTGTCTCTCTTTCCCTCTCTTTTTTTAGGAACTTCTCGATGGAGTCAATGCAGTACTTGAATCTTGGTGGTAAAAATTACTTAAGTTAGCGTTAATGTTGATGTAGGGGGAAAAGGAAATAAGTACATGTGGACCTCATCGAAATGAATTTTGTTTCCAAAGTAGTATCATAACAATTTATTGTGTGTTTTCTGGGTGCTAGGGCTTTAAAGCATTGTTAAATAAGGAAACTGAAGCTCAAAGAATTTAAGTAACTTGCCAAATAACACGTAAATGGTAAAAGGGCTCAAAGTGAAGACTGTTTAACATGATTCTGTGGCTAAATCTGTCTACTTCCATTTCCATAATCACTACTGTAAGCCAGTCCATTTTTGCTTGAGTTCCCTGTTAGCCTCCTCACTGGTTACACCTCCCCCCTCCCCTATTCTCCACACGATGACTGTTCTCCTAAGTGACCTTCTGACAGCTTAAAAAACTCTTCAGTGGTCACACTTGGAATAAAACCCAGGTTCCTCAGTAGGCTCTTCACAGTTTTATCTTGTGTGGGTTTCTGAGGGATGACAGACAAACGAAAAAGTTACACAAGAGTAAGAATCTTTTCTATTTTGGTATTCTCTCCAGTGCTTGGTATGTAATAATAGCTGGTAAATATTTACTGAACAAGTGAATGAGAACACTTCCCCCTGGGCTATGTGTCTTAAGGTCTACTCTAAAGATTGCATTATATTGAGGTAATATACTGTGAATATAATGGGCAAATAGTATTATACCTGATACTAGGTATTGGCAAATAGTGTTATACCTGAGAATGAGAAATAACACAGATCTCTAGAACTCATGAAAGTCACTTCTATGCAATTACTATTGTGTATTGTTGTATCTGTTGTGATCATATCTGTTCTTGTGTCTTGTGGTCATTGCATTTTATGCAAATTTTTCAGAGAGAAATTATTTAGTTGAAAATGTGTGTCTAGCATTATAGGCTTTAGATTTGCTCATTTTTAAAACATGTCTTGCTTCTAGTTAAGGTGCTATAATAATGGTTTGGCAATGCATGATTCAGACTGAAATTAACCAAAACTAAGACCAGGAATTTGTACTGAAATCATTTTCCTGCCTGGGGATAGAGGAGAGGGAAGCTGGAGAGTCTGTAACCATCCTATAATTTACCGAGTGGTATTATGAATTCAGGAGCCTAATGTCCATGCATTTCCTTTCCTTTCCTTTTCTTTTCTTTTCCTTTCCTTTCCTTTCCTTTCCTTTCCTTTCCTTTCCTTTCCTTTCCTTTCCTTTCCTTTCCTTTCCTTTCCTTTCTTTTCTTCCTTCCTTCCTTTCTTCCTTTCTTTCTTTCTTTCCATTTTTTTATTTATTTATGATAGGCACACAGTGAGAGAGACAGGCAGAGACACAGGCAGAGGAAGAAGCAGGCTCCATGCACTGGGAGCCTGACGTGGGATTCGATCCCAGGTCTCCAGGATCGCGCCCTGGGCCAAAGGCAGGCGCTAAACCGCTGCGCCACCCAGGGATCCCTCTTTCTTTTCTTTTCTTTTCTTTTCTTTTCTTTTCTTTTCTTTTCTTTTCTTTTCTTTTCTTTTCTTTTCTTTTCTTTCTCTTCCTTTCTTCCTTTCTCTTCCTTTCTTCCTTTCTTCTTTTTTCTTTTTTTCTTTCCTTTTCTTTTCTTTTCTTTTCTTTTCTTTTCTTTTCTTTTCTTTTCTTTTCTTTTCTTTTCTTTTCTTTCTTATTTATTTGACAGAGCACAAGTAAGGGGAAGGCAGAGGGAGAGAGAGAGAATCAGGTTCCCTGCTGAGCAAAAAAGCCCAACGTGGGGCTTGATCTTGAGCCGAGGGCCAGATGTTTAGCCCACTGAGCCACGCAGGCACCCTATCCATGCATTTCTAAAAATAGATTTCTGTGTGACCATCTATTTTAGAGATGACAAACGCCCTTGAATTGAGGTGTTACGGAATTCTAATTGTTTTTTACTTCAATGTTAATAACTTAGTTTTTATCATTCTCACATTTCATCAAACTATCTCATGGAAAATCGAGATGTCTTAAGAGGAGAATATCTAGCCAAGTCTTGTTTTACTTGGCTACATTTGGCATCTGAACTTGATGTGATTGCTGTCCCTGGCAATAGAGCCGTTAAGTATGACTTGATTTGTTAAATCCTAGAGTATATTTTCTGGAGTTTAATGGTTGCTTCTTGGGAGTTAAAAAAGACAATGTTGGTTTAATTTGTTGTATGTATAAGTCAAATTTTTGCAACTTTGCAACAAGTTTCTGTAACATTTTCCAACCTTTACTGGGAAAGTTAGAGGTACAGTGTGCCTCTTCTGTAATTTTAACTTCTTAGGTGTCTAGAGGGATTCAATTTTACAGTGAAAATCTACAATTAGTCCCTATGATCCTCACAATGAATTCTTACCTGTCAGATTTTATTAATAGGTCTCACTAAGGCCAAAGCTTAAAACAGACCTACTCATTAGCTGTGATTAGACTAGATTGAGCACCTATGAAAAGTTAGGTTTGAAAATGTTTTTAAGGTATTAGACCAATCAGTCTATGAATATACATTAGTAGAAATCTAATAGAAAATCCCATTTCTTGATTTGTAGATTTCACCCTAATTTGATAAGACTTGATAATCTCTGTTTTGGAGTCCTGGTATTGATAGTGAAGAACCACTAAGGGATAAAAAACAGTAGAGATGTGCCCCACTTTTTTTTAAATGAATTTTTGAATTTTACTGAATGTAAGTGATTGCTCAAAAAATATTTGATTCTGTCAATGCCACTCATTACATTTTTGTTTGAAATTCTAAAATAAGAGGTTTTAATTCCATTCTGGTTTCTTCAAATTGGGAAAAATTTTATTTGAGGGTGATTTCCAGCTCTGATGAACTGGGATCTAGTCTTGTTTTAGTTCCAGTTTTGTAGTCTGTAGAATGGGTATGTCGTACTCCAAAGAGTTGTTGCAAGGATTTAATGAGATAATGCACATGCAAATGCTTTGTAAATTGCTAAGTAAAATATAAAAGCAAGGTATTTGTGCTCTACATTGTTAGATCCAGACAGGTTCCAGATACAGAGTTCCTTACTACAGGAAATAATTTTTCTTGTTTCATAATATAAGTAGCATTTAAACTTTGAGGTGTCCATTCTAGTGAGGATTCTTTTGAGATATCCAGGTAATTCCATATAAAAAGAAAGAAAAGTTTTCAAATTGTCATTGATTTATATTGTTGCCTTTGAAATGTGCTATAAGGTCATTTTCTTCTAGTCACATTTTATGGTCCAAAAATAAAGAAGAAAAATCATGAATTGAATAAAGGCTAAGTTTTTTCACAAAATGTTTTATTTTGATCTTTGTTTTGGAAGGCAGTTTCCTCTATAATGTACTCAGATGAGGGAAGAGTACAGTGGTATGGATAATCCTAGGCTTTTTCTGGTTTTCTTTGGAATGCACAGGGCATTCATACCCTAAAATGCTTGAAGAGGGGCTGTTAGCAGTTTCTTATGTTTTCCCTGTTCCATACCATGTTTGTCAGGCACACCCACTTCCCCTCGTCTGAGGGCCTCAGACTTCGGCTTCACTCTGGACCTAAATAGGACGAATGCAGTAAAGTTTTAATTGTTTTTTCAACTTGGTTATGCAGACATTTTAAGTACGGTACTTGACTTTGTTGTTTCCTTAATTTTGCCTGAGTTCTCTAGCTTTACTTTCCAAACTTGTAAATCTTCAGTCTTGTCTGACAGCCTTAACTTTTAAACCTTTGACTATATGCTCCACTGACTTATAAACTCATCAAAATTTACATTCATTCTCAAAAATGCTTGCAAAAATACTGTTAGAAGTAAAAGTTAATTTTAGGTTCACCTGAGGTGGTTCAGTTAGTTAAGTGTTTTCCTTTGGTTCTGGTCGTGATCTGTGGGTCCCAGGATTGAGCCCCGTGTTGGGCTGTCTGCTCAGTGAGGAGTCTGTTTCTCCCTCTGTGCATCTCCCCGCCCCCCAGTAAATAGAATCTTTTTTTAAAAAAGTTAGTTTTAGAAATTGATTTCTCTTACCTATGCATTGATTAGTGCAAGCACCAATAAATACCTCAGAAAATATTAAGATCTAATAGCTTAAAAATATTTTCATACATAACTTTCATCTTAGGGATTCAGTCTAGTCTTATTATAGAAATGCTACCTAGGGCCACTGTGAGGCTAGTGAGAGTTAAGGATTTAAGATGAGGTCAGTTAATCAAGTTGGAGAGTATAGCTCTGAGGGCAGAATAGAAGCCTGGAAGTTGAGGCTTGGAAAACTCAGAGTTGGGAATTGAAGAGGTGGAATCAAAAAAAGCTCCATCAGAAGTAGGATAATTAGCAAAGCCTAATGGTGATAAAAGAAAAGGCACATAGAATTTTGGAGGGCAAGAGTGTAAAAGGCTACAGGGTTCAAAGAGAATGAAGAAAAACAGGATGTTGAATTTACTAAGGAAGTCATTAGTGAAAGTGCACTAATAAAGATGAGAGTAGAGAGGGTGAAAGGCAAATTAAGGCAGGGTAATGAAGAAATAAAAGGCATCCTTTGGGTACTGGCCATTTGTTTGCAAGATAAGATGGGAAGGACATAAGGAAAGCTGGGGGGTTCTTGATGTAGACAGGGCCATAGTCTTCTGGTTTTATTTTCATTTTTTTGTTAAGGGTGAGAATTCTATACTTGAAGCTAGAGAGAAGGATAAATTGATCTTGGGAAGACTTTTTTTTAAAGATTTTTTATTTATTCATTTGAGAGAGAGAGCGAGCGCTGGTAGGGGAAGAGATAGAGGCAGACTCTCTGCTGAGCAGGAAGCCCGATGTGGGGCTTGATCCCAGGTCCTGGAGAAAATGACCTGAACCCAAGACAGACGTCCAACCATCTGAGCACCCCTTTGGAAAGACTTTTTTTTTTTTTTTTTTTTTTACTATAGTTTAAATTTAGAGATTTTTGTCTATTTTATTTTTAAAGATTTTATTTTTTTATTCATGAGAGACACACACACACACACACACACACACACAGAGGGGCAGAGACACATGCAGAGGGAGAAGCAGGCTCCCCACAAGGAGCCTGATATGGGACTCGATCCCAGATCCCGGGATCAGGACCTGAGCCAAAGGCAGACATGCTCAACCACTGAGCCACCCAGGGATCCCTCAGTTAGTTTTGAAGGGAACTTAATAGGAAATGAACACTTGATGTGTACATTTATTCTTTGCTTCTTTTGGTCTTTATATTGCCACTAGTTTGGATTGTATTGCTTTTGGAGGTCTTGTTTTCTGTTTGTTTTTTTTAATAAGTTTTTTAAAAAATTTTATTTATTCAGAGAGAGAGAGAAACTGAGAGGCAGAGACACAGGCAGAGGGAGAAGCGGGCTCCATGCAGGGAGCCCGACGCGGGACTCGATCCTGGGTCTCCAGGATCAGACCCCGGGCTGCAGGCGGCGCTAAACCGCTGCGCCACCAGGGGTGCCCTGTTTTGTTTTTAATTGTATCAATATAAAGTCCAGCCTCTTTGGTCTGACTCACCAAAACAATCTTGCCTTATAACCTTGCTTCCCTGTATTTTCCTTATTTTTTAAAAAATATTTATTTATTCATGAGAGACACACACAGAGAGAGAGAGAGAGGCAGAGACACAGGCAGAGGGAGAAGCAGGCTCCACCCAGGGAGCCCGACGTGGGACTCGATCCCGGGACTCCAGGATCATGCCCGGGACTCGATCCCGGGACTCCAGGATCATGCCCGGGGCCAAAGGCGGCGCCAAACCGCTGAACCACCTGGGCTGCATTTTCTTTAAAATGCTTGTTATTTCTGCCTAACTGGGTTACTTACTGTTTTTCCCCTTTTATTTAAACTGACTCCTATACCTGGTTAGGCTTTCTCCAAAGTCTCTAAATATGTGAGTCCTACGCATCTTTCAAAGTCCAGCTGAAAAGCTTTTGTCTTCTTACAGAACCTTCTGATTTGCCCAGGAGAAATATTCTTCTGATACCTGTAGTTTTTTATCTGATCCTGTCATGTGGCAGCACTTTTACAATTTTTCTGGCTTTGTATTGAATTATGTAGCTATCTTCCCACCTTGCACGAACTCTGTAAGGATAGGATCAAAATAATTAATTTCCTGGTATAAGGACCTTATGCATAGTAGAGGCTGAGATTTTCCTTTTTTTAAAGAATGAATATTTTAGAGGTGAAATTTGCTAGATTTTAGAGCTAGATTTTAGAAGAGAATGTCACCTTAAAAGTATAATGACAGGGATCCCTGGGTGGCGCAGCGGTTTGGCACCTGCCTTTGGCCCAGGGCGCGATCCTGGAGACCCGGGATCGAATCCCACATCGGGCTCCCGGTGCATGGAGCCTGCTTCTCCCTCTGCCTGTGTCTCTGCCTCTCTCTCTCTCTCTCTCTCTCTCTCTGTGTGATTATCATTCATAAATAAATAAATAAATAAATAAATAAATAAATAAATAAATATTTTTAAAAAAGTATAATGACAGGGCACATAGAAGAGATACTTACCTAACATCTCACAGCTCATTTTTTTTTTTTTTTTTTTTGCTTTTTTTAAGATTTTATTTATTCATGATAGACACAGAGAGGGAGAGAGACAGAGGCAGAGGGAGAAGCAGGCTCCAGGCAGGGAGCCTGACATGGGGACCTGATCCCGGGTCTCTAGCATCACGCCCCTGGGCCGAAGGCGGTGCTAAACCACAGAGCCACCCAGGGATCCCCCATCTCACAGCTCTTTAAAGAAAAGTAAAATTGATACTGAATCAAGGGTTGTGGCCAGATATGCCTAACTTGCTAATATCCATACAGCACCTTGAGAAGAGAAAGTGGCTCAGTCCCTGAACTGAACACCTAAGGGACACATTTATAGAGGACCACAGGCTTTTCATTTATGTCATCTTCAACTTACTGCTCCCAATTTATTTCTACTTTATCTCCCAAATAAGCACTTTGTGACATACATTATTTTTTTTAAATGGAGAATCTTTCTCTCTCTCTCTCTCTCTCTTTTTTTTTGTAATTAGGGAACAAGTTTTGGCCATCTCAAATATTTTGCAGGAGATTGCCTTTGAAATATGAGGAGCAATAAGCTATATGGAAAGTAGCTTCTGAGCAATTTAACATTTTCTATCTCTTTTGCTACTATTTCAGAAATCCATATTTCTTGTATTTAAGCTTCTGTTTAAAGAGCTAAAATATTTTTTAAAAGAGCTAAAAATATTTTAAAAATAAAACCTTATTTTGCCTTCATTTTTTCTCTTTAACTCATTTCTCTTGTTTAATAATTATAATTCAGAAAGGACAGTTCAAAAAAAAAACTCTTGGCCTGGTGTGTGCATATTTTAAATTGCATAGATACAGCAGTGCCTCAATTTTAGGTCAGAATTAAACAAACTGGTCATCTGGTATAGGCATAAATCAGAAATTTGGGGGATTAGAAGTTCTTGTTTTGTACCTTCACATGCTGTGCAATGGTGAAAATAACCTACAGACTTAAGAGTGATATAATAGGCTGTTATCCATGGATAACAAAGGTTTTAAGAGCCAACACCAAAGGTTATCAACCAACTTAGAACAAAAGGGAATAACAAGTAGAAGTAGGAGAGAACAGTGAATACCAGATGTGATTGGACAGTAGAAACAAGGGGGAAGGTTAGAGATTCAAGCATCAGGAAGGTCAAATAATGAGACCAAAAAGAAAAGATAGCCAGCTACCAGAATAGGCAACTCAGTGAGAGTCATCATGTGGCAGAGGTGCAAATGGCCCTGAAGAGCTCTGCAAATCCAGCTTTGTGCCTCACTGTTGACTTACCAGGTTGATAATGAGTTAACAGGTGATAATGAGGCAATCTTATTAGCCTGTCCCATAGCTTTTGAGAGCTTCTGGCTTGGGTGTTACAGCTGGAGACCTTGGAGACATTTTTAATCCTCATCAAATAAGCCAGTAACTCCTATTGACTTTATACATATAAAATAAAAAATTTATCTCTTCATGGTTTCTGGATGACCCTTCTTTGTATTCACTTAGTACATTGTATTTACCTCTTTCAGTTGTTGTTTGTTTCCCTATAAAGTATTGAGGACATGACTCTATTTTGTTTGTGACTTTATTCTCAGTGGTTTATTTGGCACATAGTTTATTTAAATAAACTATTATTATTATTTTTTTAAACTATTATTATTTATTATTATTCCAGGGCGCCTGGATGGCTCAGTTGGTTAAGTGTCTGATGTCTGACTCTTGATTTTGGCTCAGGTCATGATCTCAGGATCATGAGATTGAGCCCTGTGTCAGGTTCTGCTTTGGGCGTGGAGCTTGCTTACGATTCTCTCTCTCTCCCTTTTCCCCTCTTCCCCACTACACCCCTCTCTCAAAAAAATTTTTTTTCTAATAAATAACATTCAGTATTTGACTTTTTAAAATAACCCTTAAAAAAGAAAAATTAGTAAGATGGAAGAGTATGTTGCTCTCAACTCTCAGTTTAAGAGACCGCATCAAAGGGACAAACATCAAGTATCATTTGAGGTCTAGAGCTCACTCAATTACACTAAGTAATTGAAAGTATCATTGTTCAGGTTGTTAGGTGAGATCTATCCTGATTATTACTGTTTAATTTATGGAACCTCTTCAGAATTCAGTGGGAGAATTGGTTACTGTATTAGTTAGCTGTTGCCCCAATAATACTGCATAATAAATTATCTCCACACCTAAAATGGCTTAAAATAGCAATCTGCAGATTGGCTGGGCAACTTTGCTTCTTGCTTCAGATCTATACATCAGCTGGGTGGCTCTGCTTCATGTGTGTTTATTTTGGGGCTTAGACTGAATGGGCGGTAGCACCCAGGGGAGGTTCTTCTTACGACAGTGGCAGAAGCATAGGAGGGCAGGTGGAAACTACAAGACTTCTTGAGGCTCATGCTCAGAACTAGCACACTGCCACTTCGGCTTCATTCTTTGAACCAAAGCAAGTCATATGATGGAAACTGAAGACAAGGAGCCACAAAACTAAACCTTGCCCCTTTTGTGGGAGTAGCTGCACTATTACAGGGCTAAGGAGTAGATTCAGGGAGGAGTGAGGAATTAGGGCCAGTAATGTAGTCAATCACAGGTGAAGTTCCCTCTTCCCTTTCATATGACTAGTTGTCACATTTTCATTCTTTTTTATTTTAATTTTTTAATTTATTTTTAAAGATTTTATTTATTTATTTATTTATTCATTCATTCATTCTTTCATTCTTTCATTCATTCATGAGAGAGACAGAGACATAGGCAGAGAGGGAAGCAGGCTCCCTGGAGGGAGCCTGATGCAGGACTTGATCCAGGACCCCGGGATCATGATCTGAGCCAAAGGCAGATGCTCAATTACTGAGCCACCTAGGTGCCCCCCACCTTTTTTTAATTTTTAAAAGATTGTTATTTATTTATTTGACAGCACATGAGCAGGGGGAACTACAGAGGGAGAGGGAGAAGGAGAAGCAGGCTCCCTACGGAGCAAGGAGTGTCATGCAGGACTTGATCCCAGGACGCTGGGAAGGCAGATACTCAACTGACTGAGCCACCCAGATGCCCTCACATTTTCATTCTGTTCTAAAATGAAGCATATCATATAGTCAGATTTCATATAGGCCCCTTTCTGTAGCATTCAGGTTTTCACTGTAATGTTTTTTATTTTTTGTTAATGTTTTATATTTTTAAAGAAGCGTTTTTGAAATATAATTCATGTACGATACAATTCACTTACTTAAAATGTGCAATCCAGTTGTTTTTAGTACATTCACAGAATTATTGCAACCATTGCCACAATTTTAGAACTCTTTTTTTTTTTTTCATCTCAAAAGAAACTGTACCCATTAGCAGTTACTCCCTTTTCCCCTTTTCTCCAGCCCCTGGCAGCCACTACTCTACTTTTGGTTTCTATGGATTTGCCTATTTCATATAAATGGGATAATACAGTATGTGGTCTTTTGATTTCTTTCACTCAGCACTGTCTTCAAGGTTATCCATGCTGTGGCAAGTATTAGTGCTTCATTCCTTTCCATTGCCAAATATAGCCTATTGTATCGATATATCACATTTCACTATCCTTTCATCAAATGACAGTTGTTTTCATTTTTTTTGGCTATTAATAATGCTGCCATGAGCATTCATGTAGAAGTGTTTGTGTAGTTGTATGTACGTTTACATTTCTCTTGGGTAAATACCTAGGAGTGGAATTGCTGGCTCATAGAATTTTTCTATTTAACATTTTGAGGAACTGTCAAATTGTTGTCCAAAACAGCTGTACCATTTTACATTCCCATCCGCAGTGTGTGAAGGTTCTAATTTCTCCCTCTTCATCAACACTTGTCATTGTCTATGTGTGAAGTGGTTTTTACTTGTGTAATGTTTGTATTGAAGGGTTTATAGAGGATAAAAGTGGTAGTTTAAAATATTCAATCTGTTTGTAAATTAAAAAAAAAAAAAACTGTTAAATCTCTTTGTACTTAACAGTGTAGTACCAAAGTCACACCTCAGGTTTAGTTACCTAAAAAATCTAGCAGTAAGGAAAAAAAAATCTTTTTTTTTAAATTTATTTTTTATTGGTGTTCAATTTACCAACATACAGAATAACCCCCAGTGCCCGTCACCCATTCACTCCCACCCCCGCCCTCCTCCCCTTCTACCACCCCTAGTTCATTTCCCAGAGTTAGCAGTCTTTACATTCTGTCTCCCTTTCTGATATTTCCCACACATTTCTTCTCCCTTCCCTTATATTCCCTTTCACTATTATTTATATTCCCCAAATGAATGAGAACATATAATGTTTGTCCTTCTCCGATTGACTTCACTCAGCGGAAAAAAAAATCTTTTGGCTTACAGATTTTCTTTCAGGCTACTCCTTATTTGTTTTACATACTAGAGTCATTTAGGAAGAAATTAACCAGGCAGCCTGGGAGGCTCAGTGGTTTAGTGCTGCCTTCAGCCCAGGCCCTGATCCTGGAGACCAGGATTGAGTCCCACGTCGGGCTCCCTGCATGGAGCCTGCTTCTCCCTCTGCCTGTGTCTCTGCCTCTCTCTCTCATAAATAAATAAAATCTTTAAAAAAAAAAAAAAAAAAAAAGGAAATTAACCTCAGATAATTTTTATTTTTTAATTAAAAAAATTTTTTTTTAACCTCAGATCATTATTAAACAAGTTCTCAACTTTTGGGTAAGTGAATGCCCAGATTATTCTGGCAGCCTGCTGCATTGTCACTAGTCTGAGAGGACTGTGACTGGTTTAATGACTGAAGTTGTTGGGTTTTTTGGGGGAGGAAGGAGGTCCTTGATATCTATTCTTTGCCAGGAAGATAATCATTGGAGGAGTTCGTTGTAAAATATGACCTTTTTTGGGGTAGCAGTGTCCAATAGAAGTATAACATGAATCACATATGTAATTTGAGGTATTCTAGTAGCTGCACTAAAAAGTAAAAAGAAACACATTAAATTAATATTAATAATATAGTTTATTTAATTCAGTGTATCAAAAATATTTATATCATTGGTTATATGTAATCAATAAAGAATTAACAATACTTTACACTTTTTATTACAAAGTCTTCTCAGTCAGATCAGCCACATTTCAAAGCTCAGTGGCTGCATATAGCTAGCAGCTGCCATATTGAGCAACACTGTCATAGAGGTCTAAGAGCTTATGATCTGGATTTTTCCTCACAATTATAATCTGTATTTTTAGAAAAGATGAGTTCTTGATCAGCCTGTATTCCTGGTTCTTCAATTTTATGTTGTTCCTGCCCTTTTTCTTTTTTTCTTTTAAACGTGGAAGAGGGTCTTCAGAGACGGTACAGAGAGAGACAAGCTCCTTAAAGCTCAGAATTTTAGCTGTGAGTAGCAATTAGTTAGCAGGAGGGGAAAAATGGGGTCCCTTATCATGAAGGATGTATGAGGTTCTGTAGCAAATAAAAGAACTGTTTCTCTTTGGTTCTTATTTTAATTGTTCTTATATGTTCAGAGTCTCCTTTGGCCTTCTCTTTATCAGTTATATACCACTTGTACTATTTGATGACATAGCTCACTTGGTTAGACAAAATAAGGCTGTAGATTTGATCTCTGTAATTAATGACTGACTTTATGCCTGCTGGGGCTTTACTGTAGTGATAAGGTAGAATAAACAGGGTTCTCTGTTCCATGAGTTTACACTGTTGTTAGAGACTGCTGGTATTTGCTGGGTCCAATGCCAGCAAATAAAATTAAGACAACTATAAGAGGAGGAGATTTCAGAATGGGCATTCATTGTATAGACAGTGTGTCTGTCAATCATTTGATTGCTAGAGGACTGAATTTGGTCAAATGTCTTAATATTTGAGTGCCTTCACCTATAGCTTATATTTTCTAGTTTGCCTTGGTGCCCGCCACTTTCTGTTGCTGTACATTCAATCTCTATCTCTACATCACTAGTTGATATGATTTGCCTAGGCCCTGCAGGCAGTTGAATGGTGACCTCCTGATGTCTATGATCAGTTCTAGGTCATCACCACAAAGGTGGGTCAGGGATAAGGAGATAGCTGATAAGTGCCCCAGTGACAATGGATAAAAAGAGACTTTTATCTTTTGAGTACCTACATCGTTGGACACAAATAGTTCCACCATATTTGACCATTGCATTAAGTATTGTTGACTATTGGGTATCTCAGTGTTCTAACAAATGTTCCATCAACCATGGTTCTGGTTTTCTGAAAGCTGACATGCAGTTATTCTAAATGGAATTCACTTGGAATTCATTTTGTTCTTTTTTTTTTTTTTTAATTTTTATTTATTTATGATAGTCCCAGAGAGAGAGAGAGGCAGAGACACAGGCAGAGGGAGAAGCAGGCTCCATGCACCGGGAGCCTGACGTGGGATTCGATCCCGGGTCTCCAGGATCGCGCCCTGGGCCAAAGGCAGGCGCTAAACCACTGCACCACCCAGGGATCCCACATTTTGGATCATAGTCTCTACGAATGGTATTCTGATTGAGAGAACAGGGACCACTACCTGATTTACATGATATATCCTATTGCACTCATTTTCGAGCTCTTGTTATTTGCGATCGCGTGGACCCAGGGCCCATTTGTTGAAGGCAACATGAAATCTTTATGAATTATAGGTCCTTAGTGCACAATTGTGGAATTAAAGAATACCATGAGTGGTACTGTCTTTTGGTCTACAGTTTATTGGGTGGCCATGTCAAGTTTTTGAATTACATTATGGTTTTGATAATTTCCAGATATTTTAATTTAACACTTGTTCATTAACTTCACTTTTGAAATATGCTTGAAAAAAATGAAATATGCTTGAAAGCTTTAGCCTTACTAAGAAATGTTTTTTAGTTTAGAATCTGAAATGCTTTGATTTATTGGTATTATAAAGTATTCATTTAACAGCTATTTTAACTGTTCTCAACTGAGTGCACAGCCTTCAGTGACTAAGTGCCAAGCTGGCTGACCCAGGGGGGACAGAATTGGAATCCTTACTTCTTCTCTAGTCCTTTCCACTAAATAATTCCACTCTTTTGGTGATAAAACCTAATGTAGACTTCTTTGGTGGCAAAACCCCCCCACCAAAAAAAAAAAAACAAAAACACAAGTTGACATGAAATTCTTTATATTATTGGAGATCCCTGGGTGGCTCAGTGGTTTAGTGCCTGCCTTTGGCACAGGGCGTGATCCTGGAGTCCTGGGATCGAGTCCCACATCGGGTTCCCTGCATGGAGCCTGCTTCTGCCTCTGCCTGAGTTTCTGTGTGTGTGTGTGTGTCTCTCTCTCTCATGAATAAATAAATGAAATCTTAAAAAAAAAAAAAAGAAATTCTTTATATTATCTATTTATCTCTCTTAGTATGACTCTTCACTTTGCTGCAGAAATATTTGTGTTTGATTATGGGGTACTGCTTGATGTTAGGTTATGTTAATACATGTTCTGTGTTGCCTTTCTAAAAGCAAAAAAAAAATCAGATTCTGAAACATCTTTGGTTGCAAGTGTATCAGATAAGAGTTTACAGAACTCTAATGCATATATTATTGGTACAGTTTGGAAAATGCAGATGAACAGAAAAAGAAAACCACTTATTCCCCTGTCAATCCCTCATGAAATTTGTTGCATATTTTCAGGTCTTTTAAAAAATGCATATGCTTGTGATTGTTGTTTAATTACACTCAAGTTCATCAAAAACCAGGAATCTCAAAAAAGAGGTACTAAAAAATTATTACCTAAAATTTAACTTACTTGGAAAATTTATTGCAACATTTCATGCAACTCTTCTGGGTATCCTAGAAGTATAGATCACTTTTTATACAGAAATAGAAACAGATTCATACTATATTTTCCTTCTATGTCATATTTAATATCTGCAGAAGAATATGTGTTCTGTGTATGTAAGTTATGAGACATAATAAACACTCATGAACCTGAGGAACCACCTAAAGGATTACTAGTACTCTTTAAGCTCCTGTACCCTTCTCCTACCTGTCCTCGTCCCCCTACCACTGTCATGAACTTTGTATTTAGCATTCCCTTGCTTCTTAAAAAACTGGTTTTACATTTACTGTTTTAATGTTTTACTGTACAACATAATGTTTATTTTTATTTTAATTTTTTTATAATTGAGTGTGATAAAGAAAATATGTGGTCTTATAATTTACTTTTTTCAATCAATATTGTTTCCAAGATGTGTCTCACTTACTGCACTTATTTTCATGAATGTATAATGTTCTACTCTGTGAATTATATCATAAATTATATATTTTCCTGTTGATGGGTCTTTAGATTTCTGTGTTGGAGCTGTTTCAGAGTTCTGTGTGTTCATGTGTATATGTATATATATTGAATATATTCCTGGTGTTCATGTTTAAAGGTTTTCCTAGAGTTTATACCTATAGCTAGACTCTATCCATCTCTCTTAGGTGAGTGCTTTTGTGTCATAAGAAATCCTTCTCTGGCCCAAAGTCTTAAAGGTATTCTCCTACATTTTCTTCCAAGTAGGAGTGGGTTAGTGTGAACACTTTGCCTTTCATGTAAAAGTTTTTAATGTAAAATCTAGCTTAAATTTAGAATTTAGTCTAAATTGAGATTTAGGTAAGACTAAATCAAGACATATAGAATTGTTTTATTTAAACATAGGATAATAAGAACATTGGATTAAATAATTATATTATTGTATTCCCTATTAGTAGAGGATAATAGGAATCCAGCTGTAACAGCTATTTTATTGAATATTCCCTTCTTTTCTCATTTGATCTCTAATGTCACCTCTGGTATGTTTGTATGTTTAAGTAATGTTAGATGGTAAATGGTATTTTGTTATTAAATGGCAAATAGTATTTTGTTATTTGCCTTTCTTTAAAATTCCTTGAACATCTTTTCATAACATTAAATATTGTAGATTAGGTGCAGCCACTCTGGAAAACTGTGTGGAGGTTCCTCAAAGAGTTAAAAATAGACCTGCCCTACGACAACTGCAATTGCACTGCTGGGGATTTACCCCAAAGATACAGATTGCACTGCTGGGGATTTACCCCAAAGATACAGATGCAATGAAACGCCGGGACACCTGCATGTTTAACATGTATAAACATCGGTAAACACCCCGATGTTTATAGCAGCAATTTCCCAATAGCCAAACTGTGGAAGGAGCCTTCGTGTCCATCGAAAGATGAATGGATAAAGAAGATGTGGTTTATGTATACAATGGAATATTACTCAGCCATTAGAAACGACAAATACCCACCATTTGCTTCAATGTGGATGGAACTGGAGGGTATTATGCTGAGTGAAGTAAGTCAAAGGGAGAAGGACAAACAGTGTATGTTCTCATTCATTTGGGGAATATAAATAATAGTGAAAGGGAATAGAAGGGAAGGGAGAAGAAATGTGTGGGAAATATCAGAAAGGGATACAGAACATGAAGACTCCTAACTCTGGGAAATGAACTAGGGTGGTGGAAGGGGAGGAGGGTGAGGGGTGAGGGTGAATGGATGATGGGCACTGAGGGGGGCACTTGACGGGATGAGCACTGGGTGTTATTCTGTATGTTGGCAAATTGAACACCAATAAAAAATAAATTTATTATTAAAAAATATTGTAGATTAGTTTTCAGTGTATGTATAGATCACTATATTCAGTTCTTGTTTGTTATGCATTGTTCATTCATGATCCTTCAGTCTCCCTCTCCAGGAAAGTTTATAACTGGCTTTCTCTCCATTCTTCTAGAAATACATGAATATGCATGAATGCACATGTATAAGTACAATCCTATGGAATCTTATTTTTTTATTGTGGTAAAATATACAAAATATAAAATTTTCCATTTTAGCCAGTTTAAATGTACAGTTCAGTGGTATTAATAAATACATTCACATTGTTGTGCAACCACGACCACCATCCAACTCCAGAACTTTTTCATCCTACAAAATTGAAACTCCATACCCATTAAACACTAATTCATTCTATTTTTGTCTGTTTCCCTGACAGCCACCATTCTCCTCTCTGTTTCAGTGAACTTGACTACATTTAAGTATCTCATATAAATGAAATCATAAACTATTTCTCCTCTTGTGACTAGCTTATTTCACTTAGCGTAATGTCTTCCAGGTTTCATACAGGTTTAGCGTGAGTTAGAATTTCCTTCCTTTTTGAGGCTAAGTAACACTCAATTCTATGTATATACCACATTCTTTTTTTATTTATCCATCAGATGGCTGTTGTGAATAATGCTGCTATGAACATGGTTATACAAATATCGTTCAAATCCCTGCTTTCAAATCTTTTGAATATATACTCAGAAGTGGGACTGCAGATCATGTAGTAATTCTCTGTTTAATTTTTTGAGGAACTTTCATGGTAGCTGCACCATTTTACATTCCCACCAGCAGTGCATAGGGTTCCAATTTCTCCTCATCTTCTCCAACACTTGTCATTTTTTTTTTTTAGATGATTACCATCCTAATGGGTATGGAGTGGTATCATTGTGGTTTTGATTTCCATTTTCCTAATGATGAATGATGCTGAGCATCTTTTCATGTGTTTATTGGCTGTTTGTATATATTTGAAGAAATGTTGCTTTGAGTCCTTTGCCCACTTTTTATTAAGGTTGTTTGATATTGTTGTTGAATTGTAGGTGTTCTTTATATATTTTGGAAATAAGTCCCTTATCAGTCATATGATTTTTTTACCATTTCGTAGGTTGCTTTTTCACTTCGTTAATAGTTTCCTCTGGTGCACAAAAGTTTTTAATTTGCTGAAGTCCCAATTTATTTTTTCTTTTGTTGCCTGTGCTTTTGGTGTCATATCCAGGAAATCATGGCCAAATCCCAGGTCATGAAGCTTTTCCTCTGTTTTCTTCTTTAAGTTTTATTGTGTTGGCTCTTATGCTTAGGACTTTGATCTATTTGGGATCCATTTTTGTATATGGTAAGCATTCAACTTCATTTTTTTAAAGATTTTATTTATTTATTCATGAGAGACCGAGAGAGAGAGACAGACAGACAGACACAGGCAGAGAGAGAAGCAGGCTCCACGCAGGGAGCCCGACATGGGACTCCATCCCGGGTCTCTGGGATCAGGTACTAGGCTGAAGGCGGCGCTAAACCACTGAGCCACCCACCTGGGCTGCCTTCAACTTCATTCTTTTGTGTAATCCCTTTTTAATGAAATGGTAGTCTGCTATATACACCATATTTCTTGCTTTTTTCACTTAGTAGTGTATCTCAACCCCACTAATCTGTTTCTTTTTTGTTCTATCCAGTATTTAGTTAACAGTGTAAGTCAGTATGTAGGAGAGCTGAGTATGGCTACCTTAAATAACAGTTAAATTAAAAGAATCAAATAGGAATGTTAAACCCAGAAATGAAAACTGAAAGGAAACAAAAGCAAGGAAGAGAGAAAGACAGAGGGAGTATATGGGCATAAGATTGTTAGCTTTTGCTCTCAGATTGCAATTTTGGTGAAAGTTTATCAGGTTTATATATTCATAACACTCTGTGAGTATATAATTTATCTTTAAATCAGTCCTCTGAAGTGTGGGTATTGTCCCCCCCCACACACAGTTTTACAGTTGAAAAACTGATAACTCACCCAAGATTATATAGTTAATGAATGGCAGAGCTAGAATCTGAACACAGATAATTTTTAACTCCAAAGTCTAGGCTCTTTGCCATTAATGGTTCTCTGAAAATAAAAGGAACCTTTAATTAAATAAGATTGAGAAAGGCTGCATATTAGATCCTTCCCTTAGAAATTCATAGTCTGAACTAGCATATTATGAGGTCTGATAAATCAGGTGATATAACAAAAAAAACTGTTTAATTTTGTTTTAAATGTTAAAAGACACTTGCTCAGGGATTTTGCTTGGCATCTTAACAATTACCTAGAACAGTTCTCCCTTAGCACTGTTGTGGGAAGTGCTGCTCTTACAGTTGTGTTCTCTTTCTTGTATCAAATCTTATAAAAGGCTGAGGACAGGAAATTAAATCTTAACTTGGTGAAGAAAAGAAACAGCCTATCTCGAATTATCTAACACAGACCAGGCATGTTGCATTTTGGAGAGTGAGGGTCAGTTTATATCATAAAATCTGTAAGGTAGCTGTTTTTCCAGAGGTGAATTGCATGTGACTGCAACTTCTATTGTCCAAGTAAAAAGTTCTAGCTTTATTTCAGTGTGTATGATATGGTAAAATGGTAGTAACAGCAAAAGAATTTAAGACATTAATTTAGGAAATAATTAAGAAAAAATAACATTTGACCTGCAGTACTTCTTACACGAAAGCTTTCAGTTAAGGATTCTATCTTGGTCATGCATTGTTCATTTTAGCTGTACCACAGATAACATAAGCTCTGATTTAGGAAATGAAAGATTGTCTCTAAGTGTGTCATTTAAACATTGAACTGAAACTAGTGTCCGTGGTGGTCAGCAAATGAATGAATCAGCAGTCTATTTGCATTTATTTTGCAAGAGAAAGTCATTTTTTGGTTTGAGACTCAATCCCTTGCTTAGGCATTGCTTTAGTATTCCATAGGGCTAATCCTATGTTCATGATTTTACAGAATATTCTTTGATTTTTTCCCCATTTATTTTTTCAAGTTTTCAAGTTGTACAACACATCTTGTTAGTGCTTTAATTGGAAATACATTACATTTATTTTTATAACTTGGAAAGAATTGTTTTCTTCATGATGTTATGGTATATTCCTTTTCTGTAACTAATCAAGTTTTCTCCCACTAAAGTTTAGTTGTTTTTTTTTTTAATACATTCAACACACCAGTTACCAAGTATTTTATACTTTTTGTTGCTGTTTTAATGGAGATACTTCCCAATTTTTCTAGCTCATTACTACTGGTATATAGAATTACATTGATTTTTGCAGACTTGTTTTATGTCCAACAACTGTAGTAGACAAATTATTCTAATAATTCTTTGCTTAAGTTTTATAGAGATTCAAGTGGTGATAAATATATATTCATATATATTTATATATATATTTATATATATTTATATATATATAATTTTTGTAATTCTTTTGTTTTATTTGGCCCTTAAAAATTACTTGGAATAGGGGGATCCCTGGGTAGCTCAGCGGTTTGGCGCCTACCTTTGGCCCAGGGTGTGATCCTGGAGTCCTGGGATCGAGTCCTGTATTGGGCTCCCTGCGTGGAGCCTGCTTCTCCCTCTGCCTTTGTCTCTGCCTCTCGCTCTCTCTCTGTCTCTCATGAATAAATAAATAAAATATTTTTTAAAAAATTACTCTGGAATAAAGAATATGTAATGTATACTATTATGAATAACTGAATCAGGGGCTTTTACATCTTTTAAGTGGGAGACCTCTAATGTTTATCAAATTTGTGATATGGATTATTTTAATCATATTAAAAAATACTTTATTGCTTTTTATAAAAAGGGATGGTATTAAATTTTATAAAATATGTAATGTCTATTGCTATCATGACATTTTGCTTGAATCTTTTGTACAATATCAATAGTTTTACTTGTTAAAAAAAAAACCCTTGCATTTGTGGAACAAAACCTATTTAAATAGGTTTAAAAATAAATTTCTTGAGATATTTCTTTAATTGCTTGAATTTTATTTCAGATTTCTCACATCATTATTCATAAATAAAATTGTCCTGTAGTTTTCTGTTTTAATTTTATCAGCTTTAGGACCTGAGTAATGTTTTTTCCATAATACCTTAAGAGTAGTATGCCACATTTTGTAAGAAATTTCAAAATTTCTGTGTAAAGCTGGGTTTTGGATTTTAGTGCTCTTCTGGGGTAAAGAAGGAGTGGTTAGGTAATTTGTTATCTTAGTGTCTTCTCTTGCAGGTTTATTTACTCATATCTTTTTGTATCAATTTTGGCATCTAATATTTTAATAGCATATCATCCTTTGAACTTGAATTTTAAAATTTATTAGCAAAAAATAAGTAAAATTTATTAGCATATAAATATGCATGGCATCCTCTAGTAATACTGTTCAATTTTATTTTGCCCTTTGTGATTTCTTTTTTAAATATTTTCTTTAATTTTTAAATTTTATTTAAATTCAGCTTGCCAGCATATAGTATAATACCCAATGCTCATCTCATCATGTGCCCTCATTAATGCCCGTCACCCAGTTACCCTGTCCTCCCACCCACCTCCCCTTCTGCAACCTTTTGTTTGTTTCCCAGAGTCAGGAGTCTCTCCTTTCTTTTTTTTTAATTTTTAAAAAATATTTTATTTATTTAAGAGCAAGAGAGACAGCATGAGTGGGGGTGGGGTGGGAGAGGAGCAGAGGGAGAGAGAGGGAGAAGCAGATTCCCTGCCAAGCAGGGAGCCTGACATGGGACTCGATTCCAGGACTCCTGGATCATGACCCGAACCAAAGTCAGATGCTTAACCAACTGAGCCACCCAGGTGCCCCGTGATTCCTGTTATTTGTAACTCTGAGATTTTTCTTTGTCCATTTAATTTTTAAAATTTCTTTCTGAGGTATAATTGCCTACAATAAAATTCACCCATTTTACATGTATAATTCAATGAGTCTTGGACAAATACATACTATTGTGGGATAGCCAGCACAGTTAAGATGTATTTCTTCCCATCACTCCAAATAAACCTTTATGCTTCTCTCTCATTTTCTAGGCCATTAGCAACCACTGATTTGCCATTTGTCATTATATATATATATATATAATTCTGCTTTTTAAAAAATTTCATATAACCGGAGTCATATAGCATATAGTCAATTTGAGTAGTTCCCCCCCTTCCTCATACCCGAGTAGTGGTTTTTTTTTTTTTTTTTTTTTTTTTTTTTTGAGTGGTCCAGAATGTGGTTCATGTTGGTGAATGTTTCGGGTACACTTGAAAATAATGTGTATTTTGCTATTTTGGGGTGATATATAAATATGAATTAGGTCAAGTTGGCTTATAGTGTTCAAATCTTTGCTGCTTTTTAAAATTCTGTCAATTCCTGAGAAAGATATGTTGAAAGTTCCTAACTTTAGTTGCTTTGTATATTTCTCCTTTCAGTTCTGTGATTGTTGAAACTCTGTTATTAGGCAATACATACTTCGGATTGTTATGTCCTGTTGGTGAATTATTCCTTCTATCATTATTAATATCCCTCCTAATATTCATTGTTCTAAAATCTACTTGTTGATATTTATACCACTTCAACTTAGTGTCTGCCTTTATTTGTATTTTTCCATCCTTTTACTTTTAATCTATGTTTTTATATTTAAACTGTTTTTCTTATAGTGTGTGGTTGGGGCTTGCTTTTTTATGCAATTTGACAACCTTTGCCTTTTAATTGGAGTAGACTGTTTATATTTTCTGTAATTATATGCTTATATTAAACATCTTTTCTTTTCTTTTCTTTTCTTTTCTTTTCTTTTCTTTTCTTTTCTTTTCTTTTTCTCCTTTCCTTTCCTTTTCCTTTTCCTTTTCCTTTTCCTTTTCCTTTTCCTTTTCCTTTTCCTTTTCCTTTTCCTTTTTCTTTTTCTTTTTCTTTTTCTTTTTCTTTTTCTTTTTCTTTTTCTTTTTCTTTCTTTTTCTTTTTTTTAAGTAAGCTCCGTGCCCAATATGGGGCTTGAACTCAAGACCCCAAGATCAAGAGTTGCACATTCCACTGACTGAGCCAGCCAGGCACCTTCATATTTTCCTTCTGTTTGTTTTCTATTGCATCTGTTCTTTCCTTTCCCGTTTTTCCTGTTTTGTTTTGTTTTTTTTTAACTTTTGTTGAGAGTTTTTATGATTCCATTTTGTCTTCTTTCTTGGTTTATTTGGTTTATGTCTTTGTTTTATATTTTCAATGGTTGATATAGGGTTTATAGTATACATCTTTAATTTATTACTATGTTCAAATAATGTTAATACCACTTCATCTATAACTTCCAGGATTTACAGTGGTATACTGTAATTTTTCCTGTCCAGTTCCTTTCATGGCATAAGAAGCTACCAATAACTTAGTGCCTAAAACTATACACTGTTAAATTTACAAACCTATTCTAATGGTAAGGCATTTGAATGGATCATAGTAGGGATGGTCCAGTGTTGTGTCCTCTTGAGAAGGGCTTCAAAGCTGGGGACAATTATTATTTGAAGATTTTGCTCACTCACATGTTAAGCAGTTGAGGCTGGCTGAGACCTTAGCTTATGTAGTATGTTGGCTAGAACTCATACAGATGACCCCTTTATATGGCCTAAGTTTTCTTACAGTCTGGTGATTGAGTTCCAAAACAAATTTTTTTTTCAAGACAAATTTTCTAACAAAAAACAGACAAATAGAAATTATTTTACCTTTTATGACCTAGCCTTGATCTTGAGTCATGCAGTGTTTCTCCTGCTGTATTCTCTAGGTGGAGGCAGTTACAAAGATTTGCCCAGATTCAAGGAGAGGGAACATAAATGTCCTCCTCCCCACTCTCCCACTTTACTCTGTCCCCATCTTATTGGAAGAATATCAGTGTCACATTGGAAGCAGAGCATATGGGTTGAGATGGGAGGCAGTCTTTGGAAAATGCAGTCTTTGGAAAATGCAGTCTCTTACACTCTCCCATATCTCTGTGCCTCTGTTATCAGACATTTTTATTTTTTTGTATGTTGTAAACATAATATGTTATTTTGTTTTCAAAATGTCTTCATGTTTTCCCACATATTTGCCTTTTCTTTCACTCTTTATTCCTTTTTATAGGTCCAAATTTACATCTGATACTCTTCTTCTATGTGAAGAACTTTCTTTAACATTTGTTATAGCAGGGATCTGCTCCTGATGAATCCTCTCAGCTTTTATTGGTCTAAAAAAGCCTTTATTTTGTCTTCATGTTTATTTGTGTGTGTGTGTGTGTGTGTGTGTGTCTTCATGTTTAAACACACTTCACTTGTTCTAGAATTTTATGTTGACAAAGTTTTTTTCTTCAGCACTGTAGGATCTTATTTTTCTGTCCTGTGTGATTTTTAGTGAGAAGTCTACTTTCATTTTCATCTGTGCACCTATTTGAATAGTCTGGCTTTTTTCCCCAGATGCTCAAATTTTTCTTTTTTTAACTAATCAATTTTTTTATTATTTACTTTACAATTTGCTGTGCTTTGGTGCTTTTTCCTTTATGTTTCTTTCATTAAAAAAAAAAGATTTTATTTATTTATTCATGAGAGACAGAGAGAGGTAGAGACCTAGGTAGAGGGAGAAGCAGGCTCCCTGGTGATGTGAGACTCAATCCCAGGACCCCAGGATTATGACCTGGGCCAAAAAGAGATGCACAACCACTGAGTCACCCAGGCATCCCTCCTTTATGTTTCTTCTGTGTGGGACTTGTTGAGTTTGGAGAGAGTTGAATCTCTTATAGTTTTCATCAAATGTATCAAATTTTCAGCCATTGTTTCTTCAAGGTTTTTTTTTTTTTTTTCCTTTCTCCCTTCAGTGTTTCTGGACTTTAGTTCTGTTTGAACACTTGATAGTCTCCAATCGATTATGAGACTTTTTTTTCTTCCCAGTGTATTTTTCCTAGTCAGTGTATTTTTCATTTTATATATTTATTTTTAAGTTTTTTTTTAGAGCCATGTGAACAGTGGGGGGAGGGGCTCTGGGAGAGAGAGAAAGAATCTGAACCTTAAGCCGACTCTGCTGAGCATGGACCCTGACTCAGGGCTCTATCCCATGACCCTGTGATTGTGACCTGGGCCAAAGTCAAGAGTCAGACACCTGACTGAGCCACCCAGGTACCCCATAGTTTTCTTTTTAGATGGTGTATTTTTAAAAAACTCTACCCAATGTTCCATTGGGTCTGTTGTTTATTGTTTTTGTTTTAACTTTTAAAAAGATTTTACTTATTTATTCATGAGAGACAGAGAGTCAGAGACATAGGTAGAGGGAGAAGTAGGCTCCCTGTGGGGAGCCTCAGAGGGACTCACTCCTGGAACTCTGGGATCACGCCCTGAGCCAAAGGCATATACTCAACCACTGAGCCACCCAGGTGTCCCTCTTGTTTTTTGTTTTGTTTTGTTTTGTTTTTAAATCTATTTCTCTTCTTTCCACATCACATTTATATGACCATATTAATAATATGCGTTATAATATTTTTGTCTTTTAATTCCATAATGTAAATTTGTCTTTAGTTCCGTTTATGGTTCTGTTTTCTTTTTATTTATTTTTCTTTTTTTATGGTTCTGTTTTCAGTTGATTAATTTTTCTGGATGTGCATCATCTTTTCCTCTTTCCTTTGTGTGGCTGAACATTTTGGATGTTACATTTTACTTTTTTGGGCATTGAATTTCACTATATTCTTTTAAAGAATGTGACTTGTCACACATTTAAGTAACTTTAAGTAACTTTTTGATCCTTCTGAAGCTTGCTTTTAAGACTTATATGGCTGGTCACAGCAGTCTTTTTTCCTTAGATTGTGGCCCCACTACTGAAGTGTGATCCTTCTAGCGATTCTGAGGTTTCTCTGTCGCCGCCCTGTGTGAGCTCTGGGAATTGTTGGGCTGATTGCTTTTTGGTAGTTTGTTCCCTGCTCTTGAGGAAAAGGTTTCTGAGATAAAAGGGAACCCCTTTATAGATCCTCAGATCTTTACATGCATGCAGCTCCTTGCTTTTCAGTACATTGTCCCTCAAGTTCTGACTGCAAATTCTCAGCTCCCCCACCTCTGTTGTCTCTTCAATACAGTCAGACCCCCTAAATCCTGTTTCAAATTTCTGTCCCTTCGGCGAAGCCTGGAAATTGCCTTCAGGCAGCAAAGTTTGGTCAGTCAAGGAATTTACTTTATTTCCATTCTCATGAGGATCACAATCTTGTGCTGCTCTTTGCCCAGTGTCTAAAAACTGCAATTTCACATTATTTTTTTCAGATTTTCTAGTTGTTTACAAGAGTAGGGCAATTTCTGTAGTAGTTACAACTTCATGTTCATAATTGGAAGTCTTCCTGTTTAAATTGTCTTAGTACTTTCAATGATTCATCTGTTATTTGCCAAAAAATTCATTGTCAATTCTACTTTCTAATTTTCCAGTTTCCCCCTATTTAATTTTTAAAATTAGTTTATATATATATATTTTGAGTATGTACTTATATAACACATAAAAATATCATTTTAACTATTTGTAAATGTACAGTTCCTGGCATTAAGTACATTCACATTGTTGTACAACTGTCACCACATTGTTCATCTCCAGAACTTTTTCATCCTGTCATACTGAACTCAGTACCCATTGAGTACTTAACTCTCCATTGTGTCCTCTCCCCTGGCCTTGGCAACCACCATTCTTTCTGACTACTCTTAGGATTAAATGGAGTCATATAATATTTCTCCTTTTGTGACTGGTTTATTTTACTTAGCATGATGTCTTCAAGATTCATCCATGTTGTAGTATGTGTCAGAATTTTCTTTTTAAGGATGAATATTGTTTGGATATATCACATTTTGCATATCTATTTGTCTATTGATAGACATGGGTTATTTCTACCTTTTGGCTGTTGTGAAGCCAAAGGTATATAGTACAGGCTATAGTACAGCTACGAACTGGCTTTACAAATTCCTGTTGGGAGTCCCTGCTTTCAGTTTTGGATATATACCTAGGTCTTACTAAGTTTTATGGACAAATGTCTGAGAGAATGTTGAGATGTTCAGGAACAGTTCCTGGTAGTGAGTATATTGCTGATCCAGTAAAATCCAGTTTTTAAATATTCCTATTTTTGCATTCTCAGCTGTCTATTTGAAATCACTACATTTGAAATTCATTTTGTTCCAGAAGATATATATTTTCATTCTGGTATTTGAATCATGTTTGATTACATATATTTGTGATATGCTTAGATGTAGTATTTGTTTCTATTTTTATAACTACTTTTATGTTGATCCATTAAAGTGAATTCTCGCTACAAAATAATACTGTGTAGTAGCAAAAATGCTAATTTAAGAAGTAAACAGTAGCATGCCAATGGTTTTTAAATAGCCTCGTTACTTAGCTCAGTAGTTCTCAGCTAGGGTAGTGCTATTTTGGAGGGGGGGAGTGCATTTTTGATAGTTACCACACTGGAGGTTGTTGTAGGCTAGTGAGTAAGGGGCTAAATTTGTTAGATACTTTACATTGTGCAGGACAATGCTGTACAGTGCATAACTGTTCTGTCTCATATGAGGTTGGAAGCTCCTGTGATTACCTCAGTCTAAAATATTCTCTCTATATATACATAAGGCATTTTTACATGATGTTTTTTTAATTTTTTTTTTATTTTTAATTTATTTATGATAGGCACACAGTGAGAGAGAGAGAGGCAGAGACACAGGCAGAGGGAGAAGCAGGCTCCATGCACCGGGAGCCCGATGTGGGATTCGATCCCGGGTCTCCGGGATCGCGCCCTGGGCCAAAGGCAGGCGCCAAACCGCTGCGCCACCCAGGGATCCCCATTTTTACATGATGTTAATATATACTGCAGTCTGTTAATGCAACTAGTATGTATATCAAAGAGTAATGTCATATACGTTCATAATGTCTATATGTTCATATAGAGCTTTACCAAGAGCTATTTACCATTTTGGAAAAATGCATCACTCTAGTGGTACCCCTTAGAGTATTTTGGTTACCATTTAAGCCACCTAATTTAGTTGGCATTTGTAGCTGTCACATTCATGGTGATTCTTCATATTGGCGCATACCTCTTACTAGATCATATCTTCAGGTATAGTGATGCTTAAGTTTTTACATATTAGTTCTTTATTATGAATCAGTTTTCTTTCTCCTTCATATTACAGTTAGGGCATTGTATTGATTTTTTAAAGCTATGTGCCTAGGTAAGTTATCAATTAATATAATTTCAGGGTAATAGAGTAACTGTTAAAAAGTTTATTATAGGGCAGTCCGGGTGGCTCAGTGGTTTAGCTCCACCTTCAGCCCAGGGCCTGATCCTGGAGACCTGGGATCGAGTCCCATGTCAGGCTCCCTGCATGGAGCTTGCTTCTCCCTCTGCCTGTGTCTCTGCCTCTCTCTCTCTTTCTCTATGTGTCTCTCATGAATAAATAAATAAAATCTAAAAACAAAAAAAGTTTATTATAAATAGGAAGTTTTGAGTCTGATAAGCTTAGAGCCTCTGAATTGACTAACTAGCTGCATAGTCCCTGCAGCACATATACAGCCTTTAAGATTGCTTTTCTATTTCTGTGAAAAGTTATCACTAGTATGTGATAATGTGTGAAAATATTCTTTTATCAATATTCCTTAGAAGTTACCACTGTCTCATGAATGACTGGGCAGTAAGTACCATTGATACTTCGAGAAACAGTGCTCTCTGTATATCTTATCTCGCTTTTATATGTTGACCTTATTTTTCTCAATTACTGTTTTTGTTCTGAATTCTATATATAATTTTTACTTCAAGCCTTTTTGTTTTGTCTTAAGTTTTATGTATTAATGCATAACTGACATATAACATAGTAGTTTCAGGTGTATTCTAGGATGCTTTTTATTTTAGTTCAATATTGAACTCTATCCTTTAGTCTATCCCTTTTAAAGAGCCGGTTATTGAATTTGGGTTTTAATTCATTGTGATATGACTTTCATAAGAAAATCTGATCTTTTCATTTATCAGTATATTTTTTTATATATAAATTATCTAATACCATAAGCCCAACTGTAGGATGGACCTTTTCAACATTTCTAAACATTTTTTTTAATTTTTTTATTTATTTGTGATAGTCACAGAGAGAGAGAGAGAGAGGCAGAGACATAGGCAGAGGGAGAAGCAGGCTCCATGCACCAGGGGCCCGATGTGGGATTCGATCTTGGGTCTCCAGGATCATGCCCTGGGCCAAAGGCTGGCGCTAAACCACTGCGCCACCCAGGGATCCCCACTTCTAAACATTTTTGATGTGCCTTTGCAGTCCTTAATGGCAAATGAAATTTGCAATTTACTAGTGGATAACTTTGTATTGCAAATGTCATTGCCTGCTTACATATCAGTTTAGCCATGTATAAAGGTGTCTTTTCACTCACTTGCCATCTCAGCTGTTTGCACTGACATTACATATTACAATTTTTAAAAGGATTTTATTTATTCATGAGAGACACAGAGAGAGGCAGAGACATAGGCAGAAGGAGAAGCAGGCTCCCTACAGGGAGCCTGATTTGGGACTTGATCCTGGGTTTTGGGGATCACGCCCTGAGCTGAAGGCAGACGCTCAACCACTGAACCACCCAGGCATCCCCATATGGCTGAATTTTTAAGTTAAATTTAAGTAAGTAATTTGTTTTATATTTCTTCGAAAGGAATATGATGTAAAGATTGTTTTATGTGTAGGAAACAGCCTGTACCAGGACAGATGATACATTTAAAAGGGATAGAAGTCCCTAACTCATTAGAACACATCTTAGAATTTGAATGTAAGGGAGTTGAATGTGACTGATTCATGACTTGTGGATTATATTTCAAGTGCTAACATATTTTAAAATTCTTCAGATTTTTGACAGAAATTGCTCAATTTCTCTTGCTTTTTAGTTAAGAAAAAGTGAAACTGAGTATAACCACATCAAAATTTAGAGGATTCCCAGATATTCCTCAATTTGCCTCAAAATCATGCATTCTGAAGATGTCCAAGAACAGAATTATAGTTTTCAAAAAGTGACATGTTAACCTGATACGACACATGACTGCAGATTCCCAAAAGTTCAGATAAATTGTTAAACTCTGACTTTGAAGAAAGTTTCATTTCAAACTTTGATCAGATTTTGAAGAGGAAAGTGGTATATAATTTTTTGAGAAATGTGTTGCTATAATTTCACGATGGATGGCATCATAGAATGGAAGAAGTGAGTTATATTTCTCCCTTTTAAATCTTTCCTCTTTTAAAAAAAAATATTTATTTGTTTACTCAGGAGAGAGAGACATACACAGGCAGAGGGAGAAGCAGGCTCCATGCAGGGAGCCCGATGCGGGACTCGATCCTGGGTCTCCAGGATCACACCCTGGGCTGAAGGCGGCGCCAAACTGCTAAGCCACTGGGGCTGCCCATCTTTCCTCTTTTCAAAGATTTCTTTTGCTAGACAGATTATACTTACCATTTCAGTTTATTCAGAACCTGAGTTCACACATTAACCATTTATTTATTTTAAAAATACTTTTTTATTTTAGAGAGAGTGTGTGTGCATGAGCGGGGAAGGGGCAAGGGAGAGGAAGAAATGAGTGAGAAAGAATCTGAAGCAGACTCCACACTGAGCTCAGAGCCCAACATGGGGTTTGATCCCATGACTGCGAGATCTTGACCTGAACTGAAATCAGGAGTCTGATGCTCAACTGATTGAGCCATCCACATAACCTTTTAGTAATTATATTTGTAATGAACTTCACACTATTCAGATAATAAAATAAAATGTATACATTGTGTGATGGTAGACATGCTCTAAATACCTCAATTATAGTGTTTACTTTAGAGGTATGTTTCACACCTTCACATGATAATAAGAATCTCTAATGTGTTGTTACATAGCGTTCCTAGGCTCCTTCCTTGAAATTTTTGATTTCCTAAGTCTATTTTAGAGCCCCAGAATTTAAATTTGTAGACACCCTAAGTGATTCTTCCAGGATAGTTTGGGAAATACCACTATAGAGCCTGAGCTCATTTCTGGGAGTGCCGCCTCATTTTGGCTGCTATACAGAATTTCTTTGCTACTATTTAAGATATATTGCTTCTAGTTATAGTGATATTTCGAATATTGCTGATATCTTGCAAGTACTTCCTTTGTATCAGGCCCCACGCCAAACACTGAATGGGTTGAATCCTCACAATTCTTGGAGGTATAGGTACTATTATTCTCATTTTGCAAATAAGAATAAATAATTGTATAAGGTCTTTAGCTATTAAGTGGTAGACTCAGGATTGGAACTCAAACAAATGGGCTTAAAGCCAGTGCTCTAAGGCACACTATACTGGCTGTTGCAAGTCAGATGGTAAGCTAAGTTGGTTGTGCAGGACATCATAGTGTACAGTTTGCTATGTGTATGAGGTAAGGTTGAAAGCTCAACAGAGTGTTGCCTCCTAAATATGTGAGAGTTAGAGCAGAAAATAGTAGCCAATCCTGGAGATCCACATAGGAGTCAATTAGATAACTATTAATGCTTCTGTAGATTAGCAGTTTTCAACATGTGGTCCCTATACTCCTGGAAACCCTGAGACCCTTTCATGGGGTCTTCAGGGTCAAACTGTTTCGTAACATTACTGAGAAATTGTGACTTTTTCACTGTGTAAACATTTGTACTTACTGGTACAGCTGCATTGGGAGGTAGAATGTTGGTGCCTAAGCAGGAAACAGGACATTGGCACTAGATTATTTTAGTAGCCATTGTACTCTTCACTGCCATACATTCACTCTACAGTTAAAAAAGAAAAAAAAAAGTTAGTTTCATTTAAGAACGTCCTTGTTGAAGTAAAAAATAGAGTAAAAGAGTATACATCCTTTGATTAGTCTGTATAATGTAATATACAGAAGTACATAGATGACACTTTTGCATATTTTAGTACCTAGGTGGTTTTAAGGAAAAGCACTTGGAGGATTAGAGTTCTGTACTGCTGACTTAGCAGATTTTTTTCATGGAACACTCTTTAAAAAAAAAAAAGGTTTTATTTCTTTATTTTGGGGGGGAGAGAATGTGGGGGAGGAGCAGGCAGAGAGGAAGAGGGGCAAGCAGACTCTGCTTGAGTGCAGAGCCCCATATGGCCAATCCCACAACCCTGAGTTTATGACCGGAGTCAAAATCAAGAGTCGGCTAACTGAGCCACTCATTTTTACTTGAAAGATTAGTTGATAGAAAAATTATGATTGGGTAATTAGCAGACATTTTCTAAAAAAAATGAAAGAACTGAGAAGTAGGAGGTTCTGGGTGATGTCTTTTATAGGGACTACTAGTGCCAGACCTTGCAGATTAGATCTTTCTTTCTTCTGGAGCCGAGGCCTCTGCCATAGCTATGTTCTGGCAGATCCTCAGGCATCTAAACCTGATCCCCGTCTTCTTTCAGTTGGGTTAGGGAGAATAGCCCAGAACCCTGGAACAAACGGGATGTAAGTGATCAATACAGATTCTACTCAGTGAATGTAGATTATAGCAAGTTCAAGAAAAACAGTCCAGACTTCTAATGAAATGTTTCACTGTAAAGCTGCTTAGAATGAAGGTCTTTCAGAAGCCATCTGCACAATTTTCCAGTTATCTAAGAAATATTTCCCCTCTAAATGTATTGTGTGTTGGGTTTATTGTGTATTGTGTTGGGTGTTTTGTGTTGAGATTTACCCTGATTAGTAAATATATGAAACTGAGTGGTGGTGGTGGTGGTGGGGAATGAAATAACTGAGGAGCGCCTGGCTGGCTCAGTTGGCTAAGCATCCGTCTCTTTGATTTTGGCTCAGGCCATGATCTCAGGGTCGTGAGATCAAGCACTGTGTTGGGCTCTGCACTGAGCCAGAGTCTGCTTCAGATTCTCCCTCCGCCCCTCCCCTACACTTACACACATTCATGCTCCCTCTCTCCCTCTCTAAAATAAATACATTCAATCTTAAAAATAAGAAAACTAGTAGTATGTGTTGCCAATGGTAAAATTTGAGCTTGACAGCTTCCCAGTATTTAAAGGCTTCTCTGAAGAGATCGATGGTAATGTTAAGAAATACGAATTTTTAATGTTGAATGAAGAAATGTAAGAATGTTTTGAAGAGCTATGTAACGGTGAAATAATATTTGGTGAATAAAGACCCAAAGTGCAAGATAGACCAATGGATTTTAGTGTAACATTGATGTGATTTCAGATTCCTTATTGTATGTAATCTTTAAAAAACGATTATCTGTTGAGTTTTGTTGTAGTATTGAAGAAGAATATCCACAGTTTTCTGAAAGGCTATTTAAAAACTCCCTTTTAGGGATCCCTGGGTGGCGCAGCGGTTTGGCGCCTGCCTTTGGCCCAGGGCGCGATCCTGGAGACTCGGGATCGAATCCCACGTCGGGCTCCCGGCATGGAGCCTGCTTCTCCCTCTGCCTGTGTCTCTGCCTCTCTCTCTCTCACTGTGTGCCTATCATAAATAAAAAAAAAAAAAAAAAAAAAAAAAAATTTTTTTTAAAAAATAAAAACTCCCTTTTAAACTACAGATTTGTGTGAGGCTAAATATTTTTAAATATATTTCAACCAAAGCAAATTATTGCAACAGATTAAATGCTGAAGTAGATATAGTGCATCTGACTTCTGTTAAACCGTACGTTAAAGATACTTGCAAAAATGTAAAAAAAAAGTGCCACTGTTCTGTTTTATTTTTATTTATTTTCTAACTTATTTTTTTTGTTTTTTGTTTTTTGTTTTTAATTTTTATTTATTTATGATAGTCACACACAGAGAGAGAGGCAGAGACACAGGCAGAGGGAGAAGCAGGCTCCATGCCCCAGGAGCCCGACATGGGATTCGATCCCGGGTCTCCAGGATCGCGCCCTGGGCCAAAGGCAGGGGCCAAACCGCTGGGCCACCCAGGGATCCCAATTTTCTAACTTTTTTAAAAGAAAAGTTACATTTCATTAAAACATGTGATTTATGTGTGTATGTAATGGGTTTATTGTTTTAAAATAATATATTTATAAATATTTATATGTTTAATGTTCTTAGTTCTAATTTTAATATAATCATCAATAGATATGATGTGCATAAACAAAACCCTTTTGGGTCCCCAGTGGGAATCCCAGAATCAAAAAGTTTGAGAACAGCTTCTGTAGACACTGGATATTATTTTACAGTAGTATTGTACAGTACAATATTTTAATTATTGACTTGTTTATTGTTGTTTTAAAATCTTAATCCCTGAAGGGATTAAGCCTAGAATTCTAAGATTAAGCCCAAAATTCTAGGATTGAAACCATGTGGAAAATGAAAATATTGAGAACCACTATCCAAAGCCATGTTCCAAATCCTTTGACAGTTCTCTTTTATCCCTAACTCTCTTATAGGCTTCCTTATAGTATCTTTCTTTTTAGTATCTCAACTCTTAAGGGTCAGGGATCCAGAGCATATTTTGAAAGGTACTTTATGTTCTGCTTCCTTCCCTACCACCCATCTCTTATTCTTATTCTTATAATGTAGTTGTTATCCCTCAATTTGAGAGATTGTTCTTGAGAGATATTAAAGATATTTTTAAAGTTTTATGGTTTTATTTCAGATGTTGGAAGTCTGAATGTTGATGGTATTTTGTTCTTTATATATATGGAGGAAATCTTGGTCTGATGGGAATGCCTGAATAATAGGGATTAGGAAATGTGGATTGTGGTCTTGAATCCACTTTTAACCAGCTATGAAATTTTTTGTTCCCTTGGTTTGCTCATGTGTGAAAGGCAGATACTAATTACCCACCCTTACTTACATCCTATTCAGCAGATAGTTGACTTTTTAAATGTGCTTGGTAGAAGAGATACAAAGAAGAATCAGGCATGAATCCTGCTCTCAAGTAACTTAGGGTCTAGTAGGAAAAGCAATGTCATTTTTATTTTATTTTTATTTATTTATTTATTTTAGCAATGTCATTTTTACTTTGCATTTTAGTTATTTGTAGATGTATCTTTTTTTAATTATTAGACTATAACTTTTTTGAAGGCAAACCCATTTTTACACCCTCAGTAATGGATACCACCAGCAGAACTTTGTACCTTTAAGATATAAGAACTGTTTCATAACACAAAAAATAAGGGACAGGGCTAATCTGTTAGGAGATTGGATTGTTTATTACATGTTATGATTTTAAGGGTGTGATTTTTTTGGGCAGCCCTGGTGGCGTGGCGGTTTAGCACCGCCTGCAGCCCGGGGTGTGATCCTGGAGACCCGGGGTCGAGTCCCACGTCGGGCTTCCTGTATGGAGCCTGCTTTCCCCTCTGCCTGTGTCTCTGCCTCTCTCTCTCTCTCTCTGTGTGTCTCTCATGAATAAATAAATAAAATCTTAAGGGTGTGATTTTTAAAAATCTACTAGAGATTTGATTGTGTATTAAGTGTAATAGCAGTGTCCTCCCCTGCCAGATAAACCAGGATTCAGTCCTTTGCTCTGATACATACAAATGAAGACATCTTACTGATGTAGTATCACTGGAAGATGCTGTGATTTACTGTAATAAAGCAAGAGTCCATCACAGCCTGGTTAACTAAAAATGTGGCTTCTGGCATAGCTAAATGAAATCTAGATTACATTGATAACAATCTCTTCAGGATTGGATTCCAAAACTTCTTATTCTTTTTTTTTTTATTTAAGATTTTATTTATTTATTCATGAGAGACACACAGAGAGGCAGAGACCTACACAGGCAGAGGGAGAAGCAGGCCCCCTGGAGGGAGCCCAATGCGGGGACTCAGTCCACCCTACTCGGTGCCCTGAGCTGAAGGAAGACACTCAACCCTGAGCCACCCAGCTGTCCCCCAAAATTCTTATTCTTTTCCCCTGCCTATCGTTGCCAAAACCCTTTCCAAGGTTTTGTCCTTTGGGAGAATTTTATGCTTTGTCTCCTCCCTTATTCTGTTTTTCTTGAATGTTATAGTACAGGAATCAGTGCATACGGCCTGCAGGCCAAATCTGACCCACCAAATGTTTGTGTAAATAAAGTTTTATTGTAACAGCCATGCCCATTTGTTTATATATTATCTATGGCTGCTTTCATGCTGTAATGGCAGAGGTTAATAGTTGGAGCAGAGACCCTTTGGTTTGCAAAGTTTAAAGTATTTACTTTGTAGCCATTTACAGAAAAGTTTGTTGGCTTCTGCTTCTCACACTATTTCTGACAAAGTGCTAGTTCCTCCTCCCTCCTTGCTCCCAATTTGTCATGAGCACATTTTGGGGTAAAATACACTAAAATAAATTACCAGGGGAAAAAAGTAATAATAGCTTATGAAATGCATGCCCCCCAATTTTATTATTAGAGGCAACAGACATAAAATTACCAAATTGTTGTAAAGATTTCAAAATCATTCTGTTTTTGTACTTGAAGTGGGTCAGTTACCAGTAGTTGTGAACCAACACCAGTACTGAATCACATTTTTAAAAATAATTTTATTTGTTTATTTATTCATAGAGACACAGAGGGGCAGAGACATAGACAGAGGGAGAAGCAGACTCCCTGTGGGGAGCCCGACGTGGGACTCCATCCCTGGACTCTGGGATCACACCCTGAGCTGAAGGCAGACACTCAACCACTGAGCCACCCAGGCATCCCCTGAGTCACATTTTATTTTATTTTATTTTAAAGATTTTATTTATTTATTCATAAACACAGAGAGAGGAGCAGAGACACAGACAGAGGGAGAAGCAGGCTCCATGCAGGGAGCCCAACGTGGGACTCGATCCCGGGTCTCCAGGATCACACCCCAGGCTGCAGGCAGCGCCAAACCGCTGAGCCACCGGGGCTGCCCCCTGAATCACATTTTAAATAGCCCAGTTATAGTAGTCAATTTGTTACTTACAAACTTTTATATTTATGTAACTTATTTAATAAGTACAAAATATTTATATAATTTATTTGGTATATAGTTTATATGCCAAAATATACTGAAGATGTATCTGGAAAGTGATGTGTCTTCCACAGGTGACCGAGTTCTTTCTTGGATAATTTTGCTTGTTCTTTATCAACTTGACCTTGCTTAGTGAATGAGCAGACTTTTTGACTGTGTGTTTTATATTGTGTTTGAATTTAATATAGCTTCATTACTTTTAGGGACAATATGTCTTATAGATACAAATGTTCAAAAATAATTCTTTTAAATTAGTGGTTTTTTAAGGATTTTTGTTTCAGGTACTTTTTGGGGCATCAGATAAACTATATATACACAGACACTACTGTATTTGATGTGTATTATGTGTATATATATATATAATCACAATTTTTACCTCTGTTATTGCTTGAAAACATTTAGATTTAGTAATCTTTAGTAATCTTTTCCTTATTTAGGAAAATATGTTAGCATTTATTTTTATATATTATAAAAAGCACACTGTAAGTTTTCTTTATAGATAAAATCTCCCCATTATAAATTTTTTTTTACTGTGCCTCCAGGAAGCATGATGAGACAAAATAAAAAGTGAAAGCATAATTGTTTAAGGACTAAATAAAGGAAACACTAATAGATTATAAAAAGAAACTGGTTCATAAAAAGTTAAAAAATATACTGTCTGACGTGCAGGTTCACTCCTACTAGTTTGGCTGCCTGTAAATTCTTGGCTCACATTTAGTTTTCTCTGTTGTCCTCTGCCATACTGTATTGCTGTCAAAGACTAAATATATTCTGATAGTTTTTATAAGTGATTTGGTCTTTTTGCCTGGATGCCAGAATTTTTGCTGTTTTCAAAGTCTAGTAATTTCACTAGACTATGTCCTAGGATTGGTCATTAGAGATTGATAGATTTGATATATGGTTTGAAATTTTTTTTAAGGATTTTATTTATTTATTCATGAGAGACACATAGGCAGAGGGAGAAGCAGGCTCCCTCTGGGGAGCCTGATGCAGAACTCAGTCCCAGGACCCTGGGATCACTGAGCCAAAGGCAGACACTTAACCACTGAGCCACCCAGGTGCCCCTATAGTTTGGATTTTTTTATTTCATAAAAATTTTCCTAAATTATGTTTTAGTATTTTTTTAATGTTCCATTGCTTTGCTTTTGTTTTGGGGGCCATAATGATGTCATTTAATTAAATTTTTAAAGCTAATTTTGAAATACTGTGTTATAATTTTCATCTCTTACAGAGGCATGTTTTTCTGGTATGCTTTCATTGTCTTAAGGATGGTATCTGCCTCTCTCTCCCTTTTTTTTCTTATGATTTTGAGATACAACCCCAGTGCTTTCCCTTCCTTGCTCATTTGTAAGTGAAATTGATTTCCTGAACTATTAGAAAAAATAGAGAGTCATGAAAATTTTTCTAGCTTCATGGTTCCAGCTCCCTCTTCTGAATTTTCTGGTAGGGGGTGGGGGGCAGAGGGAAGCTTCACACTTCTCTTGGCCCTTACTCCTTCCAGTTGTTTATCCAGGCCACTTTCTTCCTTTCCCTCCCTTGTCTCTTATGCTTAAGTTGGATTCTGTTGTTCCCAGCAGTTGCTCCTCAGTACAAGGCTTTGCCCTGAAAGAGAGCTTCAGATGGGCTAGCTTGGAGTTTGTAGGGCCAGAGTAGTCCATCCCCTTCAGACTTCCACAGTCTCCTGAAGCTCACCGACAAGTTGAAATGTGCAAAACTACTTTCATTTTCAGCTGCTGTTCTCGATTGGCAGGCTGCACTTTCCACACAGTGCCTGTCTTCTCTTTTGGAGTTCTCCTAAATTCACCAAATACCTTGTTGCTTCCTCTGCTGCTTCTCACATAAATGGCATTTGCACAGTCTTCAGCAGTCAGTAGTTGGCCCCTACCTGCTTGTATTTTGGGTTTCATAAGCAGACCTTATTTCTTAGTTTTATAGTAAATGCAGATTTTCACTTTTGCTAACCAGATTGCTCAGTTTGTTTTTGAGAGAGTTCAAGAGGAGTCAAAAACATCTATGCCCTGGCTACTGCCATCACTCTAGAATCCTGCTATAATTAAATATTTTAAAAATACATTTTTTTGAGCAAAAGAGTGCAAAATTTGAGAATAGTAGTATGTCATATTTGCTTTTTATTTCAGATGTCATATAGTTTATTTATTAAAGATTTTATTCATGAGAGACACACACAGAGAGGCAGAGACACAGGCAGAGGGAGAAGCAGGCTACATGCAGGGAGCCTGATGCGGAACTTGATCCTGGGACTCCAGAATCACGCCCTGGGCCGAAGGCAGGTGCTAAGCTGCTGAGCCACCCAGGGATCCCCATATAGTTTATTTAATACGATATATTAGTGGGGGAAAAGCTCTGGTGTGATATATTATCTTGATTTATTAGGAGTACCAAACAAGTTTAAATTATTTCACTTTGGAAACATGATTTAATCGTGTTTTCTGATTAGCAAAATAAATGTGTAACTGTTCTGTTCTTTGAGAACAGTTAGGTAACTTAAATAATATATATACTTTAATATAAAGTGGTAGAGAGGAAGATACATGGAGGAGAAGTTAAGTTAGAAAAATGTTCTGCTTGTACCAATACCTTAACAATGACAACTTTAAATGAGCCATTGGATGGTAGTGTGCAGGTGGTTAGTTTCCTATTAACCATATTTATTTATCTGTCTTAGTAGTGTGGCCTTAATGCATGCTAACAAAATCATTTTTAGCAGAGTAATTGTGGCCCATTTTTTAGGATATAATTTGTTTTGAGGTACAGATTTGGAATTGACATCAATGTCTGGTCTTTACGTAGGTTTGTTTCACTGCTATACCAAGGAAAACAGTTTACTTCATCCACTTTTATATTATCTTATGAATTGCTGTATCTTCAGCTACAATTAAGAATAATCCTGACTTGACTGACATTGTAAGAACTTGTTGAATTCATATTGTAAGGAATGTTTATCTGTTGTGCTTATTGCAGCATCTCTAGTCAGTGCTTAGGAAATGTCTGAATAAATGAAAATATCCAAAATATCTGAGTAAGTAAACATGAGAATATTGTCTCCATAATAGTGGTTGGGCAGCTCCAGTGATAATATCGGGGCCCAAAGTCTTTTCATTCTTCTGCTCAGCTCTCTTCAGTGTACGTGCCTCGTCTGTAGGCTTGCTGCCCTACTATTTGCAAGATGGTTGCAATATTTCCTAGACATCACTTCATCGAGAACACATCTAGAGGCAAAGAGATTAAAAAAAAACAAAAAACTTTTCTTCCGTGTGTGTGTGTGTGTGTGTGTGTGCGTGTGTTGATTTTTTGTTTGTTTTTTGTTTTGTTTTAGATCAGGGAAGACCTTTTTCTTCTATCTCATTGGGCCAGAATTGTATCTTAAGCCTAAGCCAGATCATTGTCAAAGGGACTGGACTCTCCAGAATTTGCTTAGATCTGTGCTGTCCAATAAAGTAGCCTCTAGCCACGTGTGGCTGTTTAAATTCATTAAAATTAAATAAAATTATAGATTCAGTTTCTCAGTGGCACTCACATTTCACTTAATTGGACATTGCAGACATAGAATGTTTCATCATCACAGAAAGTTCCATTGGACAGCACTGGCTTATGTTAATGTGATTTATCCTCTAGGCCTTTTAGAATTACATTCACTCCTAAGACTGGAATTCTCTCTGCAGCTTTCTAGCCTTCTAGGGACATCTGCATGGTGAATAGGCACAGTATCAGATAGTGATTCCACCCTGGTGTGGCTTTTAGACTACAGGTAGATCTCCACTCCTTTGCAGGGTGACATAATTCTTCCATTTAAGAAAAAGTAAGATTTTTTTACTGCCTGAAAGAGGACCTTACACATTTCTTTTCTTTTTTTTTTTTTTTTTTTAAGAATTTATTTATTCCATAAGAGACACAGAGAGAGAGAGGCAGAGACACAGGCAGAGGGAGAAGCAGGCTTCATGCAGGGAGCCCGATGTGGGACTTAATCCGGGGACTCCAGGATCACACCCTGGGCCGAAGGGAGGCGCTAAACTGAGCCACCCAGGTGTCTCAGGACCTTAAACATTTCTTTCTTTTCTTTTCTTTTCTTTTCTTTTCTTTTCTTTTCTTTTCTTTTCTTTTCTTTTCTTTTTTTTTTTTAAGATTTTATTTATTTATTCATGAGAGAGAGAGGCAGAGACACAGGCAGATGGAGAAGCAGGCTCCATGCAGGGAGCCTGACGGGGGACTCGATCCCGGGTCTCCAGGATCACACCCTGGGCTGCAGGTGGTGCTAAACCGCTGTGCCACTGGGGCTGCCTGGACCTTACACATTTCTGAAGCGAGTATTGTTTTATTTGAGACTGGTAACTTTATTTAAAATTAAGCTTTGGAGTCAAATGCTAAGTAGCAGAGAGCTGTGATTTACTTGACAAAAACCTGGTTTATATACATTTGTCAGTTTCTAATTGAGTAGTTGAAAAGTGACATTATACTGTATTATTTCTGTTCATTTATTGTGTTCTCAGGAAGCTATTATACCAGGATCAGAAGGATACTGATTTCAGTCTCCTCTTTTCTCCACACTAGAGATAGGGTCAGACAAGCTTTTTCCTTTCTTTCTTTCCTTCTACATGGAGTGTCATCACCAATTATGTGCATGCACTGAAAATCCTGACTTGCTGTTAGGATGCTACATAAATAGCATGAATATCATAAATATAAGAATATATAGATATAAGAATGTTCTCATTATTGCACGGTTTCTCTCAGTGGAGCCAGATTGTACCAAAGATGTATGCTCTGCTTTGGAAACAGCTGATAGTGGCTGTTATTTAAAAAGATTAGAGGGGGTACCTAGGTGGCTCAGTCAGTTAAATGTCTGCCTTTGGCTCAGGTCGTGATCCCAGGGTCCTGCGTCTGGCCTCCTTGTTCAACCGGGAACCTGCTTCTCCCTCTTCTTCTGCCTCCCCTCCCCACCCCCGCACTTGTATTTTAAAATATAGTGTTATTTAAATTCAGTTAATGAACAGTGTATTACTAATTTCAGAGGTTGAGTTCAGGAATTCATCACTTACGTAGAACACCCAGTACTCATTACATCACTTGCCTGCTTATTAAAGCCCATTACCCAGTTACTCCATTCCCCTACTCACCTACCCTTCAGCAACCCTCAGTTTCCTGTAGTTAGAGAGTCTCTTATGGTTTGTCTTCCTCTCTGATTTTGTCTGGTTTTATTTTTCCCTCCCTTCCCCTATGATCCTTGTTTTGTTTCTTAAATTCCACAGGAGTGAGTTCATATGATAATTGTCTTTCTTTGAGAAATACTCTGAGCATAATACTTTATTTTCATCCACATCATTGCAAATGGTAAGATTTCTTTTTTTGATGGCTGAATAATATATATGTATGTATGTATACATACACACACACACACACACACACACCCCACCCCACATCTTTATCTATTCATCTGTCGATGGACATCTGGGCTCTTTCCATAGTTTGGCTATTGTGGGCATTGCTACTATAAACATTGGGGTAAAGGTGCCCCTTTGGACCACTTTGTTTATATCCTTAGGGTAAATAAATACCCAGTAGTGTAATTGCTGGGTCATAGGGTAGCTCTATTTTTAACTTTTTGAGGAACCTCCACATTATTTTCCAGAGTGGCTGCATTCCCACCAACAGTGTAAGAGGGTTCTCCTTTCTCCACATCCTCACTAACATCTGTCGTTTCCTGAGTGGTTAATTTTCGCCATTCTGACTGGTGTGAGGTGGTATCTCATTGTGGTTTTGATTTGTATTTCCCTGATGCCGAGTGATGTGGAACATTTTTTCATGTGTCTATTGGCCATTTGTATGTTGTCTTTGGAGAAATGTCTGTTTGTATCTTCTGCTCATTTCTTGATTGTATTATTTGTTTTTTGGATGTTGAGTTTGATAAGTTCTTTATAGATTTTGGATACTAGCCCTTTATCTCTAAGACATTTGCAGATATCTTCTCCTGTTCTGTCAGTTGTCTTTTGGTTTTGTTGACTGTTTCCTTTGCTGTGCAAAAAAACTTTATCTTGATGAAGTCCCAGTAGTTCATTTTTGCCTTTGTCTTGCCTTTGAAGACATATCTAGCAAGAAGTTGCTGTGGCTGAGGTCAAAGAGGTTGCTGCCTATGTTCTTCTCTAGGATTTTGATGGATTCCTGTCTCCTATTTAGATCTGTCATCCATTTTGAGTTTATTTTTGTGTATGGTGTAAGAAAACGGTCCAGTTTCATTCTTCTACATGTGGTTATCTAATTTTCCCAGCACCATTTGTTAAAGAGACTGTCTTTTTTTCTATTGGTTATTCTTTTCTGCTTTGTTGAAAATTGACCATAGCGTTGAGGGTTCAATTCTGGGTTCTGTATTCTGTTCCATTGATCTATGTGCTATTTTTGTGCCAGTACCATACCATCTTGATTACAGCTTTATAATATAGCTTGAAGTCTGGCATTATGATGCCATCAGTTTTGATTTTCTTTTCAACATTCCTGGGCTATTCAGGGTCTTTTCTGGTTCCATACAGATTTTAGGATTATTTGTTCCAGCTCTGTGAAAAATATTAATGATATTTTGGTGGGGATTGCATTGAATGTGTAATTGCTCTGGGTAGCACAGACATTTTAGCAATACTTGTTCTTCAATCCATGAGCATGGAATGTTTTTCCATTTCTTTGTGTCTTCCTCAATTTCTTTCATAAGTGTTTTGTAGTTTTCAGAGTACAGATCCTAGGTATCTTATGGGTTTTGGTGTAATTATAAATGGGATTGATTCCTTAATTTCTCTTTCTTTTCTCTTATTGTTAGTGTATAGAAATGCAACTGATTTCTGTGCATTTATTTTATATTCTTCCACTTTGCTGAATTCTTTTATGAGCTCTAGGCAGTTTTTGGGTGGAGTCTTTTGGGTTTTCCACATAGAGTATCCTGTCATCTGCAGAGAGTGAGAGTTTGACTTCCTTTTTGCTAATTTAGATGCCTTTTATTTCTTTATGTAGTCTGATTGCTGAGGCGAGGACTTCTAGTACTATGTTGAACAACAGTGGTGAGAGTAGACAAACCTATCCTGATCTTAGTTGAGAATTATATTCTTTGTGGGCTTTTCAAAGATGGCCTTTATGATACTAAGGTATGTTCCTTCTATCCGTGCACTGTGGAGAGTTTTAATCAAGAATGGATGCTGTATTTTGTCAAATGCTTTTTCTGCATCTGTTGAGAGGATTGGATGGTTCTTGTCCTTTCTTTTATTAATGTGGTTTATCACATTGATTGATTTGTGGATGTTGAACCACCCTTGCAGCTCAGGAATAAATCCTACTTGGTCGTGGTGAATAATCCTTTTAATGTACTGTTGGATCCTTTTGGCTAGTATCTTAGAATACATGTTCATCAGGGATATTGGTCTATAATTCTCCTTGGTGGCGTCTTTGTCTAGTTTTGAAGTCAAGGTAATGCTGCTTCATAGAATGAGTTTGGAAGTTTTCCTTCCATTTCTACTTTTTGGGACAGCTTCAGAAGAATAAGTATTAATTCTCCTTTAAATGTTTGGTAGAATTCCCCTGCCTCCCCCTCACTTGTGCTCACTTCCTCTTTCAAATAAATAAAATCTTTAAAAAAAAAAATAAAAGGAATAGGAATAACAGGAAATTTCATTTTTCATTATCGATAAACTTTGTAAAGTTCTGTAATTTAATGATATTTAGGCTTTGGGGCATTTGGGCTGACTTCATTATTTATTATTATTTGACAGGGGAGGGGCAAAGAGAGAGGGAAAGAGAATCTTAAGCAGGCTCCACACTCAGTGCAGAGCCCAGTGCTGGGCTCCATCTCACAACCCTGAGATCATGACCTGAGCCAAAATCAAGAATCGGATGCTTAACCAGCTGAGCCACTCAGTCACCCCTAGGCTAATTTTAGATTGACTTATCTAACGGCCAGTTTTGTTTAGTGTTATTAGGATGATTTCTTGCCTTAATAAAACATATTAAAGCATTTTAACATTTAGTTAAGGATTTGATGACACCTCTTACTCCTGTCCATCATTTACTGTTTTACTGATTTTATTTTATTTTATTTTATTTATTTATTTTTTTTATGATAGTCACAGAGAGAGAGAGAGAGGCAGAGACATAGGCAGAGGGAGAAGCAGGCTCCATGCACCGGGAGCCCGATGTGGGATTCGATCCTGGGTCTCCAGAATCGCGCCCTGGGCCAAAGGCAGGCACCAAACCGCTGCGCCACCCAGGGATCCCTGTTTTACTGATTTTAGATGTAGAAGCTGTAAGAGAGAGGTGAGCAATACAGCACGTCTCCCCCTGATTAAAAAATAAAACAGAACCAAAAAATCCTGCTGCCTGCTTGCATATTTTTCCATTTTATTGTCAGCAGAACTAGATTTACTTACATCTATGAAGTGTAATTTGACAAATACCACCAAAACTTACTTGTTTTTTTCATTCTGAAGCAGTTGAGGGTTATTCTCATTCTTGATGGTGAACCCTGGACTTTTCCGAACTTTAATTTCCTCTGCCCATCTCCCAGCTGGCTGTTGCATGTATGTATTGTCTCATTGAGCAGACTGGAGCAGTCAGTGAAGGGTAAATTGATAACTTGCACATACCATGAGGAGCACAATTTGAATTGGCTCAGTTTTCTTGTTTGAGAAAGTACTGTCACTGTGTTTTTTTTTTTTTTTTTTTCTGGGTGTTTTGTTGTTGTTTGTGGTGGGTTTTTGTTGTTTTGCACTTTCAAATGCAGTTTCGTTTCCTCACCAGCTTTCATAATGCATTTAGTAGCTTTTCTGAATTACCATGAATACGTGAATTTTATCTAAAACAGTGTTTCTTTTAAAGTTTGGTCCCTGTACTAGCAGCATCTGTGTTGCCTGGGAACTTTTTAGAAATGTAGATTCTTGCCTCAGATCTACTGAACCAGGAACTTGGGGGTGAGGCCCAGTCGTTTGTGTTTTAACAAATCTTTCACGTGATTTTAATGCACTCTCAGGTTTGAGAACTCTGATCTAGAAGATCCATGAATTTGCATAATTTGGGACAAGCTCTGAAACTTTCTCTCCATGTGCTTCAATTTGCATATCTTCCTTAACATCAGTCATAAAACAATACCAGAGAATCAAGAAATAAGACAATTTAACAGTTTTTTACTTTGCCAGTATTGTAAACATTTTTGAAGTTCATGAAAATTTTTTTATTGTTTGATATCAGGTATTTGTTCTTGTGATGTCGTAATGAGGAAGTACAGTTCCTTTGGGCAGATAAAAATGTCAGTGTAGGGACGCCTGGGTGGCTCAGTGGTTGAGTGTCTGCCTTTGGCTCAGGGAGTGATCCTGGAGTCCTGGGATCGAGTCCCACATCTGGCTCCCTGCATGGAGCCTGCTTCTCCCTTTGCCTGTGTCTCTGCCTCTGTGTCTTTCATGAATAAATGAAAAAAAATCTTAAAAAAAAAAAAAGTCAGTGTAGGGCAACCCAGGTGGCTCAGTGGTTTAGCGCCTCCTTCAGCCCAGGGTGTGATCCTGGGGACCCTGGATCGAGTCCCACGTCGGGCTCCCTGCATGGAGCCTACTTCTCCCTCTGCCAGTATCTGTTCCTCTCTCACTCTCTCTCTCTGTCTCTAATGAATTAATAAATAAAATCCTAAAAAAAAAAGTCAGTGTATTTTATGTGTCTAACACAGTTCTCTGCTTTTAGATCCAACATACTCCTGGAGACTTAAAAATAAAAATCCTTACTATATACAGATATTTTCCTTGAGTTGCTTGCCTATTCTCTCAGAAGACTGTGATGAGCAGATATGGTGGTGATAAAGAATGTATCTTTAATAGAAAATGTCAAATTGGTGACACCTGGGTGGCCTCAGTTGGTTAGGAGTCTGCCTTTGGCTTAGGTTGTGATCCCAGGGTTCCTGCTCAGTGAGGAGTCTCCTTCCCCCGAACTCATGCATAATCTGTTTCAAATAAATAAAATCTTGTAAAAGAACATGTCAGATTGGCATGCCAATATGTATGGTAGCAGACTATGAGTTCCCTGTATTGTTTATCTTAGCCCATTATCCAGAGATGTAGCTGTCACTTTTCATACCAAATAGCATAGGCCCACAGGTCCAAATAGTTTACCCAGACCTGTGGGATACCCCAGCAAACCCACATGGGCATCACAGGATATTTTTAATTTTTCGGGAAACACAGCAACATCTATCAGACATCACACAAGCTGCTAGCTCAGGGTAGTTCACAATTCAGTGTTAAATTGCTGCATTCCTTTTGATATGATGTCATATTTTTGCAAAGCTGGGATTTTGACTATTGCTATAACCAAGCAGGTACTGTAGTATGAAAATCAGTGTGAAACAGGAAATAAGAGAAGCAGTGTCCAATCTGATTCTAAGAATCAAAAGTTGAGGAGTTGGGGAATAAGTACCCAAAAGGTACTAAGTTGTTAGGACATAAATAATGTGCTTGCAGCTAACGGAACTACTTGGCATTTCTTTTGGCCCAGGGGACACCATGAGAAAATGATCAAGGTTAAATAAGGGACCAATGACCTGAAAAAGTATGGGAGCCTCCGGTGTGGGTTAGATTTTTTAAATAAATTGCAGTTTGGATTTTTTAGGTAGGGTAAAAAGTTGTACAAGAAAAGAGGAGGAAGGCCAGAGAACTGTAAACAGCACAGTCAAGGAGAAGGCAGTATGTGGTGATGGTGTATTGTCTTCAAGGCCATATACTCTGGTTTTGAGTCTTGATTCTTTGGTTAACTATATGACTGTGGCTGAGAAATTAACTTTTTTAGACCTGCCTTAGTATTCATAAAATAGGAATGATATTCTTCACAAGGTTTAAATGAGATACTCTAGGTTAAGTATGCTTTATAGAATTTAAAATCTCTAGACAGGTTTGTGAGGCTGAATAATGGCCCCTCAAAGATGTCCCATTCTTTTTTTTTAATCTTTTTTTTTTAAAGATTTATTTATTCATGAGAGAGAAAGAGAGAGAGAGAGAGAGAGGCAGAGACATAGGCAGAGGGAGAAGCAGGCTCTTCGCAGGAGCCCAATGTGGGACTTGATTCCGGATCCCGGGATCATGACCTGAGCGGCAGCTGCCCAACCGCTGAGCCACTCAGGTGTCCCAAGATGTCCACATTCTAATTCCTGTTACCATAAATATGGTAAAAGAGACTTTGTAGATGTAATTAAGTTAAGGATATTGAGATGGGGAAATTATCCTGGATTATTATCCAGGTGGATCCTTAGGAGAAGGAGGCAGGAGAGTTGATGATGGAAGCAAGAGATAGAGGTGATGTGGCTAAGGGGGCATGAGCCAGAGTACGGAAGGGTCTTTAGAAGTTGAAAAAGGCAAGGAAACCAATTTTCCCCTCAGAGCCTCCAGAAGGAACTAACTAGCCCTGCCACCACCTTAATTTTTAGCCCCATAAAACTCATTGCAGATTTATGACCTCCAGAATGATAAAAGAATAAATCTGTGTGTTTTTAAGTCACTGAGTTTGTGGTAATTTGTTAAAGGAGCAATAGTAAATGAATACAGGGTGTTACTTAAGTTGAACAGGCGATAGTTTCTTTAAGAAACTATTAATCGAATGTCAGAAGACTCTTTTTTTTTTTTTTTTGATGTGAAATCTGGAATAGCAGTGCTTAACTTTTCAGACTTCTCTACACAGTGGCATAAATTTCCACCATGTGTACATGTTGAGAAGATTTCCTTTGGCTTTAACACTCAGATGGCTCTAGAAACTAAGAAATGAGATTTGATAAGGATGGTGGGGAGGATTCCTAAACTTCTGGAGCATCTAAAATAAGAGTGTCTCCAAAAGACCACACAGTGGAAAGAGCTCCAGGAACTGAGTTTCCTTGGCAGCTCCTGAATCTGTCCTTTACCAATCATCCATCATGACAAGTTACTTTTTAGAACAGTTTCTCCAAGCCTAATGTAATTTAAGTTTGCACACCAGAGGGTAGTATTTCAGAGCCTCCTGAAGTGCAAAGTTGGGGTTTTCCATGACCCAATGATTCAACTGAGGGAAGTATCTAACCAGTGTCTGCTTGTATTTATCTGTTATACTGTTAGGAATAGTTATTTTTACTGAATTTTTGTCAACAGCTTTTCAGTCTTAGATTTTTCAGATAAAAAATTTTCACACTAGACTTCTGGATTTATAAAGTAGCAGCTGTCATAAAGAAGTGGTAGGGCTTGAGGACATGAAAACTTTAGGGGAGTGGTACAGGTAAGAAAATTTAGAGCCTATATAACCCAGAGTTGTTTTTCAGAAGTCTGAGCTAATAAATAAGGCTTTCCTAGTCCCAAAAGGTATAGACCGTATGTATTATTTGCTAGTCAGACTAGTTCACAGCTTAACTAGAATGCCTAGTACAGGCCAGACATTTTCTTGGACATTGTCTCAGTGCCATATGGAAAAATCATACAGAATATGTTAGCCACTGGTTTTTGAGAAATTTGGATTTTTTAAGTAAAATTCATAATTTTACTTGTATTTGCTACATATTGGTAATCTAACTGCCCCAAATGTATATATATTTTAAGATTTCTTTATTTTAGAGAGAGAGAGCGCATGTGTACAGAGGGGAAGGGCATAAGGAGAGGGAATCTCAAGCAGACTCCTGGCTGAGTGGGGAGCCTGACTCAAGGCTTGATCTCAGTACCCTGAGATTGTGACCTGAGCCAAAATCAAGTCGGATACTTAAATGACTGAGTCACCTAGGTGCAAACTGCCCCAGATCTTTTAAGCAGTTGCTACTGTGAACAGATCACCCATTTCAGCTGCCTCTGTGATGGATCACTAATCTTTAGTAGCTACTTTTAAACAATAGCTCGGGAAACTACCCTGCCAGTTTGGCTGCAACTTTGTAGAAGTTGGTACTAATTACGTGAAATTATTTTATTTGTTTGTTTGTTTGTTTATAGCTTTAGAAGACTTAGATGGTTTGATAAACTGTAAAATTTTTTTAGAGTTGATGATCCCATTTCTGGTAACTTCATTAGAGGATGGAGAGTATCAGAGGTATATATAAGTTTTGCTTTTTATTTTACTTTATTGTTGTAAAAACATTCACACAGTAATCAAGTTTATATTCTGCCCTGAGCCCAAGAAGATGGTTTTTAAAAAAAATAAGATGTCATACAAATCACTTATAATTTGCTCAGTTTTTGGTTATCAGTGTTATTATCATATAGAGGTGATAAGAAGTAGTTTCTGCACAAATTTATTTAGAATTTTTCCATTTTTGTTTGCTTAGTTAACTATTTGCTTATACTTTAGATATAATGAGATATGCTAAAAGAACAGTAACTTAAAGCACATGTAAGAAACCTAGCCTTTCCCTTTGTAATCTTCTGGGTTTGTGTGACTTTGGAAATGAAACAATTAGAAAGTAATTATGAAAACTATAAACCTGCCCTCCTTTAGTATTAAATATATCGATTAATTCTGCAAGTCCATGTAAAATATGTTGGATGATTAATATAGCAATTGTGTTAATAATACTTGTTAAACTAGCTTACTTGGCAGGATGGGGGACAAGTAAATTAAATTCTTACCATTCTCTTAATGGTACCACTGTTCTCAGTCATTCAGACTGGACAAGAAATAGCAGTGCTCGTATGCTGGCTGCCTTGGGCCTTCCCACGTTCAAGGACTTTAATTTGAGGGCTTAGTGAGTATGAGAACATGAGTGAGTATGAGAATAATTATAGACCCACACATATCCCTATAGTTCTTAGCTTCATTCCAGGGCTTTAGGATCTAATGCCTGTGGTTTGGCCTGTTTTCTCAGACCCTTTCCTAGAGATTTATATCCTGATCCTAGTATATTAGAAAGTGGCCTTTGGAGAAAATGAGGTTAGACACAGCTTTGTTTACAGTGCCAAGTAGAGCAGACTTGAGATTCTCTGTCAAGGCAATGCTAGTAATAATATTCTTTTTTTTTTTTTTTAGTATTTTTTTTTCAATTTTTATTTATTTATGATAGTCACAGAGAGAGAGAGAGAGAGACAGAGACACAGGCCGAGGGAGAAGCAGGCTCCATGCACCGGGAGCCCGATGTGGGATTCGATCCCGGGTCTCCAGGATCGCGCCCTGGGCCAAAGGCAGGCGCCAAACCGCTGCACCACCCAGGGATCCCTAGTAATAATATTCTTTTAACAGGTTCTGGCTGCTCTGTTCATCAAGAGGTGATAAATAGTCTAGGTCAGAAGCTGCTCTTGGACACATGTAACACCTTCTCATCCCACTACAGTGTTCATGGACAAGACTAGTTCTTAGGGGTTTTGTTTGTTTGTTTGTTTTGTGGTTTTTGTTTTGTTTTTGGGGTGGGGGGTGTACATAATGCCTTCTGCCTTCTGTCACCAGACATTCTCTACCAATCACTCTACCAAAAATCACTCTTGACTAAACCAGATTATCCTCTTTATCTCATCAGTTAAAAAGAACACAGTTAGTGTTTACTGTGGCAATTTAAAAGCAAGGGCATGTACCCAAGGTGATTATGGCATGCAGTTACAGGAGAACAAGGAAGACCAGTGCTCTGCTATGGAACATGAATTATAAATATCAGCACTATTTTTTTTTTTTTAAGATTTTATTTATTTATTCATGAGAGAGAGAGAGAGGCAGAGACATAGGCAGGGAAAGAAGCAGGCTCCATGCAGAAAGCCCCATGTGGGACTCGATCCCGGGATTCCAGGATCAACGCCCTGAGTCAAAGGCAGATGCTCAACCACTGAGCCACCCAGGCATTCCTCAGCACTATTTTTTTTATTAGATTAAAAGCCAGTTCAAATGGCTACTTTAAAAAATAAACCTAATCCATATTTCCAACTTCTCTTGAGAGCCTAACTAAATTTGTCTTTTTCTCTCTTTTTTTCCCCTTTCTCTAGTTAGCGTTGAAATTGATGTTACATGTTCTTTTCTTTTGGTTTGTTTGTTGAGTCTGCTTTTCTCCTTTTTCCTTCTGTTTGGATCTGTGCATATCGAAGCTTGAGGCTATTGGTGCAGGCATTGAGTAACATAAAACTTCATTTATTTGTGTTTATAAGTCAGAATTCTGTTTCACTTCTTCCTGAGCCTGAGGGGAAATCATAGAAAAGTCTATTGAGATTTAAGTTTTAAACACACTACTTAATTACTGCATAAGCTTAACCACAGAGTTTGCTGTCACAATATAAACACCCAGATGAGAGTGCCTGAAGGAAGCCTCCACACTTCCACCCATGTGAACTCCCTTGGGTTTTCTATTCCTGCCCTCTGTCTGGCAAACAAAAATAAGGAATCTGTTCCAGGAGTTAATGTAGAATTGGTTTAGAAACTTTATAAATGGTTCAACTAAATGCTCAAGACTCTACTATTCTGTTTTGCCAGCTTTCTCCAAGCCATTTTTTTAATTAAAAAAAAAAGTGGTTATTTTGGGGGGAAAACTTTGTCATTGTATTCTTAAGACATTTTACTTAATTTGCGGCCAAGTTTTAAAAACTCCAATTTTAAGACTCGTTTCTCTTTCTAGTTTTAAGTAACATATACTGAATAAGCAGAAAATATCCCTGGCTCACTATTTTACTCTCTAGAGCCTTTATAGGATAAAAAAAAATTCTTTAAAATTCTAAGACAACTATTTTAAACAGAAATAGCAGCTATGTAAGTAAACCAGAGACTGTGGGTTTTTCATCAGTTTAACCAGTAACATTTCATTACCTTCAATACAATTAAAAATGTATTTGAAGGGATCCCTGGGTGGTGCAGCGGTTTGGCGCCTGCCTTTGGCCCAGGGCACGATCCTGGAGACCCGGGATCAAGTCCCGCATCGGGCTCCCGGTGCATGGAGCCTGCTTCTCCCTCTGCCTGTGTCTCTGCCCCTCTCTCTCTCTCTCTCTGTGTGACTGTCATAAATAAATTTAAAAAATATTTTAAAAAATGTATCTGAAGAGGGCAGCCCAGGTGGTTCAGTGGTTTAGCCCTGGTTTTGGCCTAGGGTGTGATCCTGGAGACCTGGGATCGAGTCCCGCATTGGGCTCTCTGCATGGAGCCTGTTTCTGCCTGTGTCTGTGCCTCTCTCTCTGCGTGTCTCTCGTGAATAAATAAATAAAATCTTTTTTAAAAATGTATTTGAAGAGCTCAACATGTATCTTTGATAAAATCAAGTGACATGCTAAACAAATATGCCATACTGTGTATGTGTTTGAAATGAATTTGTGAAATAAGAAAATTATTTTATCAGTCCTCCTAGAGTGTCCCTACTTTTTAGTTATTCAGTCATTTGAAATATTTACTGCACTCTAGTTATGTCAGGCACTGTTCTAGGTGCTGGGGGTATAGTAGTGAACAAGATGGCAAGCCCCTGCTTTAGTGCTGCTTACCCTCCAGTAGGGAGCAATAAACAAACAAGGAAAATACTAACAATGAATTCCAAGAAAATTGATATAGAATGATCGATTTGGGTATTGAAATCGATCCTGAAATTGGGTAGGCAGGAAATAGCTGAGAAGGTGACATTTAAGGTGTCTGAATGGCATCAGAATAGCATCAATATTTTTTTTAAATATTTAATTCCCATTTATTTAAAGTTCTGTCAGTCTGTATACACTATTTATATTAAAAACACAGGAAGCTGGGGCTTCTAGCAAAAATATACATTTCGGTTTTGGAGATTGTATTCAGATACCGAGAAGAGCTAGGCCTCAGCACCAGGCCTGGGTGCTGGAGGGGGTGTGGGGGGTCAGGCACAGCATCTCTCCCTTCACAGTGCTGGCTCAGAGGGAGCACCCAACCCCAATCCTTGGTCAGCTGAGGGTGGGGGTGGGTGAGGGAAGAGTCTCGTCAGTAGATAATGATCCCAGGGCACAGAAGGCGGGGGCAGATGGACAGGACCCAGGAAGCCTGGGCTCTAACCTCAGGTCTTCCCCACCTTTTTTTTTTTCCCCCTAATATATGATTGCTTTATTTATTTTTTTTTTTTAATTTTTATTTATTTATGATAGTCACAGAGAGAGAGAGAGAGGCAGAGACATAGGCAGAGAGAGAAGCAGGCTCCATGCACCGGGAACCCGACGTGGGATTCGATCCCGGGTCTCCAGGATCGCGCCCTGGGCCAAAGGCAAGCGCCAAACAGCAGCGCCACCCAGGGATCCCCATATGATTGCTTTAATGAAGTATTTTATTTTATTTTATTTTATTTTATTTTATTTTATTTTATTTTATTATTATTTTTTTAATGAAGTATTTTAAATGTAAACTTGGCACCTTTGTGAAACATAGAAGAAATTATTTTAAAATTCTGTAATTAGAATACATTTTATGTTTCACATTCAACTTTAATACCTAGGAAAGATTCAATAAATGTTTAACAAATGTGTATATAACAAATTTTAAGTGATAAGCCACCTTTTACCAAAGGAAAAAAAAAAAAAAAACATTTGATTTGTTCAGTCAACTAAATTCAATTTTGAAAAATTTATCAGAGAATTATTTCTAAATAATTTTTTTCTTGCTGTACACAGTACTAAGGGCAATCAAATAGCCATACAAAGATCAGAGGAAACATACTCTAAACAGAGAGATTAGTCCTAAAGTGGAAATGAGTTGAGCATTCAAAAGCAGAAAGGTGCCCAGTGAGGCTGAATCATAGTGTTTACATTGATAAGGCTTGGGTTTGAGGCACTGGCATGGGGTGAATTGGAAAAAGGATATGATTGTGATCAGATAGGTAGACAGGAGCTTGGATTTTATCCCTGTGGTGGGATGCCATTGGAGGATTTTAAACAAAGGCACTATTTAGACATGAAGAATTGGTGGTTTGTGTGTTGGGGAAAGGAAAATGGAAAGAAGACCAGTTAGACTGTTTCCATGGTTCAGGGTAGAGGTGGTGTTGGGTTGAATCAGGATGCTTATAATGGAAATAGAGGTAGAAGGATTTGGGGGTGTGTTTTGGGGATATGATTGATTTACTTGTGTTGTAGATTTTAACTTGAGTACCCAGGTGGGTGATGCCTTTACTGATGTAAAAACTGGGGAAGATGAGCTTTTTGAGAAAAACCAAGAGTTTGTTTTGTCCATTTTAATTTTTTTAAAATATTTTATTTATTCATTTGAGAGAGACAGAGAAAGTGTGAGCAGGGGAAGGGGCAGAGGGAGAGGGACAAACAGATTCCCTGTTGAGCATGGCTGGATCCCACCACCTTGAGATCATGACCTAAGTGGAAGTCAGATGCTTAGGCACCCCTTGTCCATGTTAAGTGTAAGATACCTGTTATTAGATAGCCAACTGCCGGTCTCAGATTAGCAACTGAATAAATGACTTTGGAGTTCCAGGGAGAAGGACAGACCAAACCAAGAGGTAGTAAGCATTAGAGAGCAAGTATTTCAAACCATTAGACTTGTAAGATCACTGAGGAAATTGTGTAGATTGAGAAGAGGAGAGATAGTACCCTGGGACCTCAGGAGAAAGCCAGCAAAAGTGACTGAAGAGGAACAACCACTGAGGTGGGGGGGAACCAAAAGTTGTGGATTGTGGCATCAGAGAAACCAAAAGTTGACAGTTTCAAGAAGGAGGGATAGAAACTGCCAGACACTTGTGAAAGGTCAAGTTAAATAAGAACTGCAGGGATATTGGCTTTGAGAGCCATTCATAATTTTAATGAGAGCATTCTCAGTGGAATTGATAAATGGTCAAGAAGAGAATAGAAGCAAGGAAGGAGATAGTTTACACATGGAGATAGTTACACAACAGCTCTTAAAATTACAAAGGATTATGTCAAAAATAGATACAACAGGTAATTATGTTTTGTAAGAGAGAACTGAGATAACAAACACGCTTTGTTCATAATGTAAATCTACAGAAATGTCACTATATAATTTATACACACACACACACCTCTATCTCCTCTGTGGACCCAGACATCTGTTAGTAGAACTGTAATCCGTCACTGTGTGAATGCTGTTGAAAGTGGCATAGGCCGTGTTGAGAACCTTTACTAGTTTGAAGCTGTAATTCAATATATTTTGAGTTAGAAATAGTGTAAAATGCATAGTAAAAGGGTGTGTGTGTATGTGTATTGCCTCCTGCAGCTTCCAAGTCATTAGTCAACAGGTCCCTCTGTGTTTTTATTTTTTATTTTATTTTATTTTTTTATTTTTAGAAGTTAATCCTTTTTTTAAAAAAAGATTTTATTTATTTATTCATGAAAGAGAGAGAGAAGAGAGAGGCAGAGACACAGGCAGAGGGAGAAGCAGGCTCCATGCCGGGAGCCTGATGTGGGACTTTTTTTTTTTTTTAAGTTCTTTCCTAGTAAGACCAAGCCCATTGCTTTATTCAGATTATTTGTACATTACAGCAAGTTTGAGGGTGGAACAAAGGAGCCACAATGAAGCCACAAATGCATGGGGGGAAAGGTACTAGAAACCATTGTTTACTGTTTTGGTTAAAGAAAAAAAACTTTATAGTCAACATCCCACTCGTTAAGTCAAAGCGGACAGAAAAACTTGATTGTTTTTAATCTGGCATTTATGTGTAGCTTTGCGTTTCATATGTACAATTTATTGGGTACTGCTACCGTCGGCCGGCAGAATACCTAAAGGTAAAAACAAATATCAGGAGGGAAAAAATATTAACAAAAGGAAGCTCAACAAGGCTCTTCAGGAGGGGGCGGCGCGGGGGTGGCGCGGGGGTCTGGGCCCCTGCAGGCACCAAACCACTGAGCCACCAAGGGATCCCCTCCCTCTGTGTTTTTAAAAAAAACAAACAAAAACCCTTCTTAATGTTTTTTTCCATTAACTGAATGTTTGCTAGACCTCTGTCTTCAGCACTGTATTTTCCCCTTTAATTATTTTTGAAAAATAATTTGTTCAGGAACATTTTTATAGGAACATTTGAAAAGCTGTGGTAAGGTTCCTCTCTCCCTTCCTCCACCACCTATAGCTTCTTAGTGTGTATCTAAGAATACACATCTAGTCACATCTAGTGATGTTCTATCGCTATCTTAGGTTGAGGAACAAGAGTTTCTGATATTTGTTTGTACATGTTTATAACATTACAGTGCCTATTGGCATTAGTACTTGTATCAGTCAAGTAGACCATTCAGATTTTTATGATTGTTTTCTCTCTTCTTACTCTGTCTAAAAAGTATCAGCTTCCTGTGAGTCTGACCCATCATTTCAAAAATTGAGCCCTTCTATTCTTTTTGTCAGCACAGTAGGTAGCTGAGCTTTATTTTCTATCTGTACTGTGATAGTACAGCAGAAGAGACATAGTCTGTGTTGGTGATCAGAATTAATTGAGCTTGCAGATCCTTAGATTTACTGTTTCAGATGGTAAGATAGTATTGGGGCTTGATAGAAGCTTAGGACATAAAAATAGTTATTGTCATACTTTGCCTTAAATGCCTGATAGTACTGGTGCACACTTAAATGTGCAAACCAATAGTTTTGTGATTCAGACTATTGATGAGTGAAAGAAAAGTATATTATGTTAAGGCTTATTTTGCTTTGAATAAAGAAGTTGTATTGCTAGGTAGTGAAATACTGAGACTCTCTGACTAAAGGACAATTCAGTTATCACTCCCTGTCTGACCTTTCACTTTTCAAACTCAGAAACTGAATAGATTTGGACAACAAGGGGCACTTGTTTTGTAACATTGGGCTAATTGTATAAAGCCCAGACTAGGACTTGCCCATTTAACACATTTTGTTTCATATTCCAAAACTTCTGACTTATACAGTCAAGTAATTTAACCTAAATCACATGCACGAGCAAACTGAAGCAGTCTCTCTTTATACTTTTAAGGAAAATATGTAACTTGGCTCTTTATTTCTCATCTTTCTACAACATGAAGGTCTCAGGAATCTGTAATAATGAAAAACTGAGTTGGAGAAAGGAGACACTCCAGAATATAAGTAATCTGTTCCTTTCACTTAAAAGTGCATAGCAAAGAAAATCAGTGTATAATAAAGATTGGAAGTTAAAAGCTTTTATTTTTTCTTTTTTAAATACTAGCTTTATTGAGATATAATTCACATACTGTAAAATTTGTCCATTCCTAATATACAGTTCTGTTTTTAGTTGTGCAGCCATCATCTCATTTTCATTCCCTCCATGAGAGACCCATGTGTACTGGCGGTCACTCTCCATTCCCTTATCCCCCACCCCAACCCTAAACAGCCACTAATCTGCTTTTTATTGATTCACCTCTTCTGATGTCTCATAAGTGTACTTCTATAATATGTGGCCTTGTGTCTGACTTTTCTCACTTAGCATAATGTTTTCAAGGTTCATCCATGTTGTAGCATGTATCAGTGCTTCATTCCTTTTTATGGCCCCAATTAGTCCTTTTCATGGATTATACACAGTTTGTTTACCCACTCCTCAGTGGGGAACATTGCATTATTTCCACGTTTGAGTTATTATGAATAATGCTGATATAGGAGCATCTGTGTATATGTTTGTGTGTGTGAACATGTGTTTTCAGTTCTCTTGAGTATGTACCAAAGAATGGAATTGCTCCATTTTACAGTATGTTTTGTTTTGTAAATAACAATTGTTATTTACAGTTGTTTCTTAAATAAGTGTTGTTGTTGACTAGTCCAGTGAATGGAATGTTTTAGATCTATCTACATATTGAAAAAATAATTTAGCCACAGAGCTAAGCATATTATTATGCTGTTTTCCACCTTTGATTATTTAAAACAGAAACTCCTACATTTAGGATGAATGGAGGAAAGTTCATTGGGTTTTTTGAGTCTACCTTTCTTGGAATGATGGCTCTGCACTTTAATAATACCTCTAATTATAATTTCACATTTGTTGCTTGACTACTTTAAAATTTTTATCAATGAATATTTGGATGCAAATAATAGAACAGGAAGCCCACTGGTATAAGTAGTAGTGAGGCTTCTCTAGTGCAGTGACTGAAAAGTCCAGGTAGTGCTGGCTTCAGGCAAGACTTGTTCTTCTACTTTAAGAGTTCCCTGATGGCTTAAACAGAAGTCCCAGTTGAATCCTATGGTCCTGATTGATCTGCCTGGAATTTTGTGCTCTTCTTTGGTCAGGATTTGGGATAAACTAGAGCTGGGACTGAGTACATTCCAGGTTAAGGTTCTGTTAGGAAAAGAAGGCTGTATGCTTGAGATGTATCCAGTAAAGGTCCACTGCAGTCACACCTTTCTGTAGAGCTGATAAGGAAAAAATAAATTCACATTTAACTGCACTTGAAAAAAAAATAAATAACTGCACTTGAGCCTGTACCTGATAACCTACTAAATTCAGGAATCCCATCTTTCTTCAAGAGACCAATGGCCCTTTTCTTTTTCTAGCCTTTCCTGCAGATCCTTAATGTCTGAGCCTTTTTATTCTTAAGTATTTGTTTTAGATTATTTTATAGCTTTGCTAAACAAAACTGCTTCATCTGTTAAGTGGTAAATATGGGCTGTATTCATAAATCACTGCACCTGAGTTTTAATAATAAGGATACACCTGTCACTGTGACGAATGTTTTATTTTGCTCAGTGATAGTCTTGCTTGATACAGGAATTGAGTTTTTAGTGATCAGGGCAACTTGAATTTTATCTGAAGCAACATCCATATATGACTCTTCCAGCTCATTCTAATAAGTAACAGAGCAAGGCAGTAAGTTGAGTGGGTTAAATACTCTTCTGGACATCAGTGAGAAGAATGCAGATAAGCATTCTATGTATCATATGAATTTTATCCAGTTTAATAATTTTCCTTGTATAGCTGTTAGTCTTTTGTTTTTTTTCTTATTTCTTTTTCTGGCTACTGCATAACCTCAAAACCTCAGTGAATTACAACCAACAACATTTATTTTTGTTCTTACGGGTTTTTGATTTGGTGCAGTTCCTCTGACCTAGGCTTTGCTTTGCTCATCTAGGCCAAGCTGAACTTTAAACCTCTGGCCAGGCTTAGTTCTATTTCATAAGTTTTTATTTTCTTTTTTTAAAGATTTTTATTTTTTTATTCATGAAAGACACACACAGAGAGAGAGAGAGAGAGAGAGACAGGCAGAGGGAGAAGCAGTCTCCATGCAGGGAGTCTGACGTGGGACTCGATCCTGGGACTCCAGGATCAGGCCCTGGGCAGAAGACGGCGCTAAACCGCTGAGCCAACCCGGGCTGCCCTATTTCATAAGTTTTTAATTCTGGGGCCTGGGCTGAGAGGCAGTGGCTATTTCAGTATATGACTATATGTTCTAGTCATACAGTATCGCAAGAGTATAAGAAGGGTAAGTAGAAACATGCAGTGTCTCTTAATGTCTGGGAATTGGAATACTGATACTTCCTCCCAGTTTTATTAGCCAAAGTAAATTGTATCACCAAGCCCAAAATTAATGGGTCCAGGACATACACTGCTCCCAAAGTGGGAAGCATTTTAAAGTCACACGGCAGTGAACATGAGTGTATAATTCTAATGAGGGATTGAGCAAAGTATTGGGAATGATAATCTGCTTAGCCATTGTTATCCTAGGAATAAAGGTGCATGAAACTGTGAGAAAGGCAAACTTCTTAGCATGAGTAAATTAGGATTATGTAAGAGTATAATTGGGTACATTTTAATAATCTGATTAAAACCATAATGTTCAGGAGCACCTGGGTGGCTCAGTTAGTTTAGTGTCTGCCTTCAGCTCAGGTCATGATCTGGAATGGGCCATATCATACATACTCCCTGCTCAGCGGGGAGCCTGCTTCTCCCTCTCCCAGTCCCCTCCCACGTGCTTTCTCTTGCTATCTCTTTTTCTCTCAAATAAAATCTTTAAACACACACACACACACACACCCATAAATGTTCAAACTAAATTAATGATATTTTATTTGCCGCTCCTCTGAGAAAGCAATCCTGGTTGGTACAATGCTCAGCTCTTCAGCTTAGTGTCTGAAGATATTTGCTAAATTGCTTAGTGATTCTTAATACTAGTCTCTTTTATAAATTGTAAAATGGGCTGAAATCCTTACTCATGATCAGTCTTAAATTATTTACCAACTCTTATTCTCATTCTTTCTCTAGAATTTAACAGACTACTTATTAGTCAATTTATACATCAGCTGTTACAGGAATCTCATAACAGCTAGAATACAGAATTAGTGAAAAGGTGAGGCATCTAAAATTACATTTAGAAGCATCTAGGTCATCTAAGGAACATTTCAGGAACACTGTATACATTCCCATAGAAAGAATTATTTTTGTTTTTGAAAGTTTCCAGTGCTGTTAGAAAAGTGAGTTTTGTAGACTTTGAGGGATCTTAGTTTAAATGGGTAAGATGGTGTTTATCTTACTTAAATATGGAACTCTTTGACAAGAAAAGGATATTTTTAAAAACTAAGATTCTGTGGGGGTACATTTTGGATGACGTTGTAGGCTGTTACTTATTAGTTAGGAATAGGTTTAACTATACGTGATAACTCAAGATAATAGTGGCTTATATGGGAAAGAACTGTAGAAAACAAAAATCTTTTGTGTTTTGAAATGTAGTCAAATATATATTTGGACTTAAAAAGAGCTTGGATTTTATTGTAATGTGTATCAGCGAATCTAAGATGGTTGATTTAAAATGGACCATTATTGCAGCGCCTGGGTGGCTCAGTCAGCTAAGCATCTGCCCTCGGATCAGGTCATGATCTCAGAGTCCTGGGATAGAGCCCCACCATTGTCGGACTCTGCTCATTGGGGAGTTTGCTTTTCCCTCTCCCTTTGCCCCTCAAGCGCACCCCCCTCGTACTCACTCTCTCGTACTATCAAATAAATAATTAAAATCTTTAAAATGGACCATTATTTTGTATCACTAAGAAAAAAAATGCTGTCAGTTGTAAAATACACTGCAATTTCAGGGATGTTAAAACATGGAGAAAAGGGTGTCTGTGACAGTATTAACCTTTTTCATGTCTGGTTTTTGTCTCCTCTCATCTTTCTAGCCAGTTGAAGGAATACTTATTGCATGCAATTGAGAAATGTTTGGCCAGATGCAAAAAAACTAGGCAAAAATAATGTACCATACTAATAATAGCACTTGTTAGTATCAGTTATATATCTAGTTACTGTTTTCTTATAAAGCTAAGCTAATAAATTACATTAAAATAGTACTACTCTGTGTCAGTTATCTATTACTATGTAACAGGCTGCTTAAGTAACCATTTTTAATTGACCCTTTTCATTGAGATAATTGTGATTCACATGCAGTTGTTAAAAAAAAAAATGTAGAGAGATGTCCTGTATCCTTTGCCCATTTTCTCCCAGTGGTAAATTTTGCAAAACTGTAGTGTAATATCACTGCCAGGATATTGGCATTGATTCAATCTACTGATTTTATTCAGATTTCACTGGTTTTACTTGAGAGTGTGTGTGGGTTAGGTCTGAACAATTTTAATACTTGTGTATGTTTGTATATCTACCACCAGAGTCAAGGCACTGAACAGGACTAACACTAAAAGTGTCTTTCATATTGCTCTTTTGTAACCATACCCCATACTCCCCTCCCTCTCAGTGTTGACATGCCACCCTAACTCCCATCTCTGACCCCTGACAACCACTGTTGGCCATTTCTAAGTTTTGTCTTTCAGAAATAATTTGCTCATTATTCTGTGGCTCTGCCTTTGGAGTAGGGCTCAGTTGGGATGGTTTGTCTTTGCTCCACATGGTATCTGCTAGACTCTACCAGCACTGGAAAATCCAAAATAGTCTCAGTCACATGCGTGTAGCCTTGATACTGGCTTTCAGTTTGGGTGTCTAAGTGCTCCTTCTCATGGCCTCTCTCATGTGGTCTCCTCTCCTGTGGGGTCTTCTTTCTGCATAGTTCTTTGTTTCTAGCAGTAGAGCTGAGACTTCCTTACATGGGAGCTGAGAGGACTCTAAGAAAGCAAAAGTTGGAAGCTGCCAGGTCTCTCTCAGGCAAAGTGCAGGACTGGCACAACCTCCCTTCTGTAAGCAGCCTGTTGGTTGGAACAATCACAGGGATAGCCCAGGTTCAAGCGGAGGGGAAATAGGTGTTCCCTCTTGATGAGAGGAGCAGCAGGTGTGTGCAGGGATTGTTAGTGGCCAGCTTTGTAGACAGTCTTACATGTACCTGACAAGATAGGTTATAGGAATGATGGTGCATATATCTTGAATCTGTTGTAAATGTTACCTTACTTCATCTTGAAACTTGAATTTGTTTGAATTCCATAAAAAGTACAAAGAATATAAGATTCATAATTTCCTACTTTTAAAACATGTTTCAAATAGAACAGTTGATTTGCAGGGCAAGTTGCCAGAATTCAAGTTATTGACCAAATCTAAGGATTCCCAAGGGACCTGCAGTATTTACAGAACAAGTGGCTGTTAAGATGTTAGGAATGGTTCGCCTCTCTTATTTTTCCAGGCTAGCTGTTTTCTTGTGATCTTAAAATAGCAGGATCTTGTATACATACTTCTGAATGTTTATAATGCTAACTTTGAAAGACCATACAGATTTATTTATTTATTTATTTTTAAAATAATAAATTTATTTTTTATTGGTGTTCAATTTGCCAACATACAGAATAACACCCAGTGCTCATCCCGTCAAGTGCCCCCCTCAGTGCCCATCACCCATTCACCCCCACTGATACAGATTTTTTTTAAATTAAACTTTTTAGATAAGGTATAAGGGTGTTGTGTTTTTTAAAAGATATTTTGACTTTGGGGTGCCTGAGTGGCTTAGTCGGTTAAGCATCTGTCTTCAGCTCAGGTCATGATCCCAGAGTCCTGGGATGAAGCCCTGCATCTGGCAGGGGATCTGCTTCTCCTTCTCCCTTTGCCCCTACCCCTGCTCATTCCCTCTCTCTCTAAAATAAATAAAATCTTTTTTAAAAAGATATTTTGATTTCATATAAAAGATTTCTTAGTAAGGAGTAAAGTTGTAGAAGGAAACACTTGTTTCAGCTAAGAATTTGAAACCAGAAAAGCATTTTCTTAAGATTTTTTTTGGACTGTTAAATGTTACTGTGAGAGATTTGTTTTACTGTGAGAGCAGCAGTAGAATGGGTCAAAAGTTAGGTCCTGGTCTTTGTTGGAAGTATCCTTGTTTATCTATTACACTGTAAGGAACAAGTGTTCATAGAATTTCTGGAATGACAGGTAACTAAAGATTTGCTACCCAGTGAGGGCTCTCATGCTTAGAGAGCCTTCAGTGAATCATGATGATGTATATAGTTGTGGTTTCAAATATAGAAATGAATTTTTCAACTCTGAGTTGTAGAACAGTATGTTGTTTGAGCATTTCCTTCCTGACTTCTTTTGAGTGATAACCAACTTCATAGACATTTACTATACAATCTCTTTTGGGGCACTTTGTTAGACATCATTAAAGGAAAGTTAGAACAGGGTACCTATTTTCCAGGAGATTGTGGTCTAACAGGGCAAATAGGATGCACACAAATAGCTGATATGTAATACCATGGTGATAACGTAGACGTTTAAAACAAGGAGAGAAGGGATCCCTGGGTGGCGCAGTGGTTTAGCGCCTGCCTTTGGCCCAGGGCGCGATCCTGGAGACCCAGGATCGAATCCCACGTCGGGCTCCCGTTGCATGGAGCCTGCTTCTCCCTCTGCCTGTGCCTCTGCCTCTCTCTCTCTCTGTGACTCTCATAAGTAAATAAATAAAAATTTAAAAAAAATAAAAATAAAACAAGGAGAGAACATTACAGGCAACAAGCTAAGCTGCCTGAGCCTTAGTTTTCATTTTCACTCCTGTGAAACAAATGTGGATGGTTATCTTCCAGTATTCTAAAGTATTGTCATTCTGAAATGTCTGCTTTAATGATTAGTTAATAGTTTCTTTTCTTTTTTCTTTTTCTTTTTCTTTTTCTTTTTCTTTTCTTTTCTTTCTACATTTTATTTATCTAGGGGGAGAGAGAGAGCATTCATGAACAGGGGGAGGGGCAGGAGAGGGAGAGAGAGAATCCCAGGCAGACTGCACAGAGCACACAGCCCAGCACTGGGTCTGATCCCATGACCAGGCTGAAACCAAAAGTCAGACGCTCAACCAGCTGAGCCATGCAGGCACTCCGGTTTATAGTTTCTAATAAAATGTATTAGATTCCATGTGATGTTCTGAAAGATTTATTGCTGCATATTTTTGGCATGTTTTACCCACTGTGTGTACACAGTTATGGACACTTGTTTTAATATTCGTTAATGAAACAAAGAATTACATTAGTTAATGAAACACAGGGAAACAAAAGGTTTTTATTTTTGTTTAAACTACAGTAGTTCAATAGTTTCACTTAGTGCTTCTCAGATACTAGGATGAGAATGGCACAGCTCATTCCTGTTCAAGTCTGATAGAAAAGGAGAATGAATTTAAAATTGCAGAAGGAAAAAAAATTTGCAGAAGGTAGTATTACCTAGACAGTGGGGAAGAAAGATCTTCCTTTGTTTTAGTAGACATTACTTCTTTGGCAACATCCATGGTCGTCCTCTTTTGTTTCCCACCTCCTGAATGTTAGGTGTTCATATGGAAGCTGTTCACGGTCCGTCTATCTTCCCAGCAGTCTCTCAAAGGGTACTTTACAGGACAGAATTGCTTTCACAACTCCTTCCCCTCTACCACATCAACCCCTGTTGGAGACAACCACACAGCCTTCAAGGACCCCCAAGCCTTCTCACCACCCTGTTGCTTCCTGTTAACCATGGTACAGTTGGCTTCCAACTGCTTAGCACACATAATTGTGCTCAAGAGATCTGGGAGCTACAAGGAGTAAGAAAGATTTTCATACTAGCTTGGTTGCCTGTTACCAACTGAAGACTTTGAAACTCTATCTGTAGGAGATTTCCTTTGTTTCTGCATTCCAGATTGTGGTTAACATAAAACTAGTTCTAACTTTGAAGTCATTAGCTAGGCAGCATTTATAGGCCAAATACTGTCATTTCAGGAAGTGATGATGAGTAATTGTGTGAAATAAATACTATTTTATTAGGATTAAAGGAGAATATAAGTGAAAGTGTCTAATCTTTGACATATGTTTATTTTGAGTCTTCAAAGATCAGCACAATGCAAATTTGCCAGCACTTTCCGTATGTATATGTTAAGGTGAAATCTCAGCCCTGAGCACTAGTTCCACATTTGCAGCCCACTGCAGTTATGTAAAATATAAGTGGATCTCACCACTGAAATCAGTTGAAGCTCAGTATATAAAAAAACAGCACTCCTTTCCCTGTCCCTATTCACATGCATCTGTTTCTCCCCCTTTGCTGCATATTTTTATCACTGTATTACCATCCTCTCGTTTACCCAGCCTCATTCCTGTTTCTCTCTTGTTTCACCATACCAAGTCAGCTGTTCTGTTTTTGTTTTGTTTTTTTAAGATTTAATTTATTTATTCATGGTGGGGGGGGGGGAGAGAGAGAGAGGCAGAGACACAAGCAGGCTCCATTCCATACAGGGAGCCTGATGTGGGACTCCAGGACCACACCCTGGGCTGAAGGCTGCGCTAAACCGCTGAGCCACCTGGGCTGCCCAGCTGTTCTGTCTTAAAATGTTCTGGTATCAGCCTTGATTCAGGTGTTCTCCAATAGTATTCTTTCTAATAGCTCCTCCTCTATGCTTTCTCTCCTGATTTCTTCCTTTTTTAAGGCCTGTCTTGACCCAACTTAACCTATCTGGCCAACCTTGTTTTTCTGTTTCCTCGCAGGGCCCCATACTCCACGTGATTTCCAAGTACTGAACACCCCACCTCCCCCCATCCACTCTTCTTTGTTGTTATGCCATCGTTGTTGTATCCTTTGCTTCTGAATGTTCTTCTCCCTGCTGGATTCTACATATCCAGATCCTACTTATCCTTCAAGAAAATCTCAAATACTGCCTCTTCAAAAGAGGCTAAATTGACCTCTCTAGTTGGAAGTAGTCTCTTTTCTCATCTCTTGTAGCTGTCTGTTCCTTTCGTTGAAATTTAATTCTCTGTGGCTTATTTAGAGTTAGTTATTTATGTGCATTTTTATCACCCCACTTAGATTGTAATCTTGAGGTCAGGACCATATTCCCATAGTGCTGATGTGGTGCCTAAAGTAATCCCTCATACTTAGAATGACTCAGTGAAACATCTGTCCAATACAGTATTTTAAGAGTCTTCCTGTGCACTTTAGATCTCTGAAACTAAATTACAGTGTAGAAACACAGTGCCTATATAGTATAGTGAGCTCTAAATTGCTATGAGGGCAACCTTGAGTTCTCTCCTTGATTATGAGGATTTCCAAGTAAAATAAAAAGAATTTTCATTTCCATAAATGTGATGTTTTCAAATAACCTGTTTTCTTTAAGAGCAGGCACACCTGTATTTTTCTTCCTCCTCCTCTTCTACTTTTTTTTTAAATGTCAGAGCCAGAAAATAACAGTATAAGGCAAAAACCATTTTCTCTAATCCTTTGGGGATTAATTAAATGTCATGCTCCTTAGTATACTGCCAAAATATTGGTCATTCAAACCAAACTGCAGGTACTTGGTCCTTGCTTATTCTAAGATTAATGTAATATCTCCTGTTTTTATAAACATTACCTTAAATGCTAACTTGACATGAGTAAAATAGGAATAATGATAATGGTAACTTTGTCACAGGGTTATTCCAAGTATCAAATGGGCTAATTTATTTAAAGCACTTAGCACAACACCTCACACATGTTCAATGGTCAGTAAAACCAAGCTGCTGTAATTACTATCAGGAATTTTACAATTTGAGATTTTAAATTGGTGGTAGTGTAAAGGCAAGTGCTGCTGCTGGTTTTTATGTTTTGAAATGCACAGAGTAGTTTCCTAGGAATTAGATTAGCCCTGAAATGTTATGTCAGCTGAGAATTTTGGTTTCTAGGTGACAGTATTGCATTAGGAAACAGAACTGGCTCTCCCTTCAGAGAAAAAAGCTTTCAGTGGGAATCCATAGTGGCTTTTTTGTTTTGTTATCAGATTCTTTCTTCCCAACTCTGAGATTAAAATGATAGTCAACGAAGGGTACCTCCGTGGCTTAGTCGGGTTAAGCATCCAACTCTTGATTTTGCTCAGGTCATGGTCTCAGTGTCATGACGTTGATTGAGCCCCATATAGGGCTCCACACTCAGTGGGGAGTCTGTTTGAGATTCTCTTTTCTCCTCCCTCTCCCTTTGCCCCCCCCCACACCAAATAAATAAATCTTAAAAAATATAAAATGATAGCGTAAAGGAGAAAATAGGGAGCATCTGCTAAAAGGATCAGGAGCTATAGAACTTCAGAGGAACTGGCTGCTTGAAGAAATGGGAAAAATAAGCAGTTGATTGTGACTTTTTGGATTTCTGGAGTCTCTCTGTTCTTTCTGTAGAACAGTATGCATGTTCTTCATCATTCTCACACTGGGAATGAATACCATAGTGTTATAGTAAATCTTGAAGTTAGTTCTCTTAATCTTCCGACATTTCCCCCAAAATTGTTTTGGCTATTCTGGTTCCTTTGCCTCCATAAACATTTGGGATTAGTTTATTGATATCTATAGAAATTTTCTAGTTTTCAGTTTCATTGATTTATGCTCTGTACTATTTCCTCCCGTTTACTTGCTTTAATTTGCTCTGTTTTTTCTAGTTTCCTGAGGTAGACGCTTAAGTCATTGATCTTTAAACCTTTTTTCTTTTCCTATATAATAATTTAATTCTGTAGATTTCCCTCTACAGGCTGCTTTAGCTGCATTTCACATAGTTTAGTGTATTTTGTTTTCATCTTCGTTTAGTTCAAACTATTTTCTAATATTCCATGTGATCTCTTATTTTGACCTGTGGATTATTTAGAAGTGTATTGTTTAATTTCCAGATATTTAGAGATTTCACAGATTTCCTGTGGGTGATTTCTCATTTAGTCCCATTGTAGTGAATATTAGAGAATATACCTTGTATGATTTCAGTTCTTTTGAATTGTGTTTATGGCCTAGAATGTAGCCTATCCTAGAAAATGGTCCATGTGTGCTTTGTTTACTGTTAGCACTTAGTAGGTGCATTTTGATCCATCATACAACTTCATGATATGGGGCTGAGGTTGGGGAACAAGAGAAACTGAGGAAGATTGTGCAAGTGGTTTAGAGCACAGCCTCTGCATCTGAAGCCAGACTGGTAGCTCTGCTGTCTCCTTGGACAAAATAAGTAGTTCATCTCTCTGTGCTTCAATCCCTTCATCTCTAGAGCTGATAATAATAGTGCCTTCCTCAAAGGGATGTTGTGAAGGTAAAATGAGTTGGATGTTAACAGCTTGTACAATGTCTAACACATAGTAAAACCCCCAAAATGTTAGCTCTTATAATTGTTAGCTGTTATTGCATGACAGGGGGGTAATTTCTTGGTTTCACAGGAATTTCAGATAGGGCCTTGTTTGGTTGCTTGGATACTTTTTAGAGAATTACTCCCTTTGTAAAGGTTTTTCTCATGTTTATTATTTATGGGAAGCCAGATAACAGTTGTTTGAGGGTTTGTGTCATGTGTATGTAGAGGAAAACGGGAAGTTTGGAAAATCTATATAACCCAGTCTTAAAACACTGTAATTTGGGATCCCTGGGTGGCGCAGCGGTTTGGCGCCTGCCTTTGGCCCAGGGCGCGATCCTGGAGACCCGGGATCAAATCTCACGTCGGGCTCCCGGTGCATGGAGCCTGCTTCTCCCTCTGCCTATGTCTCTGCCTCTCTCTCTCTCTCTCTCTGTGTGTGACTATCATAAAAAATTTAAAAAATAAAATAAAATTCAGATTATAAAATTAAATAAATAAATAAATAAATAAATAAATAATAAAACAAAACACTGTAATTTAAACTCTGAACAAGAATGTGACCCTTGGGATCCCTGGGTGGCTCAGTGGTTTAGCGCCTGCCTTTGGCCCAGGGCGCGATCCTGGAGTCCCAGGATCAAGTCCCACGTCGGGCTCCTGGCATGGAGCCTGCTTCTCCCTCCTCCTGTGTCTCTGCCTCTCTCTCTCTCTCTGTCTATCATGAATAATAAATAAATATTAAAAAAAAAAAGAATGTGACTCTTATGTTTCCTCTGAAAATATCTTCAGAAGTGGCAGAAGTCTCCAATCATAGAATAGGGCTCTATATCCATTATAACTACCAATTAAAAATAGTCTTTTCTTAGTGTGACTTTTATTTTTATTTTTAAAAGATTTTTATTTATTTGAGAGAGCACACACACAGGAGAGAGCAAGAGAGCAGGGACGGAGGGAGAGGGAGAAGCAGACTCCCCACTGAGCAGGAAGCCTGATGCAGGACACAATCCCAGGACCCTGGGATCGTGACATGAGCCGAAACCAAGAGTTGGATGCTTAACCAACTGAGCCACCCAGGAGCCCCAAACAAATTCTTGAATACCTTTCTGGTTAGCAGTTTCCTCATCTTAAATTAGGGATAATGAAAGTTACGTGTTTCATAGGGTGGTAATGAGAGTTAAATAATGAAATTGAAGTACTGAAGGATGATATTTGACACACTATAAATGCTTAAATATTATTTGCTATTATTATTGTGGTTATTATTTGTGTTTAGTTTTTTTTTTTTTTTTAAGATTTTATTTATTCACTAGAGACACAGAGGGGCAGAGACCTAGGCAGAAGGAGAAGCAGGCTCCCCTCAGGGAACCCAGTTTGGAACTGGATCCTGAACTCCAGGACCATGCCCTGAGTCTAAGGCAGATGCTTAACCACTGAGCCACCCAGGTATCCCTGTGTTCAGTTTTTGAACGAAGGGTTAGAGATCAAGTTTTTACCTGGTTTTGTGTTGGCAAAAAGATTTCTTTTAGAGCAGAGCTTCTCCCAAAAGTGTGCTATGGAATATAAAAGCTGCTTTAATAAAGGAAAAAAGGGGGAGAAGAAGTGTACATTTTGGAAAATTATAATGAACTTCAAGAAGTTCTCTACTTAAAAAAAAAAAACACAGTAGTAGGGTTTATATAGCTCATCATTTAACAAACCTACTTGTCAATTACTGCTGTTAGTCATCAAATCAGTTAAATTGCCTAAGAAACTTTTGTCCCATAGAATCTGGGAAACATTATAGATTTGTTGTTGTGTAGTGATACTGAAGTTTGCCAGATGTTTTCCTATTATCACCCTTATTTGTCATAAGACATTAGCTCACCTGTGACCAATTTTATTAAGCTTATGCTTACCATTCCTGTTTCTTCTGACTCACTAAATCCTCGATATAATCAAGGTATGGTGAAGCAGACAACTGTATTTCTCTTTCTGCAAGGGCCTATGCTCTACAAACTCAGGAGTGGAAGTTGGGCTTCTGTCCAAGTAAGGGTGGAATGGGGAATTTAAGTATGACCTTAGAGTAAAACGTGTTTATAATGTTGGGAAAACAGCAACAAAACTTTTTTTTTATTAGAGTTGGAAGACTTGTGTCCTACATGAATGTTGCACAGTGAATTGCCTTTTACATTGAGTTGATGAATGTTGGCCATTTTGAACATGCTGTAACTAGAACATTCAGATTCTTTTTTTTTTTTTTAAGATTTTATTCATGAGAGACAGAGAGGGGGCAGGGTGAAGAGACACAGGCAGAGGGAGAAGCAGGCTTCATGCAGGAAGTCCGATGTGGGACTCAATCTTGGGACCTTGGAATTACGCCCTGAGCCAAAGGCAAATGTTCAACTGCTGAGCCACCCAGGCGTCCCAAGAGCATTCAGATTCTGAAGTCAGTTTCAGCACCTCTGGTCTTAGATTACTTATAAAATACTGGAAATAGAATAAAAGGTAGTGTTAAAACTTTCAGAATCTTATAAGCTTTTACTTCTAAATGTATTATTTGGAAATCTTATATGTTATTACTGATTTGGAGGCAAATTAATGAATTACCTCCAATTTAGTTGTCACATAAATTACTGATGTTTTCCTTCATCCATGGCCAGTTCTGTCATCTGGTATGTTAAGGGTAGATATGCCTTTTCTTCATACTCTGTAGTAATATCTAATTGAGGTAAAATCCAGTTGAATAAATTGGGTGAGTTCAAGATGAAATAGAACAGTAGCACTTGAAAATGTGGTAGGTACAGCTAGACGTGAAAAAGAATGGAGGGACTACATAGCCAAATGGAATCACATATCCTAGTAGGAGATAGAAAAGAGTCTAACCTGAACATTTATCATTTCTTAACATTTAACATTTCTTCCCCCACATCCTTACTGCAAGCAGCCCTAAGTCACTATAGAGTCCCTCTGCATAGCTTGGGCATCTCTGGAAAAAATCAGGCTCTGGGGCTGATCTTGATTTGTCTGCTGGAAAATGACAATTTTATCTGCTGTTTTGTTTTGTTTTGTTTTGTTTTGTTTTGTTTTTTTGCAGTCAGTTCTTGATTATTTTCATGAATAGAGGGAAGCATTTACTTGGGAAATCCAAAATGGCAGCTATTCAGAGTAAACAGGGTACTTTAGCACTTCTGGACCCAAGCTGTCTGGATTTGAATCTGGACTCTATCACTTAATGCTTTGTAACCTAAGCAAGATATTCCATAGTTCCTCCATATTCCTTAGTTTCCTTATACGTAAATTAGGGATAATAAAAGTTATTTCCTGTGGTGGTATTGAGGATTATATAACAAAATTATTGGTCCTTAGTCAGGTGTCCCCACTGTCAGGCTAAGTGGTCAGGGCACTGTCATACTGTAGAAATTTTCACTCTTGTCTCTCTGTCATTCCCTTTGCCGTGTTGTCACCAGGTTGTGTTGGTATTTCTTTCAAAATATAGTTGGTAATTGTATTACCCCTTCTGTTTCTACTTACTTATCTGGGCTTTCTCACTTAAGGTCTGGATTCTTGTAAGAGCTTTATTTAGTCTTCTTCATTCCAGTCTCGTCTCTTCTGCCTCTTCCTTCTACACTGGATATTTCTACCTGATTGATTTTTCCAAAATATTATTGTATTATTTTTATGGTTTTATTCCATTGACAAAAGTAGTATATCTAGGTGAGCTCAAAAACTCCAGCAGATAAAATCCTACTGACAAACCCAGAATCCTAGTACACCATATTTTAACCTGCTTACTTAAATAGAAGCTAATCTTTCAGTTAGTTTCTCTGGAATTCTACTCTTTTGTGAGACAAGAGAGACTTGGTCCTATTGATACTATTCTTCTCATGTACCTATGTCCTCTTCCCAGAGTTTTAAGAATTTAGTAATAAAGATGTTCCATTTGTTACTAAATATAATGACTGCCCAGTAGATTTAAGGTAGTGTCCTATAGGGGAGAACATACTATGAGAAAAGGACTAAAGGGTCTGTTTACTCTTTAATGTTTGTTTAGTCCCATCTGCAAATAAACTTTCTAAATATATATTTTTTTAAGATTTATTTACTAGAGAGCACAAGCAGGAGGAGCAGGCAGGAGGAGAGGGAGAATAAGGGTCCTTACTGAGCAGAGAGCCCAGTGTGGGTCTCTTTTTTTTTTTTTTTAATTTTTATTTATTTATGATAGTCACAGAGAGAGAGAGAGAGGCGCAGAGACACAGGCAGAGGGAGAAGCAGGCTCCATGCACCGGGAGCCCGACGTGGGATTCGATCCCAGGTCTCCAGGATCGCGCCCTGGGCCAAAGGCAGGCGCCAAACCGCTGCGCCACCCGGGGATCCCTCAGTGTGGGTCTCGATCCCAGAACTCTGAGATCATGACCTGAGCCAAAGGCAGTTGCTTATACAACTGAACCACCCAAGCACACGTCCAAAAATGTTTTTAAAAATCTGTTAAAGGGGCATCCTGTTGCCTGGATGGCTCAGTTGGTTGAGTGTCTGAATCTTGGTTTTGGCTCAGGTTGTGGTTTTAGGGTTATGGGATTGAGCCCCAGGTGGGCTCCTCATTCAGTGGGGAGTCTGCTTAAGATTCTCTCTCCTTCTGCCTCTTCCCCCCCCTTGTGCTCTCGTACTTGTTAATGAATGAATGAATGAATGAATGAATAAATAAATAAAATCTTTTAAAAATCTGTTAAACTGGGATTGAGCCTCGTGTTGGGCTTCCTGCTCAGTGGGGAATCTGCTTCTCCTACTTCCTCTCCCTCTCCCCCAACTTGTTGTGTCTCTCTCTCTCTCTCTCAAGTGAATAAATCTTTTTAAAAATCTGCAATTGTAGCTGCTTAATTTTTTAAAATAATTTTTTATTTGATTTTGTTTATTTATGAGAGACAGAGAGAGAGAGAGGCAGAGACATAGGCAGAGGGAGAAGCAGGCTCCATGCAGGGAGCCCTATATGGGACTCGATCCTGGGACCCAGGATCATGCCTTGAGCCAAAGGCAGATGCTCAACTGCTGAGCCACCCACGTGTCCCTGCTTAAAATGTTTTAAACTGCCTTTTCAAATGCATTAGAGTATAAGAGTTTGTTGCCATTTCCTGAGTGAATAAAGGGGTGAGTAACCAGAAAAATAACATTTACCTGCAAGTAGCATTTAGTGCTGAATCAAGACCTCAATTGATGTGATTATATGACCAAATAAATAAATCTTAAAATATACAGGTAATTGTAACAGGGCTTTTAAAGTTTAAGGAAACCTTTATCTTTAAATTTGGCTTTTTAAAAATAAATTCTCCTATAGATGGGATGTTACATTTAACTGTAGAACATAAGCTTTTAGCATTTGGTTAAAAATAAATGAAAAATATAGCCAAATCAGAAATCACAAGCACTTCTTTTTCTTAATGTGCCCTCTAAGATCCTAAACACAATTTTTAAAAATGTTCATGTTTTAAAAACTCCCATAATACAAAAATGTGAAATAGTCCCATTTTTAATAAAAGTGGGATTATGTGATATATTGGCTTTAGCCTGCTTCTTCCTGTAATAGTTTTCCATGCTATCCTTTTAAAATTTTTTCATAGATTGAATTATACAAAACACAATGACTATAGTAAAAAGAAAAAGGTTGATTAACCTCACTATGTTTCAGTTACTTCATCTGCAAAAGTATTTAATACACTGCTTGACACAGTACTCAATAGAAGATTGTTACTTGGAGTCATCAGCTTATAGACATGGTAACTGAACACGTGACAGTGGACAGTGTCACTCAAAGACAGTGTGTGGAGTAAGGAGTGAAGGGAACTAATGACAGAACTCTGATGGGCAGAAGAAAAGGAGACTAAGAAGTTTAGGAGCCAGAGGGATAGGAACAAATCCAGAAGAAAATTGTGGAAGCTGGGACAAAATGGTTTCAGAAAAAGGAGGCGGTCATTATTGTCAGATCAGCAAGGGGCCAGAGGGAGCAGCATGTCAAGATACTGACTGAAGTTTATTAGATGAAACAAGATTGTTGCTGATCTAGGGGAGAGGGAGAGTTTATTCCATGGAGTACTGAGGGCAAGAGCTAGAGTGTGTCAAGAAGATACTGGCAGAGATGGCAACCCAGCTTGAATCTCTAGAAGGTTGAACCTGGCCTGTTTAACCTTACTGGCCTCCCCCCTCCCACTACTTCACCCATCCACACAGTGGTGCAACCCCCAACAGATACTCTTTTTTTTTTTTTTTTAAATGAGTGGTTTTTTTCTTTTTATTTATTTATTTTTTAAATTTTTATTGATTTATGATAGTCACAGAGAGAGAGAGAGGCAGAGACACAGGCAGAGGGAGAAGCAGGCTCCATACACCGGGAGCCCGATGCGGGACTTGATCCCGGGTCTCCAGGATCGTGCCCTGGGCCAAAGGCAGGCGCCAAACCGCTGCGCCACCCAGGGATCCCCCCAACAGATACTCTTGTGGGAGTACGTTCTAGCTCTTGCTCATTCTCTTGCTCCGTCTTTCCCACCCATGCTTACTCCCTCACATCTGTTGCTTCTCTTGCTCATTTTTCTCTAGCCCAGCTAAACTACTGGACTGTTGGTAACCTCCTAATATACCAGACTCTCACAGCGGCCTCCAAGCTGAGCTTCTACACCTCTCCACGTAATTTGATAGCTTCTGTCAGATTACTTCTGTCTTTCCTCATCAGACAATACTTGGTGGGTGATAGGGAGCTGGGTCTTTATCTTGGAGTGCCAGCACTTATTAGAGTACTAATTTCAATAGTCATACATGGAGTGATGCATTAGATAGGATAGGACAGTGACAAAAGCAGTTATTACTGTTGGAGTGTATAACAGATGTTAGATTTTGCAAGATGATGATGATGGAGATTTCTTGGGTTTTAGATGTGTTGAATTTGAGGTGACTATAGTATATACAGGTGGGAAATACCTTCATAGGAATTGGCGATTTCTTACCAAAATTCAGACTGTCTTAGAAATTCCTCTTGTTCTGGGACATTCCTTTTAAATCTGGTTCTTCACAGAAGTAATGGAAGCACTGTGACTTAAATTGTGAGACTTTTTGCTTCTTTACAGAAATAGGTTTATCACTAGGAGAGATTAGCTGCCAAGAAAGGACTGAATGTCAACCTGTAGCATTCACCTTTTTTTTTTTTTTTTTTTTTTTAAGATTTATTTCGGAGAGAGTGTGCACACATGAGGGCGGAAAGGGAAAGAATCACAAGTAGACTCCCCTGATGAGTGCAGAGCCCAAAGCAGGGCTCCGTCTCAAGACCCTTAGATCATGATGTGAGCCAAAATCAAGAGTCAGATGCTTAACTGACTGAGCTACCCAGATGTCCCTGTAGCACTGACTTTTATAAGTCTTGCAAAATAATCATCTTAAAGTCCAGAGTTTGGAATTGTGTGCATGCTTTCGAGACTTTGTTTACAGAATTATATGTGTATCTATTATCAGCATGATAAATGGCAGAGAATAATCTTGTAATGAGACTCATGAAGTAAAAATCAGTTTGCTGCATGATTTTAAGAGCAGTGTTAGGGCAGCCCCGGTGGCCCAGTGGTTTAGCGCTGCCTTCAGCCTGGGTGTGATCCTGGGGACCCGGGATCGAGTCCCACATCGGGCTCCCTGCGTGGAGCCTACTTCTCCCTCTGCCTGTGTCTCTGCCTTTGTGTGTGTGTGTGTGTGTGTGTGTCTGTCATGAATAAATAAATAAAATCTTAAAAAAAGAGCAATGTTAAAAAAAATCCCCTCTTGTTTTTTGGAAAATTTTATTGTAGTAAAATAAATATAAAAGTTGCCAGTTTAACCATTTGTGAGTATACAGATCATTGGCATTAAGTCCATTCACTTTTGTGCAGCCTCCGTCACTCTCCATTTCTGGAGCTTTTTCATCATCCCAAACAATTCTGTACCCATTAAACAATGACTCTCAGTCCTGGCAACTTCTACTTTCTCTCTCTATGAATTTACCTGGTCTAGGTCCCTCACATAAGTGAAATTAAACACTATTTGTCCTTTTGTGTCTGGCTTATTTCACTTGCCATGTTTTCAGAGATCATCTATGTGGTAGCATGTTTTGAAATTGCTTTCCTTTTCAAGGCTGCATAATATTCAGTTGTGTGTATACACCACATTTGCTTTGTCCATTCTTTCATTGATGGACACTTTGGTTGCTTCCATGTTAGGCTGTTGTGAATTATGTTGCTGTGAACATGCATACAAGTATCTGAGTCCTTGCTTTCAGGTGTTTTGGGTATATACATAGGCCTTACTAATTTTTATGGGCACATATCATGAGAGAGTACTCAGACATGCAGGAATAGTTCCTTTATGAAATATTAATCTTGGCCAGTATGTTAACACAAAGTTTTGTAAATTTGTAAGAAACTTTATTTAGTTCAAGTTCTAGAGCAGTCTTGGATAAGTGATACAAAAATGTCTTTGAAAGCTGCATTATAATTTCTTTTCTAAAAATGAGTTCCTTGGTCAAAAGAAAATACATAAACCATTCTATTCCAGCTTGTACCTGGAATAAAACCAACTGCCTAGATTTTCCCCTTGCCTTAAAAATATATGTTACAGCTAATACAGGGCTATTTCTGGCTGTTGATGTTTTAACACAGAGGTCACAATTATGTTGTTGAGTGTATGCTCAAATCACCAAAGAATGCACATGCTTTTGAAATTGTGATATGAGGACCTGTCTAAAAGAGTAACTCATAGGAAAGAATGGAAACATATTGCCATGGAATCCTTCAGTGTGGGGTCTTCTTTCTATTTCACTGGAGCCCAGTAAACCCTTTATCTGTCCTATACAATAAAATCCATCTGAAATAAAAATGACTACCGATTATCTTTGATGCCTTGGAGACTAGTACCTTTCTATCATAGGAATTTGCTCAGTCTGCAGATTTTGCATCTCTAATGAAAATAATTTTTCACTGTACTGGCTGCTAAAATGTAAAATATTAACATATGGTACCTCTCATATATGTTCTTTTTGTAAAGTATTTGGTGATAATGAAGGGATATGAAAGAATAAAAATTCTTCATTTTAATGCAAAAATATTTTGATATTGGAAATCCACCCATCTTCATGGTGTGATTCAGAGATGTTTGTGACTCTTACTAGACTACACACACACACACACACACACACACACACACACCCCTCTGTGCAAAGCAGGAAATAGTGCCTCTCTGGCCCCAGTGGGCTCAGGCTCATAAATCACCTTTGTGAAAGGAAAAGATGCCCCTCCCACCAGGTGGTTGCTTCCACCCATTAGGACACAAGGTTTTGCTCATCAAGTTTTGTTCCCAATGTCAAGCTGCATTTTCTAGGAGGAAAGGAGTAGGTTGTATTTTCACATTTGCTGGCCCTGTTACCCAGGTGGCCTTGTATAGTAACAGCAGTATACAAGGATGAGTAAACTTTTTCCACAAGGGACTAGGTAGTAAAATTTTTTTTAAAGATTTATTTATTTATTTATGATAGAGAGAGAGAGAGAGGCAGAGACACAGGAGGAGGGAGAAGCAGGCTGCACGCCGGGAGCCCAATGCGGGACTCCATCCCAGGTCTGCAGGACCGCGCCCTGGGCCAAAGGCAGGCGCTAAACCGCTGAGCCACCCAGGGATCCCCTAGGTAGTAAATATTTTGAGCTTTATGAGCCCTTTGGAAATTGTTACAACTATATAACTGCCATTGAAGTACTAGAGCAGCAAAAAACAATACCTGAATGAATGAGCTTGACTCTGTTTACTGGAATAACAGGAGGCCGTAGTTTGTCCACTCTTGGTATGTGGCAACCCATAGCACCTCCTATAACACTTTATTTCTCTATTAAAACATTACATTCTGTCACCTTGTGTCTTTTTTACACACTTTTTTCTTAATTGACTGTCTTACTTTGTATCTTGCACATAAAGATTTAATTTATTAAAATTTTACTAAGATTACCTATTCCATTATGAAGCTTAGGATACATATTTGGAGGGTTTTTTTTTTAAGGTTTTATTTATTTATTCATGAGGGACACACACAGAGAGAGGGGCAGAGACACAGGCAGAGGGAGAAGCGGGCCCCCATGCACGGAGCCCAGTGTGGGACTTGATCTCAGGACTCCAGGGTCACGCCCTAAGCCGAAGGCAGGTGCTAAACCGCTGAGCCACCCAGGGATCCCCTTTATTTGGTTTTCTTTTCTTAAAATGTGAAAAAATATGGAAGAGGATTGTAGACATTATAACGTTAGACAAATATTTCAGATAAAAATACAAATCCAGGGGCATCTGGGTGGCTCAGTCATTTAAGCTTCCAACTCTTGGTTTTTGCTCAGGTCATGATCTCGCGGTTGTAAGACCAAGCCCTGCATTGGATCTATGCTCAATGCAAAGTCAGCGTCAAATTCCTTCTCCTTCTGCCCCTCCCTACTCTTGCACATGCATGCACGCGCTCTCTCTCATATAAATAATTTGTAAAAAAAATACAAATTAAATCCTCTTTCAATATGCTCTACCTTAAAGGGAAAGACTGTAGCATTTCTAAGGCCTGGTAAATAAGTCATTCTGCATATCATATTTAAAGCCAAAAATCTTACATAGCAAAAAATGTGTTCAGTCTTCTTGGTGTTTTGTGATTTTAGAATTGCATATGAGAAAATGCTAGCAATCTGTATAGCCAGGGCTTGTGGGCAAATGTGTAAGGCAGTGGTTCTCAAAGTGTGACCCTTGAATCCCTTCTCAGACCCTTTCAGGGGGCCTCTGAGGTCAAACTGCATAATGCCATTAAAGTTATTTGTCTTTTTCGTTTTGACTTTTTTTTCTTATGGTGAAAAGTGGTGATGAGTAAAACCACTGCTGGGCTGTAACAGGAATCAAGGCAGTGGCATCAAACTATTCTAGTAATAACTATATTCTTCACCTCCATGCATATACCGTTAAAAAATAAAACCAGTTTCACTTAGGGTGAAGCAGTGAAAATTACTTTTAATGAATCTCAGCCCTTGAGAACACCTTTTATTTTTTTTTTAAGATTATTTATTTATTCATGAGAGACACAGAGAGAGAGAGGTAGAAGACACAGGGAGAGGGAGAAGCAGGCTCCATGCAGGGAGCCTGACGTGGGACTCGATCCCGGGTCTCCAGGATCAGGCCCTGGGCTGAAGGCAGTGCTGAACTGCTGAGCCACCCGGGCTCCCACTTTTTAAAGATTTTATTTATTTATTCATGAGAGGCAGAGACATAGGCAGAGGGAGAGGCAGGCTCTTTGTGCTGAGCCTGATGCAGGACTTAATCCCAGGACTCCAGGACTACAACCTGAGCCAAAGGCAGGCACTCAACCACTGAGCCACCCAGGTGCCCAAGAACACATTTTTATTTTTTTTTTATTTTTTAATTTTTTTTAGAACACATTTTTAGATAATGAAATGGAAAATTCTGATTAAGCACTTCTGTATACTAAAGTACCATTGGTTTTCTTGAAAAAACACTTGTACAGTCATGTGAGATGCTAGCTGATGAACTGGCCACTTTTTTCTTGGAACATTTATTTTTACTTAAAGAATGACTAGTGGACAACTAGAGTTATTTACACCTTGACAGTTTCTCCAAAATGAATAAAGTGATCCTGTCACTTAAAAAACAAAACAAAACAAGGGCCTCCGGGTGGCTCAGTCAGTTGAGTGTCTGCCTTTGGTAGAGGTCATGATCCCAGGGTCCTAAAGTCAAGCTCGCATTGGGCTCCCTGCTCATTGGTTAGTCAGCTTCTCCCTCTGTCTCAGCCCCTCTTCCTCCACTTGTGCTCTGTCTCTTGTTTTCTCTCTCAAATAAATGCATAAAAGTCTTTTTAAAAAAAAGATAATCTCGCCAGTGATAAAATTTGACTTTTTAGTGAGAATTTAAATTTTGGAAATTTTATATCTGTTATCATTAGCCTCAGGAATGATATTAACAAATGTGGTTTTTCAGATATTGTATAATAAAATGTGACGTGTGGAAAAGCTACATAACCTTTTTTTTTAAGACTTTATTTATTCATGAGAGACACAAAGAGAGGCAGAGACACAGGCAGAGGGAGAAGCAGGCCTCCTGCAAGGAACCAGATGTGGGACTTGATTCTGGACTCCAGGATCACACCCTCCTGAGTCGGAGGCAGATGCTCAACCACTGAGCCATTCAGGCATCCCAAAAGCTACATAACTTAATGAATGCTTGTTTTCCAGATGGCCATTGTGTGATGTTACAAAATCATCCGTGGGTAAAGGATCCATTCAAAGTAGAGCATAATCCATTGGATTTTAAAATAATAACAAAATTCACTGATATGGTATCATATTTCACATTGAAACTAACCTTTAAGAAATTACCACTTGTTGATGTATAGTATCTATCAAAGAAGAGTATCCTCAGTTATCTAAAAATGTTACTACAGTACTCCTTTTCTAATTGCCCATCTGTTTAAGGCCAGATTTCATTCTCCATAGCATTCAACTAAAGTAACATATGGCAACCCACTGAATGCAGAAGCAAGTATGAGAATCTGGTTATATCTTCCTTTTAAGCCAGACATTTAAAGAGTTGTGTAGAAATGTAAGAGGATGCCCCTTGTCTCTCCAAATTGTATTGAAGAACAGTTCTTTTCCTTTAATAAAAAATGTATGCTTAGGGTGCTTGGGTGGTACAGTTGGTTAAGCATTGGCCTCTTGGTTTTGGCTGAAGTCATGATCTCAGGCTCTTGAGATCAAGCCCTGCATCAGACTCCGAGCTCAATATCAACCAAGCACAGAGTTTGCGTGAGACACTCTCCCTCTCTACCCCTATCCCTCTGCTCTTTCTTTCTCTCTCTAAAGTAAACAAATAAATCTTAAAAAGAATTATGCTCACTAGGCACTTGGGTGGCTTAGTCCGTTAAGTGTCTGCCTTTGGCTCAGGTCATCATCCCTGGTTCCTAGGATTGAGCCCAGGTGGAGCTCCCTCCTCAGCGGGGAGCCTGTTTCTCCCTTTGCAACTCCTGCTGGTGCTCTTTAGCTGTGACTCTCTCTCTCTCAAATAATAAAACCTTTTCAAATAAATAATAATAAAATTATACTAGTATGCAATATTTTTATTATATTTAAATGAGTTAGTAAATGTTTTTAATTTTTGTTTTAATTTAGTTCTAATAGTTACTACCCACGGGAACAAAAGTGTTAAGGGGTCTTCATTTCAAGTGTGTAAATAATTTCAAGATGATAACGTTTGCAAAGTGCTAGTCTAGGGCACTGTCTGTGCCAGGTTGGAATATTAGTTGCTTGGTTTGTTGGATGAACAAGAATGCTTTCATTGTATAGCTGGAAGGCTGACACATAGAACACATTATAGGACAGTACTCTCTGTGTCTCAGTTTGGCATGATTTTTAGCAGGATATGTGTTATAATAAGCACTTGCTGGTAAAGCAGCTAGAAATATTTGACTGTAGAGCAATTACTAAATAAAATCTAGTGTGGCTCTAAAAATCTTAGGGTGCAGAATATAATCTTACTGTATATGAGACAACTTTCTGGTAGCTTTTTGTCATTGTCTATTATGACTTGGGGGGAATGTAATGAAAGAACTAGAGCTTTTCATAGTGACCATATAAAATATCTCAACAGCAAACCTGTACTAATACATCACTTGGCAAAGTCTCCCAAGTCTGTCTGCAATACATTTGGCTAACCTGATTTTGGCATGTCTTTTTTTTTTTTTTTTTTTTTTTGATTTTGGCATGTCTAAAATGCATGTATTTCGTTTCTTTTTGCATTTCAATAGGAATTCTTTTGTTTGAGCGTAGAGTATGTTCCTGTCTTTAATGTGCATTCAGTCTCTGGAAAAAGCACCTCACTAGGAGGTCTTGAGAGATGCCACATTTCTGCTGATGGCTTTGGGAGAGTCTGAAGTGTGGAGGCTATGAAATAGATAAGATTGCAGGGCTTTGATTTCCTAGAATTGTCCAGACTACCTACCCTTTTTCCTTGGAATCCTTTTCCCTCCTTGCATACCCTACTCTGGTTGTACCCCCTAAACCCAGACCCCAACTCCTGTATGTAACGTTCTAGAATCTCTGCGTACTTCTGAAGTGCTGATGAATCTTTCTTCACCACTTTTTGTGGACAAAAAGAAGAGAGAGGTATGGATGAGGCCCTCTTCTCCCCATCATTATCAGCAGTGGAAACCCCTTTATTAATCAGTCTGTTTGACAAAGGAACAAAAGAGCTGTAGGTTAGACTCTGGGCTGGCCAGTTTTTTTAGAAAGTGACTGAAGAGGAATTTTCTTTGGGTTGATTAAACCAACCAGTTATGGAATTAGTAAGTCATGGGTATTAAAGGCACAGCATAAGGAATATAAGCAATGATATTATAATAGTTGTAGGTACCAGTTGTATGGTAGCTTGTGTTGAACTTAGCATAGTGTATATATTTGGTGAATCTCACTATGTTATACACCTGAAACTTTTAATGTAACATTGTATGTCAACTATCCTCAAATTTTAAAAAAGTAAATACCGGTCTTTAGTGCCTGGAAACAGTGCTAATATACCTATAACATGCCAGTGATCAGCCAAACGTAAGAGGTAATACTTAATTTTTTTTGAGGAAACACAAAATGAATACCTAGAATCTTGAAAATAAAAATTACTTGGACCTTCAAGTTTATCTAGGCAAAAAGAGGATTTTATAGAGACGAGAAAAATGTAAAGGCTTAACCAGGGAAGAGCAAACGGCTAGTTATAGTATAATTAAAGATAGAAACTAGAGCTTCCTGACTCCTCTAAAGTTTGTAATCAGATGGTCAAGTCAATTTGAGAGACTCTGGAGTAAGGCTGCCTATATTCAGAACTGCACCTGACTCCTCACCTTGGAATGGTGATAATCACACAGGCCCACAATTCCCAAATCCCAAATTCTGAAAACCCAGAGTTTTTCTGTAATTCATTTGGAAGCAAAACCTGACCTAAGTTGATACGAAGCAGTTTCTAATCTTTATCTTCTTTAGTGCAGTTATCCATGTTTCACTACAGAAACATTAATATTTTATTGAAGGGTACTACACTAGACCTCATTGAGGGTGTTTCCGTATAAGATCCAAAAAATTCTGAATTCTGCAACACCTCTTTCCACAGATATTGTTTTGGGTAAGGGGTTGTGGACATGTAGGACCTAACCTTATAGAATGGCTGTGAGAATTAAGCGCTCAGTAAAATGTCAGATGTGACAGTTTTTTGCCTCAATGGAAATGTTCTTTATCTGGCCATTTAGTACAGTAGCCACCAGCTATTGGACACTTAAAAGTTGACTAGTATAACCAATGAAACAAAATCTTAATTAAATTTAAAAATTTAATTGTAGTTAGTAGCCATTTTAGGGCTAGTGGCTGCTATATTGAACAGTGCAGTTTGATATTTACGTTGATGTTCCATTCAGTCTTTACTTCTGCTGTTTTTGTAATTATATTTTTGTATAAAATACAAGATGACCCAGCAGACTGTTGGCTAAGACAACTGGTGTGAGGGGGAGAACTTGTGTTTCCGACCACATCCTAGGCTTATCATCAGCAAGTGTCTTCTGTCCTTAGGGCTTTTTAAAGACTTAGTATTAATAGTAAAGTGTTACCTATTTCTACTTAAACTTGGCACAAGTGACCGCTAATGAAATAAACTTAAGTGATTCATAAAACAATACATCTCTGCAAAGAAGTCCCTACACTTAAGAGAATGTAAGAGGCAGAAAGTTTTCTGGTAAATGTGGAAAAAGAAAAACTTCGTAGTCAAGTTGTTTTAGAATATCAGAATGTTTTAACATGTTCAGTGTCAGTGACAAAATGTGCTAGCATGTTCACATTTCATAAGCAGATGTTTTCCAAAAATGATTTCTGTACATGTTTGAAATGTAATATGTATAATACCAGTGTTTTTGATAGGCTCTAGGCCTGACAGGAGTTGTTAGAGCACATCTGCCAGAACAGAAGATGCAATGCTTCCTCATGTTTTTCACACAAGATTTGACTCTTCGGTGTCAGGACATGGACATTATCTTTACCTGTGGGACTCCATAGTTTGCCTTTGAAAAAAGTGCAACAGAAATGTAGGCACAGGTGTCCATTTGTTTCTGTTGAGGTTAGAAAGAACAGTCTACTCTCCTAATTTAGAAAGTCAAGTTAAGAGAAAAAGTGTGAAGCATTGGGAGATCCTGCTGTTGTTAATACCTCTGAAATGAGAATTTTATTTTTTTTTAATTTTTATTTATCTATGATAGTCACACAGAGAAAGAGAGAGAGAGAGAGAGAGGCAGAGACATAGGCAGAGGGAGAAGCAGGTTCCATGCACCGGGAGCCCGATGTGGGACTCGATCCCGGGTCTCCAGGATCGCGCCCTGGGCCAAAGGCAGGTGCCAAACCGCTGCGCCACCCAGGGATCCCTGAAATGAGAATTTTAGACAGTGTGTATGCTAAAAGTTATGTCCATTGAACCTAGAAGATTTCTCTCGAAGAAAAGAAAAAAAAAGAATGCCTTCTCTATTGTCAGGTTTTCCATGTCTTAATTTTATACCAAAAGGTAAGGCGATAGAAAATAATAGTTTCTGGTATGTAGAAAGAGTAAGTTATAGAAGAATATGTATGTGTCGTTTTTATGGTATTTTTACATTTTGCATACACCATTTATATGGAAGGGTACACACACCAAATTGTAAGCAAATGTCTCCTCCTAGGGAATGGGAGTGCAGAGAAGGGGGAGAGAGGCACTTATACTTTTGTTTATTACCTATTATTTGGGTTTTTACAATGAACATGGATTACTTTTGTAATTTTTAAAATGATTTTTATTTATTTGAGACAAGAGTGTGAACAGGAGGAAGAGTACAGAGGGACAAGCCGACTCTGTGCTCAGTACAGAGCCCGACATGGGGCTTGAGCTCATGACTGAGATTATGACCACTGAAATCAAGAGTCGGACACTAAATTGACTGAGCCACTCAGGTGCCCCAATTTTTTAATTTTTTAAAAAGAATATTGATACTGTTTTAAAAATACAAATTGGCTAACATTATTTTTAATCGTATTCTGTATAATAAATCCTTCATGTTAAAAAGCTTTTTGTAAAATTTCTATGACAGTAGTTTGAGTTGAAAAATCTATAACAATAAAAAGAAAATCTATGACATTTCAAATAATGTCCATGAAATAATTTATAATTTCCAATTATGTGATACTTGGTACAGTTTGCAATGTAATAAGTTTTTTAAGTTTTGTTATAAAATACCATGGATATATTAAGAGTGAGCTTTTCTCCAGATTTTCATGTATAAATTAGAAAAATAAAACTATTCAGTCCAGAAGAAACCACTTTCTGAAATTATGTGTTTAGTTCTATAGTGGGTAACACGCTTAGGCTGATGGTAGCCCTGGTCAGCCTCTTTAGAAGGTATTTTGCACATGGTCAAATCCTTGCCTTGAAAAAGACTGAAGAAAATCAGTGACTACAAGATGGTCAGCCACAGAGACCAGAGCACAATCCAGAGGATCCATGGAAGACCAAGAGCTGGTTTTAATTAACAGTTCAACCTCAGACGTCTAGAAGTCTTCAATGATGAGTCTCTGGAGAGTCTCCACAGATTTGAGAGATGTAGCAAAAGGAATAAACAATAATATGAAATCTTAAGATACCGATTTGGGAAGTTTAGGCTCTAATCTACCTTTTACATAATGACAATATGCTTCAGAATACAAAGGGTACAAAAAAGCCAAGCCATCCAATGCAAGTAAAACACTAACAAAAGAAAAATTCCTTTAAAAAGGAAAAAAGAAAATCTGCCTTTATTTTTATAGACTCCAAGTCTGGAAAAAATTTGATATTCTTTTAAAAATGCCTGCTAGCCTTTAATCATGTGAAAAGCTGCTTACATTCACTTTTAATCAATTTTAAATTTTAATTACACCAGAAAATTAATGCAAATGAAAGCCATATTAAGATACCAATTTTCATGTTTCAGATTGGTAAAAATTCCAAAATTAAAAGAGTCACTTTTGGCAAGGCTTTGGAAAGTGGAACTCTATGTAATCTGCTGCTGGTGAGAATGCAAAATGATATAAGGTCTCTAGAAGGCAGTTTGGCAACATCTATCAAATTACATGTACATTTCCTCTGGGATCCAGCAGTTTCATTTTTAAGACCTTTCTTTTGTTCTACACAGATGGGTCATTTCATGTGTGCATTGCAGGTATAATTTACACAGCTCTTTATTGCAGAAGTATGGGTAACAGAATTTTTGGGACAACCACAATATCCACATCAAAAGGGGATTTGTTTTAAAAAAATCTTTTTAGTGTATCTGTAATAGAATTAGATGAATAGAATACTGTATAGATGCTTAAAGAAAATTTTAAAAATCTGCACATATTGATATATAGGAAGATCTCTAGGCTATATTGTAAAAAGAGCCTGAGAGGAATGCATAGTCTCATCTTTTGTGTAAGAAATGTTGAGAAATAGGGATCCCTGGGTGGCGCAGCGGTTTGGCGCCTGCCTTTGGGCCAGGGCGTGATCCTGGAGACCCGGGATCAAATCCCACATCGGGCTCCCGGTGCATGGAGCCTGCTTCTCCCTCTGCCTGTGTCTCTGCCTCTCTCTCTCTCTCTCTCTGTGACTATCATAAAATAAATAATTTTTTAAAAAGTTGAGAAATAATATGTATTTGTTATATATTCTAGAAGACCCTATAAGAAACTAATAAAAATAGTTAACTAAAGAGGACCAGGCAGGGGGTGCCTGTGGATGGATGGCTCAGTTGGCTATCTCTCTCAAATAAATAAAATATTTTTAAAAAACCGATAAAGAGGACCTGGGGAAAACTAAGTGGGAGTGAGACTTTCTGGTGTGTACCTTTTAATATACATAGTTTTAATTTTTGTACTATATGAATAGATTAGGTTTTCCAAAAAAAATTTTTTTTTTAATTTTAAGAAAATGTACCTTCTCAACAGAGGTCATGTGTTTTCAGAATAATAAGAAGAGATATGTACAAAAAACATAATGTCAAAGAAGAAACATAATTCTAAAATAAAGAGAAATTGATTGAATTGGTTTTCCTAATATATGAAATGTCTTGTGGTAGTTAAGCCCTGTCTGCGTCATCTGGTTGTCTGTCTGAAAGAGAACACGTTGGCCAACCATAACTATATTGCTTAACACAGGCTAGCAGAGAGGCCAGGGTGGTTGTCCTGTCTCCTGCATTACCATTCCCTTTGCTGACTGAAATTTTGTTGTTGTGCCCAAGATTGCAAATCCGAGAAACCACCAAGGAGCCGACGCCGATGCAAACACACGAGGGTTTATTTACAAGCTCGAGCTAGGGTCCAAGTATACCCGACACAGCGGAGCAGGGACTTGGACCCCGAGACTAAGAGGAGACTAAGAGGCGTAGCAGCTTTATAGGGAGGGGCCAGTGGCCAATGGGATATGCAGAAAGTTACACAGTCATGTCGGTTCACACGCAGGTGGCCAATTGAATTACATCTTACCCTATAGTATCCATTTGAGCTGGCCTATTACTTTGGTCAGAATTGGCACGCAAAAGCAGGTTACATTGTTATGAGCCGATTTCCTATTAGGGTGTGCCCAGCGACTTGACTAGGGTGGGGCATCGCCTTAGCAATAAGCAGGTTATGTGGGGGTCATACAGGAGGTGGCAGGTGTAGCACAAAATGGAATCAGTCCTGCTCTGCTTGTCCAGGGGTAGGGGATTTTTGTTAAATTTCCTGGGTCCCACATTGTGAAGGGTTGGTTGCCTACTGTGGGGTCCTGTAGTTCAGAACTCATGACCCAGAACAGATGTTCCTGTATTCATCTGCCCCTCACACTGCTAACTGACCAATTTTCCTGTTACTGTGAAAAAAGGTGTTTTTTTTTTTAACTTTTTATTGTGGAAGTTTTCAAAATACACAAAAGTAGAGAGAAAAGAATTGATTCTTGAATAACATGGGTTTGAACTGAATAGGTCCACTTATACATAGATTTTTTTTTTTTGGTACATACATTACAGGACTATAAATGTATTTTCCTTATGGTTTCTTAACATTTCCTTTTCTCTAGCTTTATTAAAAGAATGTAATATGTAGTTTAACATACCAAGTATATTAGCCCACTGTTGATGTTATTGGTGAGGCTTTTGGTCAACAGTAGTTTATTAAGAGTTAAGTATCTGGGGAATCAAAAGTTGCACATGTATTTTTGACCGTGAAGGGGGTTAGCATCCCTGACCCCTATGTTGTTGAAGGGTAAGCTTTTATAATGAATTCCCATGAACCTATCCTTCTAGCTTCAATAATTAAAAATAATTTTGCCTTTAAAAAATCTATCCCTCTTACCTTTTTTTCTTCTGGGACATTTAAAAAAAGATTTTATTTATTTGCGAGAGTGAGAGCCAGCAGAGAAGAAGGAAGATGCTTAACTGACTGAGCCACCTGGGTGCCCCTTCCTGGGACATTTTTTAAAGATTTTATTTATTCATTCATGAGAGACACGGGGAGAGGGAGAAGCAGGCTCCCCATGGGGAGCTTGAATGCAGGATTCGATCCCAGGACCCCTGGATCACATCCTGAGCCAAAGACAGACACTCAGCCACTGAGCCACCCAGGCATCCCCTTTCCTGGGATGTTTTAAAGCAAACCTTAAATCCTGTCATTTTACCCAGAGTTCATTCAGTATATGCCTCTAATAACTAAAGATCCAAAAAAATGACACTACAGATCACAATATCTTATGAAATTTCACAGTGTGTCCTATTTTTTAGAAAGATTAAAGGAAACTTCTCTGTATTCACTAGTCTTTCCCTCCTCATTGGGATTATTTCCAGTCAGCATACACAAACGGTTGAGTATTTCCTATCTTAAAAAAATTTCAGGCCTGGGTGGCATAGTCAGCTGAGCATCTACTCTAGGTTTTGATTCAGGTGGTGATCTCAGGGTCATGGGATTGAGCCCTGCATGGGGCTCCACACTTAGTGTGGAGTCTGCTTAAAACTCTTTCTTCCTTCTTCTATCCCTCCCGCCCCCTGCACGTGCATGTGCTCTTGCTCTGTCTCTCTCTAAAATAAGTAAATCTTTAAAACAAAATTTTTTTTCAGGCCTCCCTTATCCTTATGTTCCCTCCCACTACTGTTCCCTTCCTTGTGCCTTTCAAAAAGATTTCTGTTTCCATTCACCTAATTCTAACTTCTCAGCCAGTTCCAACCTGACCCCCATCACTGCCATGCCTAAGTGTTCTTGCTAAGGTAACAGGTGACTTACTAAAGAAATCCAAAGGACACTTCAGTTTTTATCTTACTGTCTCTGTAGCCTTCAGCACAGGTGACCTCTCCCTCCTAATATTAACAGTAGTTCTCATGTTCAGCTTATTATAGGAATTACCTTATTTGATTCTTTATTAGCTATTTAAGGTAGGTGTTGTCATTCCCATTTTGTAGGTGAAGAAGCTGCCCTTAGAGAGGTTGAGTAACTTCTGGTAAGCGGTAGAGCAAGGGTTTAATTTCAGGCACCATCTAATCCTGCTGCCTCTGTAAAACACTCTGGTCACTTACCATGCTATCCTGGGTTTTCTTTGCCTTTCATTTTGGGGTGTGTGTCTATGTGTTTTTGCAGCTTCTCCTTCTTCCTGACCTTTAAATTTTAGAAGTTTCTCAGGCCTTTCTCCTGGGTCCTCTTCTCACTGCTGCTAGGCAGTCTCACGCACACCTAGGGTTTCAGTTACCGTGTTGAAAGTGATGAGCTCCCAATATATATCTTTGGCTTAGAGCTGCTTCTGAGCTGTAGATCCACATATCCACCTGTCTCCTTAACAATCCAAAACCCAACATACAAGGAATCTGCTTCCATATGTTGCATTTTTTGCTTAATGGTATAGCCATCCACCAGCTGCTCACCAGAAAAGTGGGAATGCTCTCTTAGCTCCCATAAACAATCACCACGTCCATTATTGTGTCTTGTATCTCGCACGTTCATCTGTTCCCCAAAGGAAAGCTCACCCTTTCTGCCCAGATCTTCGATAGGATCCACCTATTATATATTATCAGAGGACCCTCTACTTGTCTGTCTGTCTCCCCTTTATAATATTTTCTATGATTATATTCACTGACTTATGTTAACTTTTTGTTTTCATTCCTTTAGAAAGAATGGAGTTTAATTTTTTTATTCTTTTAGAACATTCAGTGAGGGACCAAGACATTCTTCTTTGTTATTGTATCCCCAGTCACTAGCAGAGTGCCTGACACAGAGGCATCGTTAAATATTTGTTAAAAAATAAAGAGGAATTTGTTTTAGGAAAATCCCTAACAAGAATTAGTGTAAAGCGTTAACTCCTAGAGACAAACTTAGACACAGACTTCTGTTAGTCAAGCTGTAAAAGGGAGCTAAAGAATTGCCAGTAGTATTTAGAGAAGTGGGGTGTTTGGGGATGTAGCAGTTGCAGGACTTGTCATTATGTGTGTAAAGTAAGAGAAGGGGTGTTAAGGATGCAGCAGATTCTTAGCTTTGAACTGAGGGAAGCATGATTCCATTCCCTCAAGTATGATGGGAAAAACACCTTAATTTTGGACCTTGTTGTCTTGGAAGAAGTGGTGTAAGACACCCAGATGGAGAGAACCAGTGGGCAATTATAAAAATGGAAATGGAATTCAGGAGAGACACAGGCTTCACCTCATCACTGAGGAAAAGCAGTAAAATATTATTGACAGTTCAAATGTAAACTGGTAACAGTTTAATCACTGACACTTTTTGTCTTTGGCACAGTGATGGTAGATATTTTGGTGGTACTTAAATTTGGAGTGGATGCTGTAAGCATATGTGGTATACAGAGGTGGGATTTTTGCATTGATATCATTTAACATCCTGAGAGTGTTAACTAATAATGGCTGTGAACCTACACATGTATTCTTTATATTAAACTAGCAGATCTCATTTTAATTATGCTGTTTTGTTTTTGCTAATTTATACCCCCCCCCCTTTTTTTTTTAACTTAAATGAAACTTTGTGGGGTAGAACTCCACCAAACTGTCAACTCCGGGAGGACTTGTGCTATGTGATTTAACTTTATCCCCCCTCTTATTTCTCTAGGGCATATTCCCTGGTGGATTCCAGTCAAGTGTCTACATTTCTGATTTCCATTCTACTTATAGTCTATGGTAGTTTCAGGTAAGTTGCTCTCAATATGGGATGGATTTCAATTGCTCTGAAAGTGTGAAAACTTACTGCTCTGTGAAGAGAAACATGACTAATAAGAATTGAGTTAGAAAAAGAAAAGAATTGAGTTAGAGTGGGATAATTCTGATATTTATTCTTTGGTTGGCTGCTGTTAAAAACACTTCATTTTAGTGCAAACATGTAAAAATTGTTTAAAGATTAAAATTTTAAATTGCTTTAATTCTGGCTCTGAAAATAATGACTCACATTAAGTGTACTCATTGAAAAGGTCAAGAAGAGAATCCTTGACAGTGATTCTATAGTCTCAAAGGGGACAAAGAATGTTTTTCTTAATACAGAGGTATTGACATAGGTTGAGCCATATGCAGTTACTGATGGTCTGCTCTTTTGACTTACAGAAATGATTTCATATGGTTCACCTACTATTACTAGGATTGTGCCCAAGATCATTTACCAAGTTATTCTCTCTACTGACCTTGGCAATGCCGAGATCAGATCCTCTTGAAATCCCTGTCCTACCAAGGTAGCCATAGGAATAGAATACAAAGGAAAATCCAGAAGCTAGATACTTGGCTTCTTCTTTTCACTCCTTACTTGAAAGAGAGGAACTTCAGTGGTTGCATAATTTTTTTAAAGTTTATTCATGTTGTAGTGTGTGTCAGTATTTCATTCCTTTTTATTGTCCAATATCTTGTTTATCCGTGCATCAATTGATAGACATTTAGGTTGTTTCCACATTTGGGCTGCTGTGAACATTCATGTACAAGTTTGTGTGGAGACATAAGTTTTCATTTCTCTTGGATATATATACCTAGGACTGAAATTGCTGGTCATATGGCAATTCTGTCTTTAACATTTTAAGAAACCGTCACTGTTTTTCAAAGCAGCTGCTTCATTTTACATTCCTACTGTCAATGTATGAGGGTTCCAATTTCTGGTATTATCTGTCTTTTGATTATAGATACTGTATTCTGCTGTTTTGGTGGATACGAAGTGGTATCTCAGTGTGGTTTTGATTTGCATTTCCTTAGTGACTAATGATGTTGATCAGCATCTTTTCATGTACTTATTTACCATATGTGTGTCATCTTTAGTGAAATGTCTGTTCAGAGCTTTTGCTCATTTTAAAATTATATTACCTTCTTATTGTTCTGAGAGTTCTTTATATATTATGGGTACACATCCTTTATCAGATAAATGCTTTCAAAGAGTTTCTCTTAGTCTGTGGGTTTGTCTTTCACTTTCTGTTTGGTTACAATATTTATTTAAAAAAAAAAACTATATTTATTTTTTCCTAATAGATTGAGATAAAATGTCACTCTCTAGCAAAAATCTCTGGCATAAAAGTCTTATATTGTCTGTTAGTATAATCTTTCCAGTTCTCTTAGGTGGGAGGATTTTTGATTACCAATTTTATTTCTTCTTCTAAGTCTACTTGGATTTTCTATTTTTTCTTGAGTCAGTTTTGATAATTTGTGTCTTTCTAGGATTTGTGCATCTTTTCTAAATGATCTCATTTGTTGGCATCAGTTTGTTCAAATTGTCGATGTACAACTCATTTAATTTTTATTGATCGGTAGTGGTGTGTTCCCTCTTTAATTTTTTTTTTTTTTTTTTTATTTATTTATGATAGACACACAGTGAGAGAGAGAGAGAGGCAGAGACACAGGCAGAGGGTGAAGCAGGCCCCACGCACCGGGAGCCCGACGTGGGGTTCGATCCCGGGTCTCCAGGATCGCGCCCTGGGCCAAAGGCAGGCGCTAAACCGCTGCGCCACCCAGGGATCCCCCCTCTTTAATTTTTTATTGTCATTTGTATCTTCTTATTTTTCCCTTGGTCAGTCTAGCTAAGGGCTTATTAATTTTGTTGATCTTTTCAAAGAACAACTTTTGGCTTCATTAATTTTTCTTTATTTTTTCTATTTTCTGTTTTCATTGATCTCCACTCTGATTTTTATTATTCCTTTCCCTTTGCTTACTTTGGGTTTAGTTTGTGCTTCTTTTCATAGTTCCTTAAAGTGAAAGCTGGAGTTAATTGATTTGAAACCTTTCTTCTTTTTTAACACAGGCAACTAAAGCTGCAGATTTCTCTCTAAGCATTGCTTCAGTTGTATCCCAAAAATTACATTTTCATTTCATTGAATTTAAGATATTTTCTAACTTCCCTGGTGATTTTTTTCTTTGACTCAGGGGTTCATTTTAAGTGTGTTGCTTACTTTCCTACTATTTGGTGATATTTTTAAATTTTCCCTGTTGAAAGGAATTTTAAAAACCTAATTCAATTCCTTTGTGGTTAGAGCCATAGTTTTTATGATTTCAGCCCTTTTAGATTTATTGAGACTTGTTTTATGGCCCAGCATATGATCTGTCCTGAAGAATGTTCCATGTGTGCAATTAGAAAAATCAGTCTTCAACAGAGGGTTGAGAGGAGAAAGTGACATAATCTGGTTTGTGTTTTGGAAAAATTGTTCTGAGTTCTATATGAGAAATAGCTTGTTGAGTAAGAAGAAAGAGTGAAACAAGGGAAGTGGAGAGTGTTCTCCTACACGCAAGAAATGATGATAGCTTTAATTATGCTAATGGTAGAGTGAAATGTCAGTGGATTTAGGACAAGATTGCTGATAAAATGGATAGTGTGTGTGAGAGAGAGGAGTCAAGGAAGAATCCAAGGTTTATGGCCTAAACAACTGAATCCAGTGATGATGCCATTTCTGAGATGGAAAGCTCCATAAAGAAGCAGACTTTTCATGGAAACATGATATACAAAGCAGATACAGTTTGTCAAGAGACTGCTATTGGTTCTCTTTCTCTCCCTGCTGTTTAATTTGGGACAAGAAACTTAACCTTTGTAGACCCCTGTCTGGTAAATTGTTACTTGATTATGAGTATTACTATGATTTATGATAGTAGTGTCATTTATTCTGACTTGTTACGCACTCTCTCTCTCTCTAAGCTTTCCAGAGAGAGTTGTAAGTATATTTTAGTAGTGCTTAAGCAAATATATTTTTACAACAAAGTTTCACATCTTTTTCTTTCTCAGTATTTAGTAAACAAGCAATCCTGCATTTACTGCTTGTTACATTTCAAATATTGGCAGTTTTATGTAGTTCAACCTGATGGATTCTTTTTACTCATCGACCTAAGATCATATAGGGGTTTTTATTTATGCCTCTTCTCAGAAATATCTCTTTGGGTTTTGTTTTTGTTTTTGTTTTTTAAAGATTTTATTTACTCATGAGAGACCTAGAAAGAGAAAGGCAGAGACATAGGCAGAAGGGAGAAGCAGGCTCCCTGAGGGGAACCTGACGCAGGACTCCATCCTAGGACCCTGGGATCACGACCTGAGCCAAAGGCAGATGCTCAACTACTGAGCCACCCAAGGTGCCCCTCAGAAATGTATCTTTGTGATAAAAGAAGTGAAAATTGAAGTAGTGAAGTAAAACTAGTAGCAAAGTAATTTCCTTAATTCTTGCTTTCACCTAAATGTGGGATAGCTGGATGAAGAACTGGACTCTTATTTGGACATAGATTCCTTGATGAAAATACAGTGTTCTTCATTGAGGCATAGCCAGTTGGGTTTCCTGTGGGTTCTGAATGATGCTTTCCAGTCTACATGCTGTCTGATTCCTACAATTTGGGTTTTTTAACAGTTGAGATGCTTTTTAATTGTTGTGAGTTGATTTCTATTACTGTAAGAGGGTTGGGTGAAGATGTGTGATTTTTGTTGGCTATTACTGTGACATTGAATTTTAAAACGTGTCAAAGATGAAAACAGCTAATATTTTACTGAGCATTTATGTGACAGGTATGGTGCTAAGTGCTTTACATAAAGTCTCATTGAATCCTTATATTAATTTGACAAGATAGATGTTGTTTTTCTCATTTTACGAGTGATGGAACTGGGCCCAGAAATGTTAAGTAGTCAAGTGTAATAAGTGATGGAGCTGGGATTCAAGTACTTTACTACTGCTGGCTGTTGAGAACAATAACAAAATTTCAAATCTGAACCAAATAAATTGATCTGGTAGTGAAGTCAGAGGGAATGAGAAGCTTTCTTATAAACCTGTTCTTGGTTCTTATAAACCTGTTCTTGGAATTTCTTTTCTTCAGCAGTGGTCTTCAGGCCTTTTATTGTGCATAAAACTCACCTGGAAAAGATTGGTTCTCTAGGTTTAGTTAGGATAGGGCCCAATACCCAAGCCTATTCAAGTGGCCTGCATGATACACTTTGAACAGACTCTTTCCTGACCTTTTTTTTTTTTTTTTAAGATTTTCTTTCTTCATGAGAGACACAGAGAGGCAGACACATAGGTAGAGGGAGAAGCAGACTCCCTGAGCCTGATGTGGGACTCGATCCTAGGACCCCAGGATCACTACCTGAGCCAAAGGCAGATATTCAACCACTGAGCCACCCAGATGCCCCTGTTCCTGGCTTTCTAGGTCATTAGTTCTTTTTTTTTTTTTTTATTCATAGAGACACAGAGAGAGAGAGAGGCAGAGACACAGGCAGACAGAGAAGCAGGCTCCACGCGGGGAGCCCGATGTGGGACTCGATCCAGGGTCTCCAGGATCACGCCCCTGGCTGCAGGCAGCACCAAACCGCTGCGCCACCAGGGCTGCCCATAGGTCATTAGTTCTTAATTGCTAGTAGCATTTTCAGGGCTCATTCATTGATATGTTGTTTACCTTTTACAGATCTATTTGAAACTCTCCTAAAGTTCTCAGAGTTATTCCCTTTTGCTAAAAAGAAAAAAAATTCCCCTCCAATGTTTAATCTTGAGCTGTCCTTGATGGTTTACCACTACCTACTACTTAAATTTTCTCCATTTGCTTCCATGATTCATTTTTATGCTACCCTGCATAAAGAACATACACAATAAAACGTTTCTTGAATTTGAGTAGAACTGTTTGTGTTGCCTGCCTGCCAGCTACCCAACCAAGTATGTTCATATCTCCTCTGAGACCATAAGAATATATTATTTGCTTATTTAATTATCACATTTTATTTATTTGAAGCTGTGAAGACATGGAGAATATAATAAAATACAGGATTAAAGATTTGTGAATTGTGCTGGTTATTTCCCACCAGTCTTTCATGTTAAGAAAGAATAAAGAATAACTATGCTGTGTAAAACTAGATTCTAAAAGCCAAAACAAGGGACACCTGGGTGGCTCAGCAGTTGAGCCTTTGGCTCAGGGTGTGATCCCGGGATCCAGGATCAAGTCCCACATCGGGCTCCTTGCAGGGATCCTGCTTCTCCCTCTGCCTGTGTCTCTGCGCTCGCTCTCTCTCTCTCTCTCTCTCTCTGTTTCTCATGAATAAATAAATAAAATCTTTTAAAAAAAATAAATAAAAATAAAAGTCAAAACAAATTCTCAATTTAGGAACCCTTATGTTTGCCATCCCTTGGCTGAGCTTTGCTGGATTTCCTATATTACTTAAATTGACACCTGTCTCCCTTAGTCTTTCCATTGCTCAGAAAAAAAACAGTATACTCACTCATCTAATAAGTATGTCCCTGAAGAGTTTGACAAACTATAGAAGAGCATTAACAGTGAGAGAAAGGGGCACCTGGGTGGCTCAGTTGGTTAAGGGTCTACCTCTCGGGCTCAGGTCTTGATTCCAAGGTCCTGGGGTTGAGCCTTGAGTCAGGCTCTCTGCTCAGCGGGAGAGTCTGCTTCTCCCCTTCCCTCTGCCCCTTACTTCCTGCTTGTGCATGTGTGCTCTCTTGTTCATTCTCTCTCTCAAATAAAATCTTTAAAAAAGGGGCAGAGAGAGAACAAACTTCCAACTGCAGCTCATTACTGGCAAGATACTTGAGTTCTTTCCTGTCAGGAATCATAGACAAACAAACGTATAACAGGTTTGAAATAGATCTAAAAGAAAATCAAAAGGAAGATTTATTTTATATCCTCTCTCTCTAAATAGAAAGATAACTTTTTAAAAATATTTTATTTATTTCTTCATGAGAGATATAGAAAGAGAGGCAGAGACACAGGCAGAGGGAGGAGAAGCAGGCTCCATGTAGGTAGCCCCATGCAGGACCTGATCCTGATCCCAGGAATCCGGGATCACACCCTGAGCCAAAGGCAGACGCCCAACCGCTGAGCCACCCAGGTGGCCCGATAATTATTTAATATATATTTATCTATAATCCCTATATAAAGTTGGTATATGAAGGAAGAATGGAACTTCTATAACTGTAGGGTAACTACTATCTTTTTTAAGATAGGTGCTTTCCTGTGTTTTCTTCAATGGCAAAGGCAATTTGTTTGCTTATACCCCATCCTACTCTAGGAAGACAATGTCATCAAGTTAATGAGACTGCAGAGAGAATAAGAAATGCACTTTCTATGATTGTGTTGCCCTTCACACTAAAGCTGTATCATTGTAAAGTCAGACTAGTCGAGTAGAAACAAGTTCCATGCTGGTCCACAGTGTCATGATGCATCATGATGCGTGTTGATCACACAGTGGTGTGGCATGCAACATGTTATCCTTTGAGCTGTTCTTGCTGCCATCTCATAACCTGTCCTACCTTCAGAAAACAGCATATACAGGAACCAAATATAGGGCATGGTTATGTACATTGTAATATATATGGACAGGTTCCTTGATAATATTTAACCGTTTCATCAACTCTTTTTAAAATGTTCCATTTAGGGCACTCCGGGTGGCTCAGCGGTTTAGCGCCACCTTCAGCCCAGGGCGTGATCCTAGAGACCCTGGGTCGAGTGCCGGGTCGGACTCCCTACGTGGAGCCTGCTTCTCCCTCTGGCTCTGTCTCTGCCTCTCTCTCTCTGTCTCTCTCATGAATAAATAAAATCTTAAAAAAAAAACAAAGCTATTTTAAAAAATAATAAATGAAACATTTTATTTTTTTAACATTTTGTTTATTTCTTCATGAGAGAGGCAGAGACACAGGCAGAGGGAGAAGCAGGCTCCACGCAGGGAGCCCGACGTGGGTCAATCCCCGGTCTCCAGGATCACACCCTGGGCTGAAGGCGGCGCTCAACCGCTGAGCCACCCAGATGACCCTAAAATGTTTCATTTAGGGTGGTTCAACAGTTGAGCCTCTGCCTTTGGCTCAGGACCTGATCCTGAGGTCTAGGGATCAGATCCCTCATTGGGCTCCCTGTGAGGAGCCTGCTTCTCCGTCTGCCTATGGCTCTGCCTCTCTCTCTCTTTCTCATGAATAAATAAATAAAATTTTTAAAAAGTGTTCTACTTATAAATATTTAGCTTAGATCCAGTTCAACCATCTTCAGTTCCCCTCTTCATTGCATCTGCTTCTAATATTAGGATGATCAAAAACATGGTATTCTTAAAATACTAAGATAAATTAAGATTAAAAATTCCAATTTACCTTTCTTCTCCAGTTCTCCTAGTGCACTCCATTATCAGAATTCAAATGAGTGAAAAAGTGTAACTTAGTAAAAATGTCCTCAGCTCCATTTTGCTTCCTGAAATGCTTTATTTTTGCTCTGCCCTGTTCAAAAGGATTTCAGGCCATTTGCTAAAGTTTTCCAACTTGTGATAAGATGAGGTAAATTAAAATGGGGCCAAAGAAAAGAAAAAGTATGGGTGGAGACAGCCAAAAGTAATTCTAAAAATGCAAACCATATTGGCCAACACCTTTACTACTGATGGTCCACAAATCACACAATAAGCTTTCTAGCCGCCAACTTTCAGAAGAAAAAAAGAAATAAAAAAGCCAGCTGTTCAGATCACTTACAACTGTTCCTGGTCTTAAGATCATACAGACCTTTATCCTGAAGACCCCCTTCAAAATCAGATGTTGAAGAACATCTCGTGAAAATACATTTCAGCAAAAGTAATTTGGCCAAAATTAGAGGTACACTGCCAGCAGCAGAAAGTTGTGGTCCAGATTGCTACCTTATTCTGGTCTAACATTATATTTTGGAATATCTAGAGAAGTATATGGATTGTTCATTCTTCAAGTGATTATTCCTGAATATTGATCTCTTGATAAATGTTGGCAACAATCCAGACATGTACGCTGTTGCCAGCTGAATACAGAACTCTTTGTCTTATAGTGCTCAGAGCACATTTGTATTTTCATCAGAACTAAGGAATTTAAAAAGGCCTAATGATAAGTGCATATTTCCCCTTGTTCTGGGCAAGTAGTAGAAATTCCCACAGACCTAGGATTTTCCTCAGAAAATCATTTTTAATCTAGTCCAGTACATAAAGACATGAGTAATTGATTTCCTAAAGTTCTGTTCCTTGCAGCTGAAATCAGTTTTAGTGTAAAAAAATTTAGGGCAAATATAACCAGATTTCCACCTCAGCCAAAATAAAATACTATTGAAGCACTCAGAGAATGTTAAACCATTTCCTCATATAATGTCTGATATATTACTTATGAAATGCACATCAAAATGACCCAAAAAAAGCACATTTAGGATTTTCACTTACTAATTTAAATTTGAAGAATGTTGATCAGTTGTTGTTCTGACACTATAATTAACTGGCAGACTCAGTTGTCAGTTGAACCCTACGCAGCTCAAGATAAGCCATACCATCATGGGACACCTGGATGGCTAAGTGATTGAGCATCTGCCTTTAGCTCAGGTCATGATCCTGGGGTCCTGGGATCGAGTTCTGCATCAGACTCCCCACGGGGAGCCTGCTTCTCCCTCTGCCTATGTCTCTGCCTCTCTCTGTGTGTCTCTCATAAATAAAATATTTTTTTAAAATGCCATCTACTTATAAAAGGTTGCTTATCTTAATATTTCTCTGTAATAAGATGAGATATGTGCAATTCATCCAAAAATGTTACCAGATTAAGTTAACTCAAGGAGAAATGCTGTATAGTTATTTTTTTAATAAGAAATAGTATGTATTGATATAAAAAGGTGTCATTGGCATATTACTCAATGAAAAATTAATTTGTGAAATAATATATTAATCCTCATTTTTTGAAAAAGGCAGTTGTATACCAAATGCATTTATCTCTGGAGATAGGGATTATGGAAGTCTGTTATTTCGTATCTTTTCTTACTGTTTGAGTTTTTTCATAGTAGATATATTCCTTTTTTCAAAAAAAATAGTAGTTTGTTTTGGAAGGGGAGCTGTTATAGCCAAGGCAGGGTTTATAGTGAGAACCTTCATTTCCTAACCGTATGGGGATAATAATAGAGCATCTTCATATTAGTTTGCTATAACTGCCATAACAAAGTAACATAGTCTGGCTAACTTAAAAAACAGGAATTTATTTTGGGAGGCCAGAACTCCAATATCAATGGTTAAACAAAAGATAGTTGGTTTCATGCTGAAATAGCTTATAGATTGCTGTCTTCACATATAGATGGTACCCTTCACATGGACTTCTCACATGTATGCATGTGCCTGGGGTGGCTATCTGTCTCTGTCCTAATTACCTCCTCTTATAAAGATACCAGTCAAATTGGATTAGGGCCCACCCTATCTACTCCATTTTAATTTAATTACCTCTTTAAATGCTCTGTCTCAAATACAGTCAGCATTCTAATTATAGTCATTCTGTGAATAAAAAGAAGTCTTGCCTGTAAAGCAGCTAGCATAATGCCTGACAGGATAAGCCCAATAAAGGTTAACTATTACCATTATTTTAACCCTTAGGAAGTTTTCAGTTGCTTAGTCAGAAAACCATCTCTTACCTGGATTCTTAGTAGTAAATTCTTTTATATATATATATATTTATATATATATATATATATATAATTTATTTATTTATTTATTCATGAGAGACACAGCATGAGAGAGAGAGGCAGAGACACAGGCAGAGGGAGAAGCAGGCTCCCCACAGGGAGCCCGATGTGGGACTAGATCCCAGGTCTCCAGGATCACAGCCCAGGCTCAAGGCAGCACTAAACCGCTGAGCCACCCGGGCTGCCCAGTAGTAGATTCTTCATGTTCTTCTCAAGCATTTATAATTAGAAATTTGTATGCCTCCTACAGCTTGACCCATAACTATTTCCTCTTCAGTCATAGTTGATGACAAGGCAACTAAAAATAGCAAATAATATGCTGTAATTTAGATGGCTTTTCCCACGATGGTAGGTGGTTGTCTGTGATGAAATAGCCACAGCTAAAGTCTTTTTATGAGTGTGTTTAAACATTGATTTCAGTAACCCAGACTTGCTGTTAAGGAAATAGCCAAGATAAAATTTGGCTGGAATGTCTAGTAATAACATTATGATGAATTGATGTGTGTTATTGTATAGTAATAATGATGAGATTGTGATGGGAGGGGGAGGGGGAGGTGAAAGTGTCTTTCATGAAGGTGGAACAAACTCTTCTAAGTCCAGCCAAGCAATTTCTGTAGAGTTAATATAAGATTACCAAGGCAGGCGGGATAAAGGCCCATAATTCTGCTCAGGAGACAGAGTCTTCAGCAAAGACATTATTTAAACAGCTTAAGTTAGCTGTTATTTGTGCAGAGTGGATAACTGTTACTGGACCTCAGTAGCAGTGGCCTGGAATCTGCTAAACCTGGGTTGTCCATTGATCTTGTTTTGTAAAGAATTTTCCTGTTTGAGTAAACATGTGGGGCCCCACAACCTCATTTAACCAGATTTCTGTTTTGTGTAGTAGTGACCTATGTTCTGATAATCAGGCAGTGCTTGATTTTAAGCTTATTTGAGACAGTAAGAAATTCAAAGTTAGCTTCAAATTATATAACATGCTTGCTTACTCTCTCCACTCCACCCCACTCAGTACCTCATTAGCCTATCTAAAGCTTTCATGTTCCTGCAACAGTTCTTATCAAACTAGGTTCTAAGAAAAACATTACAGCTAAAACTGGCTTTAAGTTAATCACAATCTACTGGTATTTGAAAAGATGATGAATCCTTGGCTTAAAACAGCCAGGATAGAGCTTTAAATAGTCCTTAGTTAATATATTGAACTGGAGTTAGATATCACCTGTAAGTCTATCTGACAGTACTCTCAGCAACCAGTTTCATTTACCCAGTTTAACACTCTGTTAAAGAGTGTTAAAGAGACAAAGGCTCTATAACAGTTGTGCCTCGGGTCAAAGCAGAGCTGACCGGAACTTTGCAGTCCAGACATCAATATAATGCCTGCAGAAAGTATAGGAAAAGCTAACAGTGTGTAAATAACCAGCCCCAATGGTTGAGATGTGGGTTAATAATTTCTGTAAATGTACCATGCTATCTCCAAGATTCTGAGAAGCAGAGTAAGCATAACAAATGTTTGTTGTTGTTGTTGCTCCATTTGTAAGTGAACTTGAAAAATGTGATTTAAATTAATACAGGTCTTTTCCAAAACATGCCCACAGGGAAGAAGTGGTCTTCATATCCCCATGGCTCCAAATAGGTTCTCATGAATTAAATCACAAGTCTTAGAGTTTAATTTTCCACAAATGATTAGCTCTTCCACAAGAAATGTGAATTAAAGTTTAAAAACCATAGAAATGTTATAAACCATATACTGAAAACTAGGACAGATGTCTTAGCAAGAGAAATATTTGCAAAATGTTGTATCTAGTTTGTTGTGGAACTATTCAAAGTTGACAGAGTAGAATTTGTCCCAGAAGCCAGTCACTAAAGCAATGACTAGGACTGAGTGTGAGAATAACTAGTATACATTCTAATCTCTGTTAAAGTGTCTTCCTCTGATTACTGGAGAAATAGAAGTCCCCACTATTAGATATGAGAAGTTGGATGTTCTAAAATACAGGGGTTTTTTTTTTCTCTCTCTCTCTCTCTTAATTATAAACTCCCAGGGAGGCCAACATATCAGAATCCTGACCATTCAGAAGAGGAATGTTAGCCATGTTTTAACGGGCATGCGTCTACCACATTTGTATAAATACCCATCCTTTGGTCTTACTGAAGAATTTGTCAACCATTAGGGTTGCCCTTCCAGTGCAACAGTTTGTTAAACAACTAATTAGCCAAGTTCATAGGGGACCAGGGTGAAGGGTACCTAACCAGTCAATACTCCATAGGCTTTTCTAAGCAGGTCACCAATTCTAACTGAAGACATAACCAATTGAGGCTTCTCCAGCACCTAGAGTCAAGCCATTACAGTAGAGGGTTAAATTTATTGGGGCTAGCAGATTTTGAGTCATAAAGGTAGGAAATTATGAAGTAAAGAGCATTATCAGTAGGACCTGAGCTTCATAGTTTGGTTGAGTCCTTTCCAGGAAAAATTCTGACCTCTCCAGGATAGCATCCTTTGCTTTCCTGAAGAAAGGGCTAAAATTCTACAATGTTCCAGTACCCCCAAGGACTTATAAACAGCATGAATAAGAAATGAAAGGAGGCCTCTCCTTCACTTCAAAATCTGCTCAGTTGGGACCTGAATATTTAAAAGAACTACCTAGAAGCACTTCTACTTCCAATTGAGATGGAGTAACAGGAACTGGACTTACCATCCCACCTGAAATAATGATTTCAGGAACACTGTTCATCAGACAACAAAGGTAGTAATCCTGAGAGATGATAAACTTTTTCTAGCTTTCTTAAGGTAGTACTCTCTGCCTCCATCACCACTCCTCAAAAATTGAATTGATAATAACAGAGAGTAGAATGGTAGTACCAAAGGCTGGAGGGTTGGGGAGATTGATCAAAGGGTACAAACTCCGAGGTATAAGTTAATGTACATTGTGTGTGTATAGTTAATGTATTTGTGTACTTAAAATTTGTTTAGAGAGTAGATATCAGGTGTTCTGACCATGAGAAAAAAGGATAATTATGGGAGGCAATGGATATGCTAATTAGTTTTATTGTGGTAAGCATTTCACAGTATATACATATATCAAAACATCATGTTGTATACCGTAAATTTGTACAATTTTTATTAGTCAAAAATAAATTTAAGGGGATCCCTGGGTGACTCAGCGGTTTAGCGTCTGCCCAGGGCGTGATCCTGGAGTCCTGGGATCGAGTCCCACATCAGGCTCCCTGCATGGAGTCTGCTTCTCCCTCTGCCTGTGTCTCTGCCTCTCTCTCTCTTTCTCTGTGTGTGTCTCTCATGAATAAATAAATAAAATCTTTTTAAAATAAAAAATAAATTTAAGAAAAAGGGAAAATGTTAAAGACAATTTCTAGGTCATGGTGCAGGGAGAAACATCCCCTGCCTCAAGGAGACGGAGCTGAGAGCCCAGGAAGTCTGAGGTGCTAGAGTTAATAGGACAGAGTATAAAAGACAAAAACAAAAAACCCGAGATCTGCAGGTATATCCCTTGAGCATTCATCAGAGTATTGATCAGTGCATGCATGTGATTGGAAATTACATAAAGCTAAGGAAAGAATAATGTGAACGGATTAGAAGAAGAGTACCTGCTCCTATCAGCCAAATTGGAAAGCCTTGTGGTTCACATGGCATTGGGTAGAGTACTCAGAAAGGTCTTGCCTCAGTTGGTAGAGAGTACCCTAAATTCAGCACTGCCTAATAAATTGTAAAAGCAATACCTGAACAAATACTACACCTAAGTAACTAACAATATTCCAAAACAAAGCTCAAGATGATTTATAGGAATTTTAAAATGTCAGACAACCAATGGGAATATAAAAATATAGAAACAAAGTAAAACTCACAATATCTCGCATACATGCAGAGGTGACAGGCAGCAAAGAAGGAAAACATGACCAATGACGAGGAAAATAACCAGAACCAATCCAGGACTGACACATATGTTGGAATTAACAGAGAAGTACATCAAAACTGATATTATAAATTCCAACTGTACAAAAAGTTAGGTAAATACATGGAAGATATTCCAAAATAGCCAAAATCAAGCCTCTGGAAGTGAAAACAAAAACAAACATACACTGAATGGGCACTCAGTGGCAGTCTCTGCTCAGACCCGATACTGCTTCCTCATGCATCTCACTCTGCTTCCTCCGTAACCATGTCTAACAAACCTGATATGGCTGAAATTGAGAAATTTAGTAAGTCAAAATTGAAGAAGATAGAAACGCAAGAGAAAAATCTGCCTTCAAAAGAAACAACTGAACATAGGAAGCAAGCAGACAAAACGTAATGAAGTATATACTGCCAGTATGCACTATACATTCCCCAAGCATTGTGTGTTTAATTTTACTGCCTTTAGCTATTTAACTTTATAAGAAGCGGAGAGTTTGGAATAAGTTTAAATGACTGCTGCTCCTTTTACATCAAAGTATTGAGGACTACTGACAACAAAGGCCACATACGTATCCTCCCATCTGCCTGTCTGGCTGGCAGGAAAGGAAGAGAACTTGCATGCTGGTGAAGAAGTTGGGTAGGACAACAATGAAATCTAGAGTAAAATCCAAGCTGTTCTAAGGTGCTGTAAAATGCTGCTTAATCAGAGTGTTATTTTTTTGTTGTTGTTAAATGATATTAATTATTGGAATGGAGTGTCTTTTTAATATGTAAATAAAAAGTTTCAAAACTTGAAAAAAGTACACTGGTTGGGGTTAACAGCAATTAGATATTATAGAAGAAAAGACTAATGAACTTTGAAAGCACAGTGACAGAAAATAATCCAAAATGAAATAGAGGAAAGAGAGGAATAAAAAGTTTTTAATAGAGTGTCTTTGACCTGTGAATATCAAAGAACAACCCCCGTGGGCTAATAATATGGGCAATCAGAATCTCTGCAAGAGAGAAGAAAGAGAAGGAAAGAAAAATTCTTGAATTAGTAGGCCAAAATTTTTCCAAAATTGAAGAAAACTGTAACCCACAGATTTAAGAAACTTTAAACCCATAGCACATAAAACATGAAGAAAACTACTCTGAGGCACATCAATAACCAAGTCACTCAAAACCAGTCATAAAAGAGAAAATCCAAAAAGGAGCCAGGCTGTGGGTGGGCAGAAGAACATGTTATATAGGAACAAAGAATAAGGATAAACACCAGATTTCTCATCAAAAATAATATAAGTGAGAAGACAGTGGAACAAGCGCTTTAAAGTACAGAAAGGAAAAAACCATCAACATAAAATTCTGTGTTGACAAATTCTTTTGGCAAAAAATCTTTCAAAAATGAAGGCAAATTAAGATGTTTTTAGATACACAAAACCATTTTGCCCTATAAGAAATGTGAAAGGAAGTACTTCAAGCAGATTAAAAATGGTACCAGCTAGAAATCTGGATCTACACAAAGAAATAAAGATCACCAGGAAAGTAACAATATTGCTAAGTATAAAAGGATTATTTTCTTATTATTTAAAAAATTTTAGAATATAATTGACCATGTATACAAAAATAACAGCATATTGTGGAGTTTATAGCATAACATGTAAAAGCAGAATGCATGGTAATAGTATAGAGGTACAGAGCAATAAATGTAAACTGTTGTCAGGTGTTTATACTATACATGAAGTACTATATAATGTAACTTTAAGTTATACTGTATTGGTAATTTAATGTAAACATTAAAGATGATTAATATAAAAGCTACAGTGACCACTAATATAAAAGAATGAGTTACAGATAATAAGACAACAAAAGAGATAAAAGAGAATCATTAAAAATATTAATCCTAGGGCACCTGGATGGCTCAGTCAGTTAAGTGGCTGACTCTTGATTTCAGCTCAGGTCATGATTTCAAGGTCATGGGATTGAGCCCTGTGTCAGGCTCCGTGCTCAGCAGAGTCTGCTTGAGGATTTCCCACCTTCTCCCCCATCCCCTCCTCCCGATTGTGTTCTCTTTCTCTCTAAAATTAATAAATTAACCTTTAAAAAAAGCAATTCTGTTAGTCCACAAGAAGTCAGGTAAAGGGGAACAACAAAGATAGGACAAATAGCAATATGATAGTCTCAGACCTGATCATAACAATTGAATGAAATTGGTCTAAACACTGCAATCAAAAGGCAGCAATTGTCAGATTGAATTAAAAAGCAAGATCCAATTACATGCAACTTACAAGGAGCACATTATAGACACAAAGCCAGAAAAAGATTTAAAAGATTGGGAAAAGATTATATTATACTATATTCATCAAAAGAAAGCTGGAGTAACTATATTAATACTAGACAAAGCAGCTTTCAGAGCAAGGAACATTATTACACAAGGTTATTTCATAATGATAAAGGGGTCGATTAATCAACAAGACATAATAATCCTAAACGTTTATGCATCTCAGATCTTCAAAATACATGGGGCAAAAACTGATACAGACTTCAAGGAGAAATAAAACAAAAAAAAAAAATAAATAAAACAAATTCACAAATATAGCTGAAGATTTCTAACCCTTCTCTTAGTACTTGATAAAACAAATTGTCAGATAATCAGTAAAGATATAGTGGGTTGGGGACACCTGGGTGGCTCAGCAGTTTAGCGCCTGCCTTCGGCCCAGGGCATGATCCTAGGGTCCCGGGATCGAGTCCCGCATCAGGCTCCTTGCATGGAGCCTGCTTCTTCCTCTGCCTGTATCTCTGCATCTCTCTGTGTCTCTCATGAGTAGATAATGAAATCTTAAAAAAAAAAAAAAAAAAAAAAAAAACTATAAGATATAGTGGGTTGAATATTATTCTCAACTGACTTGACCTGATTGACATTCATAGAACACGTCATTCAACAGGAGAATATGCATTCTTCTCAAGTGCACATGGAATATTTACCAAGATAGAGTGTATTTGGGGATATAAAACAAGTCTCAATAAGTGTATATAAGGCATAAAAAGTATGATCTCTGTTCTCTGTTGGTTAGCTGGGGATACAGTAACAAAATAGCACATTTTGGATGTCTTAAATAATAGAAATTTATTTTTTCACAGTTCAGGAGGCTGGAAATCCAAGGTCAGGGTACCAGCAAGGTTGGGTTTTGGGTCCATCCCAAAGACCCAGTCACCAAATACCATCATACTGGGAGTAGGGCTTCAACCAATGAACTTTTGGGGGAGGTTGGGGGGGAGGGTAGCAGACACATTCAGTCCCTAACAGATCACAATTGAATCAAATTAGAAATCAATAACAGAAAGAGATGCAGAAGATTCCCAGATATGTGGAAACAAAAATAACACTACCATACATCCAAAAAGAAGTCAAGTAGGAAAATAAAGCACTTTGAATTAAAAGAAAGTGAAAACACTCAATTTATGAGATGCAACAAAAGCAATGCTTGGGGGCAATTAACTTCTCTAAATGCCTAGGTTGGAATAGAAGAAAAAAGGTATATCAACAATCTAAACTTTAACCTTAATAAACAACCTGGGAGGAGAGCAAATTAAATCCAATTTAATAAACAGGCAAAAGGTAAGAAGAATGATCAAAGCCAAAATTAAGTGAAATATTTTCTCTAGGGGTAGAGAAAAATGAGTGAAACTAAAAGCTGATTTTTAAAGACCAGTAAAAGTAGTAAACCTCTGGCCAGACTAATCAGAAAAAAGAGAAGACATAAAACCAGTATCAGGAATGAGAGAGGTGATATTACTAGAGCTTACAGATACTAAAAGGATAATAAACGACCCCTATCAACAACTTTATACCAGTAAATTTGGTGACTTAGATGAAATGGACCAATTCTTTGAAAGACACAATCTGAAAGACACGATCTGGTAAAGCTCACTAAAGAAGAAATCAATAGCCTGAATAGCCCTATATTTATTAAAGGAATTTAAGACTGTCAGACTGTTTTCCAAAGTGTTTGCACCACTTTACATTCCCTCCAGCAATGTCCTTGATTATTATCTGATTTTCTAGTTACAGCCATCCTCATGAATATGAAGAAGGTGCTTATCTCATTCTGTTTGGATTTGTATTTTCCTGATGACTAATGATGTGAAACATCTTTTTGTGTACTTATTGGTCTTTTGCATATCTTTCATTTGCATATCTTCTTTGGAGAAGTATTTATTCAGATCCTTTGCTTATTGTTTAATAGAGTTGTCTTTTTATTATTGAATTGTAGGAGTTGTTTTATGTTCTTAATGCAAGGCCCTTATCAGACATATATAATAGATATTTTTCTCTCATCCTATGAGTTGGGGCTTTTTGATTATGTCCTTTGAAGCACGAGGTTTTTATGTTGAAGTCCAATTTATCGTTTTTTTGGCTTGTGTTTTTGGCATCACATATAAGAATCCACTTTCAAATCCAAGATTGTGAAGATTTATTCCTGTGTTTCATCTAAGAATTTTATAGTTTATTCAAATTATTCAAATTAATTAAAATTAAATGTAGAATTCAGTTCCTCATTATACTCTCACATATTAAATGCTCATGTGGCTAATCTCTACCCAGTGCAGATACAGAATGTTTCCATCATTGCAGGAAGTTCTTTGGGACACAAACACTTTAACATAGTTGAAGATGAGCTAAGAACTTGAACAGTTAGTTAACAAAAAAAGAAAGAAATGAGAACTCAATGTACACAAAATTGTTTAGTAGTTAAAGAAGCAAAATTAGAAAAGAGATGGGATTGTTAGTTCCTCAGATGGACAATGGACTACTTCCTTCAGGTCTTGACTTAGAAATCATGCCAGTGTGGCTATTCCAACCCACCCTATTTAAAATTTCAAACTTAGTCTTTTCATTTCCTACATTTTCTCATTAGCTGTAACCATTAATATACATTTAACTTACTTGTCTATTGTTGGTATCCGCCCTCTTTGAATGTACAATCCATGAAAGCCTGTTTTATGCACTATTTGTTGTAATCTCCACTATGTAGAACAGCCCTATATATAGCAGAAACTCAAGAATATGTTAAATGAAACCTGATAAGGTATAGAGAAAAAATGCTCTCATACACTGCTATGAGAGAGTAAATTGGTATAACTTTGTTGAAAGCAGTTATGTAGTATGTTAAAGTCTCAAAAATTGTGCTTGCCTTGTGACCCAACACTTCTCTTTCTAGGTATTTATCATATGGAAGTAATTAAGGATGTGCACAGAGATATGGTTGTTAGATTCAGCCACAATGGAATGCTTTTATCTGCAGTCAGGAGAACTCTTGAACTGACATATTAGAAGGAATGTAGATTGTTTTTCAAAATGTGGCAACAAGAACTGTTTAAAGAGCCTTTCCAATCTTTTGTAATGCCTTAGCATGTTAAAATATTGTCTCATTACTGACTTTTCAAACATACTTCTTTCTTAAGCAGAATTAAACTTGCCTATACAATTTTTTCCACAGGTCCCTTAATATGGACTTTGAAAATCAAGATAAGGAAAAAGACAATAGCAGTTCTTCTGGGTCTTTCAATGGCAACAGCACCAATAATAGTAAGACATTTTATGTCAATTAACCTTCATACATGTAGTGGTCTTAATTAGATTCTTTCTATAACCCCAGTTAATTTACTGGGTTTAAGGATTTATGCTTGGTTATAATAATAAAATCTAATCTATATGGTATAATTTGTAAAAATTCTTAATGTTCTGAATCTAAACCACTGATTTCTTGTGTACTGCAGGTGTCTGCCTGCTTATGACTTCATTTAAATTCTTTGATGTTGATTATTTTGTAATAATCATTGATCACAAATTCATTCAGGGACTTTTTTTTTTTTTAAGATTTTATTTATTTATTCATGAGAGGCAGAGACATAGGCAGAGAGAGAAGCAGGCTCCATGTGATATGGGACTTGATCCCGGGACTCCAGGAACATGCCCTGGGCCACAGGCAGGTGCTCAACAGCTGAGCCACCCAGGCGTCCCCATTCAGGGACTCTTGAAGAGAGTTACATGAAGTACTTGTAAAACTATTATGACAACCTCTTCTGATATTAAAGATTTTATAAGAGTACTTGCTTTATAAGAAATAGAAGTGTGCTAAATGGCAAATGTTTCACAACATTGCTTATAATGGCCAAAAAGTAGAAACACAACTCAGAAATCAATAAATTAAAAAAAAAGAAAGAAATCAATAAATTAGTTGATGGATAAACAAAATATGGCATATCCATACAACGGAATACTATTCAGCATTAAAGAGAATGAAAAAAAAATAAATTAAAAAAAATAAATAAAGAGAATGAAGTACTGATACATGTACATGCTACAACATGTATGAACCTCAAAACATAATGTTAAGAAGCCAGACAGGAAAGACTACATATTGTATGAGTCCACTTATATGAAATTTCCAAAACGGCAAATATGGAGAGACATACAGTGGAGTTTTAGTTGCCTGGCAAGTGTGGGACACTTAAGATGGGTGAATTTAAAAAAAAAAAAAAAAAGATGGGTGAATTTTGCGATATGTAAATTGTGCTTCAGTTATAGTTATAGAAAATTGATGATGCTTATTATAAAGGGAATTGAATTATAAATAAGGAGACTTGATTTGATAATCAAGAGCATGATACTAGGTTCCTGCCATGCAATTTATTAGATATATATTTTTTAGATAATCTTTTCGATATTTTGAAAGCTGCAAAAGCATGAGAGCTGGTACCCAAGCTGTTACTAGGCAGTGTGGCCAAAACACTTTGTAAGGGGTTAATAAAGTCCTAAGACAGAGATACCAAATACCACTTCCTGTCCCTGGAACAGGAACTTTTTCTCACAGACCTTTAACATAGCCTCAGAGTCCTTCTGAAAAAGCATCTGCTATCCATAGGTCAGAGTAAGCACTAGAGATTAATTCATTTGTCATCATCCATGTACAAAGAGAATAAAGAGAGAGGCAGTTCAGGGTGAGCCTTCATGGGCCAATTTAATAAGGGACTTCTGTCCCAGAGAAGGTGAGTTAAACCGTGAACTCTCGTATTGCTGGAGAAGTCATTCTGGGTGGGAAGAGCATATGATATTAGGCACTGAGGAGAGAATGAGCATGACTTCTAGGAAGTGTCAAGTCACCACCTACCAGAGAGGAAATACTGAGGATCCAATATAAAGTCAGAATACTGATGGGAGAATTTTAGAAGTTAAATCAAAAAGAGATTACTTTCAGTCCCCATCAGCCAAATTCTACTTGCCTAATTTTCACCGAATTAAATGTGTTTGTTGTTCACAGGAGTGTAAAGTAGGCATTACAAATACAGTAAGTAGAATCATTTAAATATGAGTTTTTCCTTAAACTTACAACACAGATCCTTGTATGAGGATAAATACCATACCAGTAACTTGTGAGGAACCAGGTAAAACCCAGTGTCAATACCCGATCTTCAGGTTAAATGATTACATAGCACTTATCTTCTATCAACTTTTTAAGCCAAATCATTTTATACAATTGAAACTCTTTTACAAGTCCTGTGTTACATAGCATATATGCAGATGATGTATTTAAACCATATTATAAATCCATTGTACATTGAATCACAGAAATCTAAAAGAAATAGACAAAATGTGTCTGAGTACGATTTTATCTTCAAATAAATGGTTAGATCATTCCACACAGTGGACGGAAGTTACCTGGTGACATCAATTTTCATTTCTTACCACTAACATCTAAGGAGTAGTAGATGTTTTTTTTTTTTTTTTTTTAAGATTTTATTTATTTATTCATGAGAGACACACAGAGAGAGGCAGAAGACATAGGCAGAGGGAGAAGCACGCTCCCCGAGGGGAGCCGAATGAGGGACTTGATCCCAGGATCCTAGGATCACTCCCTGAGCAGAAGTCAAAAGCTCAACCACTGAGTCACCCAGGCGCCCCTAGATGCTTATTTAAATGGTGGTTTTCCTAAATCTGCCTCCCATGTTGTGCTGAATTATCTTCACAGAAATATTTTCTCAGTGCCTCATCTGGGCCATGAATACCAGAAAGGATAGACACAGATTAGGAGAGAATGCAGTCCACTTCCACATAATCAGGAAAAACACAATGAAAGAAATGGCTGTTGCAGCGTGGAAGGCCAGTACTTGATCATAGAGCACAACACCATTCCATATTGAAGGGACAGCATGGACAACAGGGTATATTTTTCAAAATTAAGGAAATAATAACCAGAAAGATGAACAGAGAAACACAAGAGATTGTGTAAGTGCTAAAGAGCTTGAAGACCTGAATGTTAACAATGTAGAAGAATTAGGGAGAAGCTCTCAGGAAAGGAAGGTATGAATTTAGTGTTCAGATTTTGGGAAGAGTGTTACGAATTGACTATAGAAGAAAGTGTAGATAGGTAGAGGTTGCTCTTAAAGGTTGCAAAATTTTTTTTAAAAATTTTTTTAAAGATTTTTTTTGAGAGGGAACGTATGCGCATACATAGGCACACAAGGCGAGGAAGAGGGAGAAGCAGACTCCCTGCTGATGGTGAGGCTTGATCCCAGGGCCCTAAGATCATGACTTGAACCAAAGGCAGATGCTTAACCAACTGAGCCACCCCAGCACCCTGCAAAATTTTTTAAAAAATTAAAAAATAAAGCTTGCAGTTGCTTACTCACAAAATAAATAAGAATCAAGGAATTTGTGAAATATACACAAAAATGAGTGACATATGGTTACCTAAACAGTGTGAATGTTGCTCACAATGTTGAACAAAAGAACCCAGACACACAAAAAATATGTGCTACTTAATTCAGTGTATGTAATAAGCTCAAAAAATAGGCAAAATAAATATTAGTATTTTATGATGTGCACTTGGGTAGAAAACCTATAAAATAGAGCAAAGAAGATAAAATAGAGCAAGCAAAGAAGAAAGTATCATAAAAGCCAGGATAGTAGTTCCCTTTGTGGAAAAGACTAGGGACTGAGAGGGTCACAAGAATGACTTGTGGGCTTGGCAAGCTTCTGTTTCCTGACTGGATGGTATTAGCCATGTGATGATTGAACTCTACATTTTTGTTTTATGAACTTTGCTATATGCGTGTTATGTTTTACAATGAAAAGGGCTAGAAAGAAAGTGGGAAAGAGGGAATGTCCTCCAGGTCCTCTCTGATTTTCCCTAACCTTATTCTAAATCCAGTCTCATGCCTACATCTGCCCCAAGAAACTTGCATAGAGACTTTTCCTCCTGGTACACCAGTCCTTTATTTAATCAGTATTAAGTAGGTTAAAAAAGGACAACTCCCTTCCTTACCCCCATTATCTGACACCTTGAAGTCCTTTACCAAGCTTCCTGTGGAATTTATCTGAACTGTGAAGAGTATACAGTTTTTTTCAAGCCGTCATGTTACCTACTGTGTAATAGGTGCTAGTAAATAGTGAAAAGCCTGCTTCTTTAATGGAGGTGCAAAATCAGTAAATTTCTTAATTATCAATAATATGGTAGTGTGTTGTTCAGTATCTATTTCATGACCATATATTTAGCCTATAGCTTTGTTCACTAATTGCTAAAAATAATTTCTCTGTACTAATTTTTTCCGTCACCATGCCTCTTTCTCTCTTTTTTTCTTTTTCTTTTTCTTTTTCTTCCTTTTTCTTTTTTTTCTTTTTTTGAGACTGCCCTCGATCTCTGTGTTCCACTAGCTTCTTGCCACTGTTCAAAAGTGCCTGCCTTATCCCTAGATCTGCCTTGAAGAGAAAATCATCCTATTTCTTTTTTCTTTTTCTTTTTTCTTTTTTTTTTTTTTTTTTAAGATTTTATTTATCCATGAGAAACACAGAGAGAGAGAAAGGCATAGACACAGGCAGAGGGAGAAGCAGGCTCCATGCAGGGAGCCCGTCATGGGACTCAATCCCGGACTCCAGGATCACACCCTGGGCTGAAGGCAGGCACCAAACCGCTGAGCCACCCAGGCGTCCCTCATCCCTATTTCTTATGTTAATTTTAGCTTTAAAGGTAATGCCAGTTGCATTGGAGTAACTCCTCAATTATGAGGGCTCTGTTTTGCTATGCTCTGTTTTGTTTTGAAGTCACTGAAATGTGGCTGAAATTTCTGACTAATCAGCTCCATCCCCTTCAGAACCATTATCTCCAGACCTTTAGAAAGTACAGTATTGAAATTGTATACATTTTTTTAGTTAACATACTGTCAGCAACTAAAGGAACTTCCCTTGCCCTCTGACGCTGATGTTTGGTAAACTCCCTTGGGGCATTCTTTTATAAAACTAATGGAAGCAGCGTCTCATACCTCCACAGTTTAAAATCTGTGCTTTCAAAAAAAAAAAAAAATCTGTACATTCTGTCTTTCTAGAAAAGCTCTTTGTATTCAGTTTTGATTGCAGATTGAACTTCTAAAATTTAGATTTTTATAAACAAATACTTCTTTCATACCTGACTTACTAATCAGTCTTTGTTCTAGCCAGCCATTTAAATTTTCTGTCCATATTTTAAACCAATATAATTAATCTGTAGACTATATGATGTTTTGTTTTACAAAAGAGGAGGGTACAAGTGTGTGTTTTAAGATTTGTTTTTCCTCATATAAAAATTATTTGAGAAACCATTATTTTCTGTTGGGAAAGGCACCTGAAATGTAGTTTCCTCTAGTAGTTCTTTGACCAAGTGTAGAGTACTCAGATAAAACAACTAGGTGAATTTCATATAGAGTTTTGTCTCATAAATGTCCATAATACACTTTAAGATTGTATGCGTGCACAGGATCCAGGGGCCAAGTTTAACTGCAGTTCTGGTCAGCCATCTTAGAGAACATGTCTATCTTGAAACATAGGTCACTCTTCCTAAATTGAAATGCCCTATTCCTTGGGTGAATTATTTGACTTTTCTGCCTAGCCAGTGAGAAGCAATTTTGTTTTGTAGAAATATTTAATATTTAACAAAAATACCTAAATAGCTTTCTTGGGACAGGTAAATTTAAATACCAAAGAGCAGTTTTTATTTATTTATTTATTTTTTTTTTTTACTGGAGTTCAATTTGCCAACATATAGCATATGTTGCTCCTCCCGCCAAGTCCCCCCCCCCCCCAAAGAGCAGTTTTTAAGCATTAGTTGATGATTGCAACCTTTTCTGCCTAGTTATGTTCATCCTGGTCACATTATATCTTATTCATAGCCTTAATTTACTGAAAAGAAACATTTACTTCTGGCATTTCTTTATAATAGCTCATATGAATGTTTTTTCTTTGATTCCTCTCAAGAACTTTGTATCTCAGCAGGTTCTTGTGGAAGTAGATCGTACACAGATTAGTAATTTTTTCTTTTAATTCAGTGGTTATCAGATTGTGCCATGTTTCTCTTCTCTACCAGATACTTTATTATTAATGCTTCTCAACTCTGTATGTACAAGAAAATTTCAGGAGTTTTTAACAGGCCCTACTAACCCCCAGAGATTTCAGTTTCATTGATCTGGGGTTGGGCCTGGGCATTGTAATTGTTAAAGCTCTCCAGGTGATTCTGATGAATAACCACGAACTGAAAACCACTGTGCTAAATATTACTGTATCCCAAGTAATTGTTTTCTCCCATTTATCTCTTATTGGTTCCCATAAAATAATTTTTCTGATTTTTGGTTTTCAGGTGTCTTGTTCCCTCCACTCCCCAGCCCAGAGGTGTGATCCTCAGTGACAGTGGAGAAGAGTGAACATGAATAAATCTGTAGATGATGATAAGTTATTTTACTTAGTATATTTAAACCACCTCTTTTACCAAACCTGCACATGAGACTGCAAATGTACTCAAATTGACTAATGTGAATTTTTACTACCGGTTGTTGTTCCAGGTTTTCTGTTTTTGTTTATTTTTGATGGTCTTTTTTTTTTTTTTTTGGTGCCTTGTCAACCAGATTGTTAGCAGCAGGAAGTGGTAGTTCAGTTCAAAAGTATTTCTTGAGCACCTGCTATAATGAAAGCACCATGAAGAGAGCAAGAAGTTCATAATCTCAGTGGGAAGGAAAGAATCAAAGGACCTAGATGATCTATGTCTTATGTACTAACCCCTGCAACTGTTAATGTCTCTGAAGTAGGGACATAGCACCTGTTATTTAAGTCATTAATAGGTCCCTTTTTCTCTTTCAGGTATCCAAACTATTGACTCTACCCAGGCGCTGTTCCTTCCAATTGGAGCATCTGTCTCTCTCCTAGTAATGTTCTTCTTCTTTGACTCAGTTCAAGTAGTTTTTACAATATGTACAGCAGGTAAGTGAGTTTCTTCTCTATTCTTAAACATTAACCTTACAGGAAATTTTTTCACCTCTTCTTAATCATCATTCAAAACTTAATATTTATATACCCTGCTATGCAAGTTTTTCTTCTTAAGTCTGATTTTTACTCCCTACACTTCTCTTTGAACCACTGGATGATACACATATCATCAGTTTGGGACTGCCAGCATAGCCTGAATAAAAGGCCAGGGGTTTGAAAACTTGTGAGCTTTATGACACCATAGTAGGACCATTTTGACTGTGGCTCCTTGTCTGGAAGATTACCAGAAGGTCCAATGTGGCAGAGAGCAGTCATTGGCAACCCCCACTGATGTTTCTGTAGATAGACACAGTGATAATCAGTAATTGAACGGTCAGCCCTCTGATCAGTTTTTAAGTCAAGAGGTAATAGAGTGTATAAAACGTCAGCAAAATGCTGGACATGTCAGATCATACCCTGGCCTGCTGTTTCTCTTTTCGTGTTAAGATAGAAGAGAATGAGAACCCCTAGATGTCTCTGCTTTCCCCTACTTCAAATCAGGTACTTCTTCTCAAGACTTTATCTGTACAATGCTGACAGAAGACATTTTTCTTCTCTGGTTAACTAATTGTATCTGTTGAGAAAAGTTTTCTGGGCAGTAAGTGTTTCCATAAGTCATGCCATTTTTCCTATAGTTCAAACTAAACAAAAGTTAACTATATATTTTCTTTCTCTAGTTCTTGCAACAATAGCTTTTGCTTTCCTCCTCCTCCCGATGTGCCAGTATTTAACAAGACCCTGTTCACCTCAGAATAAGTAAGGACTTGGGATTTTCCTCTAAATTATGAATTTGTGTATGTTTTTATCTTATACTTGATAGCATTGTTAGAAGTCTAAATTTCTGGTATTGACTGAGCACACAAATACCAGAAGACTGGGAAGGGAGATGTTTGATCTTTAAGACTGGAAGATGGTATTTCTTTTTGCACCTTTTCATAGCAGAGGAAATGTAAACAAACTTAGGCAGTCTGAGTTGTTGAAATATGCTTCCTGCTTAGATTATTGAAAGATAAACAGTTTTGTTTTGAAGCACTGCTTTCATTCCTTTACTAGGGAGCTAATGGGATATGAAAATAGTGGTTGACTGAAACATTTTTGCCTTTCATCTTTGGTGACCTAGAGTATATACTAGCCACTATGGTCTAAACCCCGTGTATACACTTTTTACAACTTAACTCCTAAAGCCACTGCTCCATGGAAACAAAATGCTGTGCTAACAGAGATGCCATATGCACTTAGGAAACCAGGTACTTGGGGCAGCTGATTTTCCCAAGAATTCGTGATAACCAGATAGTTACTGCCATTTTATAAATATGTATTCATCATTGCCCAGTGGATTGAAGGTCAATACTTCATTTTGTTTTCCTCATAAGAACAGAATTTCCTGTATCATGTACTTTAACTCTCCAAAGATTGGCATTGTAACTTTTGTGTGTGTGTGTGTGTTGTAACTTTAAACTTCTAAACACCCATGTTGATAATTTTGGATAAAAAAGTATAGTATCAGATGGGTGCAGAAGTATAATTAATTCCTCTGCATATCTGTAGCTTACTCAAAGGAGGTTTGGATATTTTCAAATTCCAGATGTCTGGGTATAGCCTGCTTTTCTAATCTGACCATCATGAGCTCTGGGCATGAAGGACCAAGGGAGATTTTGGTTATTGAAATATGATATATTGCTATATTAGTCCAATAAATGTGTGTTTTCCAGGATTTCCTTTGGTTGCTGTGGGCGTTTCACTGCTGCTGAATTATTATCATTCTCTCTGTCTGTCATGCTCGTCCTTATCTGGGTTCTCACTGGCCATTGGCTTCTCATGGATGGTGAGTAACATATGAAAAGTTGAAGTTTTAATATAGTTTATATAATTAAATTTGTCCTTCCTTCCTTTGCTTTCTGTGTTTTAGTAATATTTCCTCTGGTTGGGCAGCCTGGGTGGCTCAATGGTTTAGCACCGCCTTCAGCCCAGGGCATGATCCTGGAGACCCAGGATCGAGTCCCATGTTGGGCTCCCTGCATGGAGCCTGCTTCTTCCTCTGCCTGTGTCTCTGTCTGTCTGTCTCTCTCTCTGTCTCTCATGAATAAATAAAATCTTTAAAATATATGTATATGTATATATACATATACTCTGATTACCATGAATATTAGATATTCTTAGGTGGTGTTAATATTGTTGAGTTTTTTATTATTTTTACCCACATTTTTAAGATATTTTTGAATAACAGCTTTTGAGGTATGATTCACGGTATACCATATAATTTACCTACTTAAAGTGTAAAATTCAGTGAGAGAGTTGTGCAGCCATCACTACAGTCAATTTTGGAGCATTGTCATCATCTACCCTCCAAACCCCATACCCAGCAGTCACTCCTCATTACCCACCTGAGCCCCAAGCATCCACTAGTCTCCTTTCTCTCTCTGTGGATCTGCCTCTTCTGGACATTGCACATAAATAAAATATACATTATGTGGCTGTGTGGCTGTCTCCTTTCACTTAGCATGATATTTTCAAGGTTCATTCACGCTGTAACCTCAATTGGTACTTCATTTCTTTTCTGGCCAATTACTGTTTGTTTGCATAGATATGCCAGTTTTATTTACCCATTCATCAGTTGTTGCCACTTTTTTGGCTATTATGAATAATGCTGCTATGAACATTCATGTACATGTTTTTATGTAGATTTTACTATTACATAAATGGAATAATACTGTTACATATATTACATACAAATATATGTGTGGAATATATTATATATATGTTATATACAATAGACTTTTTATGTAATGATATGTCTGTATCGTTAACATAAAGGTGAAAGCATATCCTTTTTAAAAATTCCAGAGCAGGGATCCCTGGGTGGCGCAGCGGTTTGGCGCCTGCCTTTGGCCCGGGGCACAATCCTGGAGACCCGGGATCGAATCCCACGTCGGGCTCCCGGTGCATGGAGCCTGCTTCTCCCTCTGCCTGTGTCTCTGCCTCTCTCTCTCTCTCTCTCTCTCTCTGTGACTATCATAAATAAATTAAAAAAAAAAAAAAAATTGGGATCCCTGAGTGGCGCAGCGGTTTAGCGCCTGCCTTTGGCCCAGGGCACGATCCTGGAGACCCGGGATCGAATCCCACGTCGGGCTCCCGGTGCATGGAGCCTGCTTCTCCCTCTGCCTTTGTCTCTGCCTCTCTCTCTCTCTCTGTGTGACTATCATAAATAAATAAAAATTAAAAAAAAAAATCTTAAAAAAATAAAAAAAAAATAAAAAAAAAAAATTAAAAAAATTCCAGAGCATTCCATTGTGTTACTTAACTGTTTCTGGACCTTTAGATTTTTTTTTTGTTTGTTTTAAGATTTTTATTTATTTATTCATGAGAGAAAGAGAGGCAGAGACATAGGCAGAGGGAGAAGGCAAGGAGCCCAATGCAGAACTCGATCCCAGGACCCAAGGATCACACCCTGAGCCAGAGGCAGACGCTTAACCGCTGAGCCACCCAGGAGTCCCCCCTTAGATTGTTTTTAACCTTCTGTTATAAATAACCCTGAGATAAACATTCTTGTCTCACCTCTGGGTACACATGTCAGATTACTTAATAAGATTGTTTCTATGGATGAGTTCCTAGATATGAAATTCCTAGATCAAAGGATTTTTGTTAAAAATTCTTTTTTCTCTATTACTGTACTGCCTTTCAGAAAGGCAGTAGCAGTGTACATTTCTATCTGTGGCACATGAGAATCCCCCTTGATGGGTGATGATAAGGATGAACTAAGAATGGCAGTAAGAGCTAACATTTATTGAATGATCTGCTTTGGGTGCTTTCCTGGGTGTTTACATGGATTATCTCATTTAGTCCTGAAAAACTCTTTGAAGGAGATACTTATTCCCACTTGACAGAAGAGGAAACAGGTTCAGTGAAGTCACTTATCCAGTCCCAGAACTCTTGTGTATACTTCATACTTCTCATCAGAATATCTTGGGAGGGACATTTCCAAAAATACCTCATTCTTTTCTCTCCTATAAGACATTTAAAAACTTTTCTTAAAAGACCCCGTAAGCGGGCAGCCCAGGTGGCTCAGCGGTTTAGCGCCGCCTTCAGCCCAGGGCGTGATCTTGGGGACCTGGGATCGAGTCCCACGTCGGGCTCCCTCCATGGAGCCTGCTTCTCCCTCTGCCTGTGTCTCTGCCTCTCTCTCTCTCTCTCTCTCTCTCTCTCGTGTGTCTCTCTCATGAATAAATAAATAAAATCTTTAAAAAAAAAAAAAAAAAGACCCCATAAGCATCTCCTCCTCCTTTTTCATTCAGTCCTTAGTCTCACTTTCACAGTTCACTTTTCCGTATCTCAAGGAGCTTATCTAACTGCTCTGCCCTACAAGGTCTGGTTGATTTTCTCCAGAAGAGAAGGAAATTAAAATACAAAAGACTATTTTATACGATCTGTAATACTATCTAAAGAATTTTTAAAAGGGAAATTTGAAAATCAGATATTATGGGTATGGATTGCACTTACTCCTGTTATCCATTCCAAGCAAGCACAAGACTAATCAAGACCTTAAAAACAGCTTTTTGGAGGCTCCTGTCCTCTAAGGCACGGTGCTCCCACAGCTCTGATGATGGCTCAACTACAGTAGAACTGTCACTCAGTGAGGTTGCAAATCAAGTTACCCCTTAGATTTATATACAGACCTTTAATGAGTCAGAATAGAAAGTAGAGTCAAAATCACCAGTGCCCTGACTGTGCAGTAATTCACATTTGCTGATGTCTGACAGGTTTGATCTCTTGTTTTAGCTTCTTAAATTGCCTTGTAAAAAAAACATTTCTGTGATCATGCTTTGGAATGTGTATAAGCATCCTGAAGTAAAATGTTTAAGGTTTTTAAGTGGTTACCAGAACTATTCAATTTCCCAAATCAAGTATCAGTTCTTTCGGTATTCGTACAGATTGGTATTTGATACTTAAGTGCTTGTAGAGGTTGATGAAGAATAACTTAAAAAGAAATTGCATCTGAAGTCACACAGGTTGCTTGCCCAGCTTATAGTAGAAGAGTGAATGCCTATTTTTGTATATTAGGCATTAAGAGTAATGATAAAGTACCAGGTTTGTGTATTTGAGTTTTCCTGAGATTAACTCTTGATTTCTGCAGAATGACTTACCCTAAAAGCATGTGGGTGATTTTGAAAGACGAATAGAGCCTAATCTCTTTTAAAAATCTGTGTTACAGAAAATTAAGGAGTCTTAGTCATGATAATGATTAGAGAGAGTAAATATTAGTCCAAATCTCATAGCTGTTTTTATGATTATATTCTTCAGTCTCACCTAAACTAGTGCCTGATGAGAAAACAAGCAGCACAGACATTTCTCCTCTATTACTTCTTTTTTTTTTTTTTCCTCTATTACTTCTGAACAAAAACTATTTAGAAATGCTGGTTAGTTGGTTAATATCTAAATCAGATTATTTCAGTCCATTAAAATGACTGTTTGGATGACTGTTAGCTATATACTCTTAAGAGAAACTGTTCTGTGCTGATGTCCTTAAAGAGTCCATTCCCATAAGTGTTACACATAAATGATCTCATTATACAAATATTATGTGTAATGAGAGGACAAAAGCTTCAGGTACTACTGTTTTAACTAGAGTAGTAGAAGACAGTCATCATCTTACCAGACTGATTAGTCAGTCTCTCAATGCTGGCAGACTCAAAGTCCAGATGATGACAGATGGTATTTAAACTACCTTGAAGTCTCTCGACCCTCTCTGAGTTTCTCTGTAACTCCACTAACTTTTTGTGGCTCTGCTTTCGTGGAACTCTTTATGCATGTGTTCAGATACACATGGTACTATTTACAGGTTTTGCTAAGGGTTTTAAGTTTACCAAGCTGCTGACCCAAAAAGATTAGATACCTCTCAAAGCAGCAAGCAGTGTGTTTATACTTTTCATCTCTACTCTCCCAAGCATTGCATATGGAACAGAAAAATACCTATTTTCTAGTAGTATGTCACTAAAAAAGAAAAGGTTGGCAATGGAAGGTGACATTCTCTTCAGGATACACTGATTTACACAGCCATCTGAAACACATACTTTAGAACAAGTCAGCAGGATTTTCCTTGTACTTCTACAGGCAGGGCCAGGGACAGGCTTACTAGACTAACAGAAGAATGGGATAAAGCAGCTCTCCCGTAAGATGGACTAGAGTCCATTGCCCTATAAGATTTCCTCTAGACTATAGAGTTAATAAAGAGCTGCCCATACAAGCTGCCCACTTTTCCCAGTGACCAATATCAGAAATAAATTTCCATCCTGAAATTCAGCTAATACAGCTAAAATTCTCTGAGGGTTCCGTGAGGCTCTCCAAACCCCACTTAACCCTAGCATGTAGGTGTTTACATAACCTTCTGTCATTATTGCTGGTCCCCAAACCTTACTTATCTAAGAGTCTCTTCTCCCTACCAGTTTGCACTGGTTAAACTGCCCTTGTGACCCAGAGTAGAGTTGTTCCTCCTCCCTGCCCCCACCAAAAAGGAGAACCTTTGAGCTTTCTTTGTTTCTCAGACTCTAATGTTTGAAGTGTGTGTGACTTGTTTTCTGCTATTACAGAAAATGTAGCTTTCTAGCCACAGTCTTTTAATGTTTTGAAATTTGTTCTTCTCTGACATGGAAATTATCTTTATAGACTTCTCTACAGAATCAGAAATCATCGTAGGCAGTGATAATTTGGTAGTAGAATTTTTTAAATGAATGTTTCTTAATGAAAGCCTGTTCTTTGAAGTTAATTGAGAGTGAAAACAGAATGATGAATGTGGTTGTTTTAAGGCAAGGCATGAAGTATGTTTTCAAGCTTATATACTAAAAAGTATTAACAGTAAGAAGAGACATCAGCATGTTCTTGAACTAAATATAGAGTTCTTTATCTACTTTCACTTTCATCTGGCAAATTAACCTTTTAAATTTGGGAAGCCTTAAAAAAAAAAAAATAAATAAATAAATTTGGGAAGCCTTGAAAGAATTTGGCCAATGGGTGGTTTGGTACATTAGCTAAAAGCTGATGAATCTTTTACACACACATTTACCATTCAAGGATTGTAAAACCAGATCCACAGTATACATCCACTGACCAGTTCAGGGACCAGAAGAGTCTTGAACAGATACCTAGTCCAGTGCTCTCATTTAATACACTTGTTACTAATCTATGGTTAGAAAACACGCAGTGCCAAAAATCTAGTAATTGATTTATTTTCTTGTTTTAAAATGCTAGAATGTGGGGCAGCCCAGGTGGCCCACGCGGCCTTCAGCCCAGGGTGTAGTCCTGGAGACCCGGGATCGAGTCCCATGTCGGGCTCCCTGCATGAAGCCTGCTTCTCCCTCTGCCTGTGTCTCTGCCTCTCTCTCTGTGTCTCTGATGAATAAATAAAATCTTTAAAAATAATAATAAAATAAAATGCTAGAATGTGGCATTTCATCCACATAGGGCTAAGATAAAGGATCTATCAGGGGATCCCTGGGTGGCGCAGCGGTTTAGCGCCTGCCTTTGGCCCAGGGTGCGATCCTGGAGACCCAGGATCGAGTCCCACGTCGGGCTCTCAGTGCATGGAGCCTGCTTCTCCCTCAGCCTGTGTCTCTGCCTCTCTCTCTCTCTCTCTCTGTGTGACTATCATAAATAAAAAAAAAAAAAGGATCTACAGATCCTACAGAATGGAGTGCAGGCTACTTAAGATCTTACAGGTTACCTGTTCCTTTTCATGAACATTTTGGCTTGGATGGGATCATCGTCTTTGTCCCTGGCCCTACTGGTTGTGGAGGCAGAGTGACAGATTATATCAATAATACGTTGAAAGTAATTCTAGATCACTGGCTAAGATTAATAATTTATTTCTCGGGCAGCCCGGGTGGCTCAGTGGTTTGGTGCCACCTTTGGCCCGGGGCGTGATCCTGGAGATCCGGGATCGAGTCCCACCCCACGTTGGGCTCCCTGCATGGGGCCTGCTTCTCCCTCTACCTGTGTCTCTGCCTCTGTGTGTGTGTGTCTCTCATGAATAAATAATTAATTAATTTAAAAAATATAATAATTTACTTAACACTTTTGGTTAATTTACATTTAACCAAAAGATTGTTGGTAAAACTATTTGAGAGAGTCTTGAGTTTTCTCAAGCAGCATGGAATGAGGGAAAGTTATCACACTTCTTCATTTTGGCTTGGAAAAGTCCTGAGGAGGATGTAAGATTTTCTGAAGAGTTATTTAATGAAAGCATGAAGAAAAAGAGAGGCAAACTGGAATGAATATTTGAGGGTGTGTTTCAGGGATGTGACAGATTGTGGCACTATCCGTTTGGGGGTAGGAGTGATATTTAACTCTCTGAAGGAGTCAGAAAGGGTGCATTCTGCCTTCTCACATGTGGGACTCACAGCACAGTGGGGACGCTTGGTATGACTGCAATAGGGTATATCGCTCAGCTTAGCTGGAGAGGAAGGAGTAGGAATGGGAGCAAAGGAAGACAGACTCTGAGGCCTTACCATCCTGTGAGTTGTGCCCGAGGCTATAGGACTTATAATTAGACTAGATCCATCACAGAGTAAGGAACCTAGTACCATATTCAGGAAACAATGCAAAGTGATAATTTCCAATGGCGGTGAAGAGTAAGCAGGAAAGACACAGAGTGGGAAAGGACGCACTTCAAACTAGGGAGGCGTAGGGAAGCATGGACAAATTGTGCTGTGACCACAAAGGGTGGCACCCAGAATGGCTGCAGAGTGAGTGGCTATGTGATGAAAGACTGTGATAAATTGAAAACAGACCCAGAGTTTCTTGTTTGGAAGATGAGAGATCTAATGGCATTGTCTGAGTCATGGGAAATCCTGTCACTGAGCAGTTCTGTCTTGTCCATGGGTGGTTTCCTCTCAGGTGGGGTAGGATCAGCAAATGAGTGGCAAAGCAGCAGTGGATGCTTAGACCATATGGCCTGTAAAAGCTACTGCCAATTTAGGATTAAGTGACTGAATGTAATTGAAAAGTTCTAGAATGGACCAGTCACCTGTATGTGTCACAGAGGCAATTACATTTAATCTTGGGAACCTATCCTTTTGCTTGTCTGTCCCTTTGGTTACCATATCCCTCTTTTAGTTATCAGTTCCTTGACCTTCACTGGCCACAGCCTGTCCCTTGTCTGTCCATCTCAGGCCTTGATTTCTTACTTTGTTCTCTTGATGTGCTTTGCACTCCACATATGCACTTGTAAGTTCCTGAACAGATCACTTCTTGTTCCCCTACCACCAACACCCCTGCCCCTGCCCCAGGGGCTTCCCCCCACTGACCACTGTGTTCCTCAAGCCAGCTGAGCTCATCCCTGCCCATGTCCTGTCTATTGATTCACAGCACAGCCAAATATTTATTTCCAAAGATAATTATAATGGAAAATCTCATTATTAAAAAAATGAGTATGGGTTGATTGTATTAGGGACCTTGGTTCTGTTTTCATAAATTTCTAAAAAATTAAAGGAGATCCTAGTAAAAGGAGCATATCCTAGATTATTATAAAAATCAGAAATTATGTTTGACCACATCTCTCCAAAACACATACTACAGTGCACACCATGGAGACCAGCAAATACTTGAGAACAATAATGACAGGGAATAGAGATCGTTTGTTCTTCTTCCCAGTTTTAGTGCTATCTTCCAGGGATGGGAATAGCAATCCATCTCTTCTTGTGTGTGTACAACACTATCCCCACAGTAGTAACTCATCAAATATTAGTTGAATTGATGTGTCCGGGGTCCACCAAATTGCTATATTTACCCACTTAGCTACATGTATTGACAGTTTACCACCAGTTGTTTTTTTTGTTTTGTTTTGTTTTTTGAGATTTTTTTCATGCTTGGATGTTCCTTTTTTTTTTTTTTTTTTTTTTTAAGATTTTATTTATTTATTTATGAGAAACAGAGAGAAAGACGCAGACACAGGCAGAGGGAATAGCAGGCTCCACACAGGGAGCCCGACATGGGACTCAATCCCGGGTCTCCAGGATCAAGCCCTGGGCTGAAGGTGGCGCTAAACCGCTGAGCCACTTGGGCTGCCCCAGTTTACCACCAGTTCTATTAAAATGATATCCATCTGTAATATGGCCTTACTTGCTTTTCTTACCTTCCTTAGAATAATTTGAAATTTAAACTTGACAGAACATAATTTTCCATTCATTCAGCAAATATTTATTGAATGCCTATTCTGTCAAGTGCTGGGGCTTCACAGAAAGAATAAACCATGGTTTCTGTCTACCAGGAGAACCCAGTGAAGAGAATAAACTCACTTGTATATAAATACTTGCACTATTACAGAATGGATGAACAAGTTGAGAGAGATTCAGAGTTCTTTGGCATCACAAGGGGTTGGGTAGTGAATCTGATTAGATAAGGAAAGACTTTTTGAAGAGGGCCTTCTGTGGAGAATAGGAAGGAACATAGTGATGTTGAGAGGTATGATCATATTTAGGTGGCTAGAGAACAGAGCCACAGCATTGCACACTGAGGGTGGGGACTTGCACAATGAAGGGCGCCTTCCCTTAAGTCCCTGTCATTGCCAAGTTGTTGGACCTTCATCCCACTACGAGAACCCATGGGAAGTATGTAAATGGCTGTGTGATCTAGTCAGACCTATGTTTCAGAAGAATGGAGGAGAGCGGAAGGCAGGGAGAGCCCATTCACCTGCCTGACCCATTCTGGACTCCCAGGATGCAGCAAGGAACCGTGCCCTCAAGGACCTGGCATTTTAGTTGAGAGGAAAGAGACTTTAAATATATATGCATATAGTATATGTCGGATCTTGAGAGGTGTAAGAAAAAAATAAGGCAAGGATATAAGAATGAATTGCTGAGTAAAAGGGAGGGTGCATGACCTCGGGTGTGGCAGACTGTACATTTAGGAGCAGCGAGTCCTCGCTGGGATGGGGGAAGCAGGAAACAGATAAGTCCTGAACTGGGCCTGGCCAAGACCTTTATCATTCAAAAACAGAATCTCCTGGGACTTACACAGTTGAGCACTATCCAAGAACATGAAAAAAGGGATATCCCCAAAGACCAGCAAGTCAAAATGAGCTAAAGTGGGCACTTAGCACAAGTAGGATATAAACATCTTAAACTGAGCTGCATGATTGTTTAGGGGACTTACAAACTGTTAGGTTTCTAAGCAGAATACCTTGAGGAAGGAGGGTGAGGAGGGTGAGCCCATACTCTGCATTGACCAATGTCTGTGGTCTCCTCCCCAGCCCTGGCCATGGGTCTCTGTGTCGCCATGATCGCCTTTGTCCGCCTGCCCAGCCTCAAGGTGTCCTGCCTGCTTCTCTCAGGGCTTCTAATCTACGATGTCTTTTGGGTAAGAGTCTGTTTCCCTGAAGCCACTGCTCTCTTTGGTGTTTAATTGGAGCACTCACTCCTGACAGTTGTTAACTGTTGTTAACAGTGAACTGTTAAGATCACTCTCTCCAGTCCTGAACTGTACATGTGAGCAGGCATCTGTCCACGCCTTTGTTTGTTGAGACGTGTTAACCAGTTAGTGCATGTGTATCTCTAGGGGTAGGGGAGAGAGCAGACAGACAAGGTTCTCTGCCCTGGGAGCAGAGATTTTCTTTCTCCTCCAAGCATGCCATCAAAATAGCTTGATGTTGCAGTATTTTGAGACTTTGCTCTTAAGAACAAAGAAGGCTGATGCTGAAATTAGGTTGCTTCCAGCTTCCTCTGTTATAGATGTCTCTCCATTTGGCATTCGGCAGGTGTTTTTCTCTGCCTACATCTTCAATAGCAATGTCATGGTGAAGGTGGCCACGCAACCAGCTGACAATCCCCTTGATGTTCTATCCCGGAAGCTCCACCTAGGGCCCAATGTTGGGCGTGATGTTCCTCGCCTGTCTCTGCCTGGAAAACTGGTCTTCCCAAGGTAGGACTGGCACGTCGGGCCCCTGTTGTGATGAGGCAGTGAACACACTGTCTCCCTGTGCCTCAGTGTCCCTCAATTAGTCTTTATTATCAGTATTCTTCTCCTAGAGTGGAAAAGCGTTGTGAGTTATTTTCTCCATTTTACAAATGAGAAGAACGTTGATTTGACTTGTAAAGATTTATCATTAAATGATACAGGTGCTGCTTTTTATTATTAATGTTATCAAACAACCATATGTTACTTCTGTTACCATATTTTAGAGTTGGCTGGAGGAAATCAACAGAAGAATCTGGATCTTTTTTACTTCTAAAATATTTGTAAAAATATGTACTAATGCTAAAATTCTACAGTTGCTGGTGATATAGTCTTGGAAAAATACTGTGTTGCTTTAATATCCGTTTCTGGTAGTAGTCAGGTGCTTGTTTAAAGTCACAGAAGCAAATGTGTGACAAATACTGAATTGCTTGACATTTCTCGAGGAAGCACTACTTAGCTGACTTTAGCAGTCACTTTAGAGGTGCTCTCCGGAAGCAGTGAGGAGCCTGGTTGAAGACATCTGTTGGAAAAAAAAAAAAAAAAAAGACATCTGTTGCCAATGCTCTTATGGCTTGTAATCTCTAAACTTTTACAAACTAGCGTTGTTCCACCTCTAGAGATTTCCATTTCCCATTCAGATAAGTCCAACCTCTTAAACAGCTGACAGACAACTCTGCACAGGAGGAAGAGAAATGGGATTGTTGAGGGTGGCATCCCTGACATGTGACACTACATTCCAGCTCCACTGGCAGTCACTTCTCTATGTTGGGCATTGGGGACATCGTGATGCCTGGACTCCTCTTGTGCTTTGTCCTGCGTTATGACAACTACAAAAAACAAGCCAATGGTGACTCCTGTGGTGCCTCTGGACCCGCCAATATCTCTGGACGCATGCAGAAGGTCTCCTACTTTCACTGCACCCTCATTGGATACTTTGTAGGTAAGAGAGAGCCAGAGAGGGATCCCTGGGTGGCGCAGCGGTTTGGCGCCTGCCTTTGGCCCAGGGCGCGATCCTGGAGACCCGAGATCGAATCCCACATCGGGCTCCCGGTGCATGGAGCCTGCTTCTCCCTCTGCCTATGTCTCTGTCTCTCCCTCTCTCTCTCTCTGTGACTATCATAAATAAAAGTTAAAAAAAAATTTAAAAAATTAAAAAAAAAAAAGAGAGAGAGCCAGAGAGCCTGCTTGTGATCCCTTCTGACTATCCTCCAAGCCCTGGAGTTAAATCAGGTTTTTTTTAGCTGCAGACGCTAGATGGAAGGAGAGTAGCAACTCTCATTGCTCTTATAGTCAACCACAGAGAAAGAATAACAGTGGCCCATGAAATGACAGGTGCTGTGTATACTGGCCCGCCCAGCTTCTCTATCCAACAGCATGTCTGAAGAACATTGTGGGAAGACTATGGTCAGGCCTCAGAGTCAGGAACATCTACCACACAATGATTGTGGATCAGTCTGTGTGCTTAATTAAATCTTCAGCTTAAGGTTAACCAATGTCATGTTTATTTCCTGCATCATTTAATAGGTATTTCCCTTCATTGGTCCTAACATGTCTATCACCTCTAACCTCAGATTCTCCGTGGGCCAGTTTTTCCATAGACAACTCATTTGTACACAGACAGAGAGAGACCCACATAATTGGGCTATAGGAATAGCGGGAACCTGTCTGTACCTACAGTGGTTACAGCAGAGTGGTTCATTTCAGCACACAGGCTCAGATGAGTGGTGTTAGCCCTATTGCACAGTAGAGGAGGCTGAAGCTCAGAGGTGAAATGCATGACCAAAGTAACAAAAGTTGCAGACTGGTCAAGTCAAGATTTGACCCCAGGGCTTTTTCCTCCAAGTCTGGGATTACATACCACCCGAGACAGGAGGACCAGGCACACTCAGGGCAGAAGTGAAGGCTTGGGCCAGGAACCTAAGCACTGAGGGGGGCATGGGCCACTCACAGGTCCTTGGAATTGTAGGACTTTCAAGCTGCACTGCTGCACACTGCTTTTGCTGCCATTGCTGAGCTTCTCACGCCCTTGCCACTGGACAGCATGTGCCACAGGAAAGCTGTCCTGTCAGGGCCCCAGCAGGTAGCAACCAGGTAGCAGGCTCTCCTCTTTGACGGCTGGTCCCTCGGTATTGCTCATGGATGTTTCTCCCCTAATAGGTCTGCTCACTGCGACCGTGGCATCCCGCATTCACCGAGCGGCTCAGCCCGCCCTTCTCTATTTGGTGCCATTCACCTTATTGCCGCTCCTCACGATGGCCTATTTAAAGGTGAGAGAAGCAGTTAGAAACCTGTGAAAGCAGTAACTTGGCACTGACCTTGGACTGGGGTATGTATTCTCCTTGCCGGAGGTGGGTCTGCTTGAGCCTTGGAGCTCTTGATCTTGACGGTGGGTCGGTGGTCTTTGCTCACCTGGTATTAGGTATCTTCCAGCCTATTGCAGTCACTGGCAGAAAATGCTAGTGAGTTAGACTACTGTGCCACCTGGTCATGGATGAACTAACTGAAATCCCTAGAGTTCAGCTACAGAGACTTCCTATTTCCCTTAAAAGCAGCACCGTATTTGTCACCTACAAATATTCTGCATTAAAGTTTGGAAATACTTAAGAAATGTATGGTTACAGCTAGACTTTGGAGCATTACCTGATTTACAAGATTTGTATAATACCCATTTTACAGAGAAGGAGGCAGAGAGGTAAACTAACTTGGCCTCAGCATCTCACTCATAAATGATAGAACTTACACCTTTCTTTGCTTGAGGAGCCTAAGAGCTCTTCTAGTGAGTTCTTCAAAGAATGGTGGGTTACTTTTCAGTGAGTAAGATTAGAATGTTCTTTGATTCTCCACAGAAGCAGTCTGATCTAAGATCAAGAATCAGAAAGGACTTGTAGATGCGCGTGACTCATTTTTAAATTCATTACTTAGTAAAGTTCCTTCTTCCCCAGGGTGACCTTCGGCGGATGTGGTCTGAGCCATTCCACTCCAAGTCCAGCAGTTCCCGATTCCTGGAAGTATGATGGGTCCCAGAGAGTGACCAGAATGGCCTTCTGAGTCCTTTTCTGTCAACGCGTGGTTTTGTTTCCTCTTAGAGCTGGCCTGGTACTCGGAGATGTACCTGCATAGAAAACTGACGTGTGACTGGATTTTGCATTTGCAGGGAGCTTGTTTGCAGGAGCGAGGTGCTGGAGCCCTGCTTGGTTCTTTCTCTTCCTGCTGTTGTAGAGGTGGAGCCCCTCTTGAAGTGACAGGCCCTCCCCAGCGCTCCTTCTTCCCCCATTTTTATGAATCTGCACCAGACTGTTACCTGTGGGGGATGGAGATATGACTGATTAAAACTGACAAGGGCGAAGAGTCGTTCTATACCTTTTGAACACTAAAAGGATGAAAAATATTAGCAAACCGAAGTTTCTTCAGTGAACCCTCAAGAACTTTGGGACCAGTTTCCTATGGGGGACTCAGTTTCAGAGAACTGAGACAGAAGCTCTTCTGTCGTTATATTCTTTCCTTTTTTTGGATTTATTAAATATTTTCTGTGGTGTGAAGTGACTTATTAAATCCACAGACATTGAGTGACTTCTTACAACAATACACATAAGAATTTGTTGTAATGAGTTCATGTCCACCCAGATGTTGTGTTGACAGTGAACGAGGGCACGGTTTTTATACATACACACATGCGCACATAGATATATATGAATAAACAAAAATTAAAACCTGCTAAGATCATGCTGTGTAGCAGACAGGGACTTGCTGTAATTTTTAGCATGTAGAGCAGTTTACTCTGGCTTCCTTGTATATGGATACGCTGCTGTCTCTCCCTTCCACAACTGAACGTGCAGTTAAAAACCAGTATAGTATTCGTACTGATATACTCATGGACTTTCGGGGGCTCTCGTTTGGTTTTGATCAGTGTAGCCAATTAGGGATGAAAAGTTCAAACTTTTTGGCCCTTTTTTTGTTTTGTTTTTACAGGCTTCTCCCTTGCAGGATTTTTAGTAGTTTCTTCTTGAACCAATGCATGTAATATAGCAGCAGGTGTCTTTGTGCTTTCTGATCATAGTAATGTACTACTTGTAAATACATTTTTCTATTTTCTATTGTTTTTGTATTTTTTTTTTTTTTTGGCATTTTGTTTCATTGGTGTGCTGTATTTTCCATGCCCTCACTCCTTGAAGAAAAAAAAGGAAAAAAGCAACACGATCCTGTCCTTGCTGTTGTGATTATAGTCTTGGTTTACCTGTGGTGACAACTGGGTATTGGGGACAAATATCAGATGCCTCTCTGAGCTGGGCCCTACATTCCAGGCACTGCAGAAGGAGCAAGCTGCTCTTTCCTCTTAGAATCCAACCACATGCTATGGTCCTTGCTGGAAAGCAGGCATTCTGGTAGTACCTAGTGTGATCGTGTCAGCTTGCTTTTGTCTCAGCAGCCCTGGCCTCATAAGAAATGGCCCATTGTAGAGGCAGAGAGAAGCCTGCCTCTCTGGCTACCTGACAGCAGAGGTGAAAAGGGCCCACGTGTCCTGGTTTCTCCCTTCAGCAGGTGACCTGCCTCTACCTTGACCTGTACAATGAACCAGTGTGCTGTGCTTCCCGGTGGACAGAACTCATAAGCGGATACATGTCGCGCAGTCATGGGGGCATAAAGCGATCAGGATGGTGCCTTCTTCTGTTGTGTCTTCAAATCCTGCTGAGGGCTGTTTTGTTTTTTGTTGTTTTGTTTTTGTTTTTGTTTTTTAATAAATGATTCCTTTCTAGCCTTTGTCACCTCATCTTCACTTTTGGTTGTTGGTACCACACAGAGCTACCATCACCTCCTACCTGCTCTGCCTATTCCAGAAGATAGGAGGACCCTGTCTATCTCCAGACAAGGTCACCTGTGGCTCTGGTTCATTCTTACAGATGTCAAAGAGCTGAAGCTTCCATTGTCCACAGAACTCAAAACAGCCTCTGAATTTGGTGAAGGCCACAGGTACACTTGTGTGCTCGCTGTTTATCGGCTATACTTCTTTCTTACCCTTTGAGAATGTTAATGGCTAAATGGGGAATGGGTTGGGGGACTCTTCCAAAATGACTCCAGTTAAGGGTAAGTGCCAGTAATGGTTAGAAGTATTATCCTGGCAGTTGGTCATTTTTATTTTTATTTTTGTAAAAAAACTAAATTCCAGACAGAAAATACAATTTTTTGTTATCTCTGCTCCTGTGCAGGTTTAAGGGGAAAAATACCCACACGTGTCCCTGAATGTAATTTGGATTCCAGCTGCTAGTCCTCAAAGCCCTTAAAACTTGAGCAGAGGAACCACAAATACTCCTTTTGTTTTAACCACAGAAGACACATTAGAATTTCCCCTGTTCTGAAAGTAGTGCTCTTTGGGCAAGAGGAGGTGGGGAATGGGAGGCTGCAGTTACAGCACACAATTTCAGTCTTTCCTTATAGTCTTCTCCCATCCCTTGGCCAATACATATTTATGTCCTTTTTTTTTTTTTTTTTTTTTTTTTTTTTTTTTTTTTTTTGTGGTTTCTCAGATGCTCTGAGTTCTAGGGTCTTCTAGGAAGTCTTCCATTAGGCAAGGCATGTTGACAAAAGTTTGGCACAGACCCTATTCCTTCTTCACTAGTCTGAGGTTCTTCTTCCTCCAAAGAGACTGCATGTGGGGACTCTCACTCATAGTAACTTTCTTCTAATTGGAGCTGATGAAAATAGACAGCAAAGTTTATCCAAAGCCTAGCATGTTCCATTACTGTTATTACAGCTTCTGCTCTTCTGAGTAAGACAGCTACACAACTCCTTGTGTAGGCATAGTTCAAGCCAGAGCTGGGGGGTGGTGGGAGGGTAAGCTTCTATCTAAATTACTTTGTAGCATGCCAGCACAGGCCTTGGTTAAACAGGTAAGTTCTGTTAAGGACAAGAAAAACAAAAGGTTAGTTCTCTGTGAGGGTGGAGGGAAGGGAGTTCTGTTTTGTCAATAAAGTGTCAAAAATAGAATCTGCCATGTCTGCATAGCAGCTCTCACATTACTGCTAACTGATCCAGTGTTGTATGTAGACATTTGTGCTTGGTAAAGGCCAACATTTACGTCAGAGGCTCGGAATGTAGCCGTTTTGTATATACATGAAGCGCACTCATCAAGAACGTCAACTGCGATTCTTCTCCATAGAAGCAGGGTAGACAGTACGGGCTCTGAAGAAAAGCAGCCCATCCTACTTCTGGTCTTCCAGTGCATACTGGCCTGGACAGCCTCTTCCCTTCACTCTGTCACATTGCCTTCGCAATTTCCAACAATGAAATCACTTCAAGAATGATGGCTCTTATAGGTGACAGCCTTGCCCCGGAGTTTGTATAAAGTCCTACAGATCTGGCCGTAGAACTCGGGCTTCTTCACTGTTCCGGGAGGGATAAGCCAGGTAAGTATTTTATCCAGAAATTATTTCTATTCCTATGCAATTTATGGACCACTTTCTGTTTGCAAGACTGAATGAACTTTTCATGATTTCAAGTTTGGACTCTTAACTCCTCATGTGTATGGAGCCTCTCCCAGAACAGTACTTTGCCCACTCCTCTCCTTGCAGCCATGTCAGCCATAATTTGTTTCCTCCTCAACATTTCCCTTGGAATTCAAAGCCTTTTCCCATCCACTGGAGGTAATTCAGAGTTGTTTCAACTTAAGCTGTGTCAGGCACTGGGTGCTCCGGCAAACAAAACCAAACAGCCGATCCTTACTGCAGGGGGTGCTTTACCACATATGGGGAGCATTGTCCCAATACACAGATTCACTCAGCAACGCAGCACTGAGTTCAAGAGAGTGTGTCAACCTGAAATTGTCAGGAGGCATTTAGTGAAGCACATTTATTTGGGATCAGAGTTGCAATTTGGGGTGCACACATTTCAGTAGCAATTCAAATAATGTCCCACTGGAACAAAAACCAGAAGCTATTTTAAAACAAAAAGGCCATCAATATTGCTTACAAAGCATTCTGATTGGTGGTGGCAGAAGCCTAATCTTGGCTGAACATAATTGGTTGCTAAGACTGTCCCCCAAAACAAAAGTCTGTTACTGTAGCCAGTTGCAGATCCATGCAGAGTCCTTGGGAGGATCTGCGGTTTAGCTCAGTTCAAAAGTTCATGGTTCCATCTGGTGAGGACATGCATAAGGCCCACCTCCTTAATGGCCTCCCAGATCCTTTTAAAACTCCTTGACTTAAGTGACTCCATTTTATTTCACCCTTGGCAAATGGAATCTAGAGCTTTCAACCCATGACTCTGGGCTTTCCTATAAACAGCAAAGGCACATAGCTGGGAATGTTTACACACAGGACTGGATGCCCCCAACAAAGTTGAAAGCAAGGCTATAAAAATAGCTAACCCCTTTTTCCTGCACTGTGGTACAGGAGAAGTCCAGTGCTCCTGACCACATGTATAAACTACAACTGAAAGAAGCACTGAGCACATTATCTCTATGCAGCATGGTTTAGAAATCTTACTAAGTAAGAGCCAGCAGTTCAGTTGTGGAAATTCTAACTTTATGCAGTGCTTTCTCATAGTGATCACTTTGGTGTGCTATATAGAGCTCTTACATATTTGAGTGATTAAAGATTCATACAGCAGACTCAGACTTGGTTTATGGCTCCTCCAATTTGGATGCTGCCCTATCAGTTAAGTTCCAAGAAGTCTATCCCCTATTGGGTAGAAACTGTGTAACTTGCTCCTGGTTTGCAAGTGAACAGTGTTCCTGAGAGGTCCTTAAATAGAGAACTCCATGAGCGTGCTCCAGCCCCCATGAAGTCCCAAGATTCTCACTGGATCCCAAAACGACAGAGGAATGGGAACCAGTAGGGACTGGAGGAAACAAAGCTTGAGACGGGAAGCTGGGAAATCTGCCAGGCAGTGGGCTTTTGCCTTGTGAGGAATGAAAGACAGGAAGTGGGTGTCCACAGAACAAAGAGATGGAGAAGGGGCAGTAAGGTGGCCATGTGCCAGCATTCCAGCCTCAAGATTTTGAATGCCAGTTCCTCTGCCTGCCAAACACTCTGTATACCTGCAGAAAACACCCCAAACAAGCTACACCACCAACTGGAAGAATGAAGAAATCCACAGTCTTCAATGGAAAAAGGTTCATCCACAAAGGCTAAAAGTTAGGTGCAAGTTACCTATCCACCTTCTAATGATACCGTTCATTCAACCCACCTGGACTTTCTAGCGCTTGCATTTCTGCAGGTATATAGTAACACATCCTGGGACAGCTATGCCTTGCTTTACAGGCTTCCTGGGGAAGGCAGACACCTAATTTCAAGAGAGAGGTAAAGGACTTGGTAGTATGGGAAGGAATACCCCTGACTTCTAAGATGACAAAGCACTGTATGATAAATTATGGTCTTGCTAACTTGACAGTGGTGGAAAGAGTGCTGCCCTCCGTAAGGCTGTTGGCAGGTTTGGCCAGAGTTGATGGGCCAGCTCACTTGGGCCAAGAACCCCAGGCCTACCCAGAAGCTTGGGGAATGGAGAGACACTTTTCCGCTACTCCAGTGCCCATGCCTTTCAACAGCCACAGGTGCAATCGGGACCTGTGCCACTAGATGTCACCTAGTGGGTCTCCCTGCTGCCATCCTGTCCAGCTTTCACCAAGGTTTTCACGGAGCTCTTCTGCCAGTAGGCCTCCTGCTAGGCAGTCCAGTACAAGGTGGCTGGAACTAGGAGGTGGGAAGAACCTGCTGCCACACTGCAGGGTGGGGACTGGAAGGTGACTCCACAGCTTTTGACCTGAACAATTAATCGCCAAAACTGAGAGGAAAGAGGAGGAGAAGAGTTCTGGTTTAGCCAGTAGAGCAGCTAAAACTAAAGAACTTGGTATGTCTTAAAGGTAGAAATGTACATTACCCAAGGCTTTCAATACTGAGATCTTCTCAATAGTGAAAGGTAGGAAAATGACTCCCACGACATTCTGTGTGGTTAGGCATCTGTCAGAGTTGTCCTCACACAGCCACATGTGGCCTGGGGTTAGTGAGAAAGCCCTTCTGGGCCTTGGGGATGAAGGTGCCTTATTTAAAGTACTGAACAAATACTAGGCACTTTTCTGGCCTGTTTTCATGTACTCTACACAATTTACCGGTCTTCATGGTGTTAGAATGCAATTAAAATAATCAGATTCAAACAGATACACAAGCTTTGATTATTGAAACAACTACAGCTTCTGTAAATGCTTCCAGCTGATCACTGAGAAAACTGGTGATCTTTTCCACTCTTGATGGGTGAATGGAGGCCTGGCAGTTGAATCCTAGTCTGGGCTTTCAAAACTGGATTCTGCATAGATAATAGGATCTTTACCATAAAACTAGGCCAGTTCAGGGTCTTGACATTTACCTGTACACACTGAAGGACTTGGTACAAAGCAGGGATATTGGGTGAGTGAGTGTAGCAGTTTCCCACCTCTGCAAGTCCTAGGATGTCTGGCGGGACCAGGGGTGAGCCTCACCCTTGTTAAGTTTAAGGAGTGGCCTCTCAAAGCCTGTAGGGCCTTCCTTAAGCCATTCTTAGTCAGTTTAGGCCTAAATTTTTTTTGCAGCTGAGACTGAGCAGAATACTCACGACAGAAACATGATGTGTCCCCAGCACAGAAAACAAACAGCGGTGCTTACAAGAGGCCTCTTATTCTTTGCAATAACTGGGATAGGTTCTGCCTAATAGGTCCTTAACATTTTGGCTGCCTAAGGCCAAGGATATCAACCTCTAACCAGATTCTGCAAACAAACCAATGGTGATGTTTTCTCTTTTTGTGTGTGTTTATTTTCTTTTCTGTAATAAATGCTACCTATGCCCTCTTATACATTCGTGTGCTTTAGAGTCCTGCTACTTGTTTTAAGGGAAAAGTTAACCACTGCACTGTGAAGCCACCCTGTCAGTCATTGTGGGCTTGTACTAGTTCCCAAATCTGTAGGCTTTTCTTGAATACCTTTGGAACAAAAGATTCAGTGGGTCAAACTTCCAGTCTATTTTAAAATAAAGAGCAGGGATCCCTGGGTGGCGCAGCGGTTTGGCGCCTGCCTTCGGCCCAGGGCGCGATCCTGGAGACCCGGGATCGAATCCCACGTCAGGCTCCCGGTGCATGGAGCCTGCTTCTCCCTCTGCCTGTGTCTCTGCCTCTCTCTCTCTCTGTGACTATCATAAATAAATAAAAATTAAAAAAAAATAAAAATAAAAAAAAATAAAGAGCAGTGTCATTCAAAGCCACTTGGCTGAAGTCAGTCCACAAGATATAGAAGAGGGTCAGGAGCCAGAGTAGATAGAAAGATTCAGCAAAGCACTTGAAAATTATCCTCAGGACAAGGTGGGGAAGTCAGGCCTGAGGTATCATTGACAGTGTAGATTAATAACTGGTTAAATGACCCTGTTTCCAGCTGAGCAAAGGAATGCCCTGGCAATAGAGGAGGAGTCCTGGACTTTGCCTTCAGCCCTGCCCAACATTTCTCTTGATAGTATGGCTGAGAACATGACTGCCAGGCTTAGCAATTAGAGGAGGACCTGGAGCAAGGAGAGAAACAACCATGATCCAAGGGCTCAGAGTACTAGGACAGTTAGTTAAATGCAACATGGAGAATTTTGATGGTGAGAGCCTTGGCAAATGATAGCCACACACCAGACAGCAGGACCACCACACAAGAGTCCTCTGAGGTGTGTGCCGCTACTGTCACAAGTATTACAGAGGAACTCACCAAGCAAGCCCCCCAAGATGACCAACTGATAAGTGGCAGAATTAGCTCTAAGCACTGGCCTGTGACCTCACCCACTTGTACTTATTCCCCAGCACAGAATTACAGATAGCCCCCACCCTCCAAAGATACAGCTGAGGGACACCTGGGTGGCTCAGCAGTTGAGCGTCTGCTTTTGGCTCAGGTCGTGATCCCAGGATTCGGGATTGAGTCCCACATCGGGCTCCTGTGAGGAACCTGCTTCTCCCTCTGCCTGTGTCTCTGCCATTCTGTGTGTCTCATGAAAAAATAATTTTTTTTAAAAAATTAACTTAAGAAAAATACAGCTGAGTCATTAGACACTCTGATGACTGACTGGCCTACTGGCTCCAAAACTTTACTGCCCAAAGCGAGTAATGATTGTTGCAACCACCTCTGCTCTAGTCTTCCCAAGTTCAATGCATATTCCACCTTTGTAAATCAAACTGGTCATCACCTCATATTTTTAATAAAACCCCGTGATACAGTGAAGGCAGATTTTATTATCCATTTTATATACAAGAAAAAGGAATGTCAAGGTTAATTTGCCTAGCTCTTCCTACCTCCTTGCCCAGTTTATCAGAAAGTAATCACGCCCAGATTTTGTAGATGTGACCGATGGCTTAAACAAGAGTGTCCTGTTGGAGGTGAGGGACCACCAGCCTGATTAGGGAAGAGTCAAAGTTTGGTCTGCCTGGACTTTTCTGACTCAACTCCTATCCAGAGGTATATGCAGAGATATTAATGTTGTAATGTGACAATGTGGGCAACTACTAACAAGAGTACAGTCTTATGCAAATCAGGAGTCCCTAGGAAGGAGGAGCCAGGACCAAAAGAAAAATCTCTGAGGCATCTGAAGCAACCAGATTTTAATGTTAAAATTATGAATTTCCCCTTTGCTGTCATTAAAACAATAAACCATAAAAATAAATGAAAACAACTGGCAGCTGCTGTTCTGATCTCCAGCAATGATAGGCTGTAATTCAAACTAATCCTCCTGCTAAAAATAACTTTAAAATAAAGTGTCTTTTACAAAGCAGTGAAGAAAGTTCTTCTTCTGCTAATGGTGGAAGAGCTTCTATTTATCCAACCCACAACCATAAATTCTCAACCAAATGAAAACAACTACTTTAAGGCAGTGAAGAGCAGCCAAATTAGAAACTGGAGGGGAGTTGACGGAAATGTCACTGAGTTACCATTTTTACGGCTTTTGCCTGAGGACAGGCCCCAATTGCCACCATGTGGGGTAGTTAAAACTTGGAAGGAAACCTTCAATCTTAGCTTCAATAACCAAAGGAAATGGTTTAGGATGATCCCAGTACCTTAAAAAGTGAGGGAGTAAATCCCGGAAAAGAGAGAGCACCCCATGTTCTGTGCATTAACTCTGCCTAAATCTTTAATCTCCAAATATACACCCTTATAGAGCAGACTCCAAGTAGCCAGCTACAAAAACTAAGGAGAAATACCAGCTGCTGCCCACTGATTCCCACAGGGGAATCAAAGTTTTAAGTCTGAGTTCAGCCAAATTAAGTGTCTGCTTTTAAAATATTCTTTAGGAGAGGGGCATCCCTGGGTGGCTCAGCGGTTTAGCGCCTGCCTTTGGCCCAGGGCGTGATCCTGGAGTCCTGGGATCGAGTCCCACATCGGGCTCCCGGCACAGAGCCTGCTTCTCCCTCCTCCTATTTCTCTGCCCCTCTCTCTCTCTCTCTCTCTCTATCATAAAATAAATAAATCTTTTTTTTTAAAGATTTTTATTTATTTATTCATGATAGTCACAGAGAGAGAGAGAGAGAGAGAGAGAGGCAGAGACACAGGCAGAGGGAGAAGCAGGCTCCATGCACCGGGGGCCCGATGTGGGATTCGATCCCGGGTCTCCAGGATCGCGCCCTGGGCCAAAGGCAGGCGCCAAACCGCTGCGCCACCCAGGGATCCCTAAATAAATCTTTTTAAAAAATAAAAATATTCTTTAGGAGAATTTCTACAATGTATTATTTACAAAATCCAGGACATAATTCAAAATTACTACACATAATGAAAAATGGGAAAATGTGATCCATACCGAAGAGAAAGGTAATTAATGGAAACTGACTTGGAGATACCCAGATGTTAGGATTAACATCAAGATTTTTAAATCAATGATTATAATGGTGTCAAAGAATATAAAGGAAAATATGCTTACAATGAATGCACACATAGGAATTGTCAGAAGAGAAAAAGTGATGAACCAAATAAAAATATATGTTTTAAAAGAATGCAATGCTGATACATAATACAACATAGATAAGCCTTGAAAACATTATGCTAAATAAAAGAAGCCCGACACAAAAAGCCACATAAAATATTATTTTAAAAGATTTATTCATGAGAGAGAGAGAGGCAGAGACATAGGCAGAGAGAGAAGCAGGGTCCATGCAGGGAGCCTGATGTGGGACTGGATCCCGGAACTCCAGGACCATGCCCTGGGCCGAAGGCAGGCACTAAACTGCTGAGCCATCCAGGGATCCCCTAAAATATTATTTCAAATGTCAAAAACAGACAAATCCATAGGGACAGAAAGGAGACTGGCCAGAGGAAGAGTGAAATGGGAATAACAGTTACTAGATGCAAGGTTCCTTTTGGGGTGATGAAAATATTCTGGAATTAAACTGAACTGGTGATTTCATAGCTTGTGAGTATACTAAAAGTCCACTGAACTATATGTATTTTAAAAGTGTGAATTTTACAGGATGAGAATTATATCTCAATTTACAAAACAAAAACAAAAATACAAACCTCTGACTTCCATCTTTCTCTCTCAGATCATTCACACGGGGAAGTCAGATGCTATGTCATAATGTCACTCAAGCAGCTATATGGAGAAGCCTATATGGTAAGGGACACATCAATATGCTGTGATGTGACAACTTGGAAGCAGATCCTCCATCTTGAGTCAAGCCTTCAAAAGACTGCAGCCCGCCAATATTTTGACTATAATCTCATAAGAAACCACAAGCCAGAATCACCCAGCTAAGCCAATTCTGATTCCTGCCTTGCAGAAACTATGGAATAAATGTTTATTGTTTTCAGTCACCAAGATATGAGGAAACTTACTATGAAGCAATAGATAACTAATACAATTAGTATATCAATGGATTAAATATAAAAGCCTTTCTAAATTTCATTAACATACCTATAACTGAGTGGAAAACTCAACATGGTATAGTGGGTTTGCAATATATGAAGTTATAATACCTATAACAACTATTGCATAAAACATGGGTGATGGGTAAATGGGCCTATATGGTTGCAATATTTTTATATTTTTGTGAACTGGTAAAATATTAATAACTAGGTAGGTTGTGAAAAATTAAGGATGTATATATTATAATCCCCAAAGCAAATACTTAAAATAAAATGCAAAAGGTATAACTAAAAAAGCCAATAATAGGAATTAAAATAGGATACTAAAAACTATTTGATTACCTAAAAAGAAATCAGGAAAAGAGAAACGAGATACAGATGGACAAATAGGAAACAAATAGCAAAATAACCAACCTAAATCCTACCATATCAGTAATTACATTAAGTATTAATGGGCAAAAAAAGATTACCCCTCCCACCTTAAACAATTAAAACAAAATATATGAAACAACAGGTCTCAGACAATAGGCAGCACAGTGGTCTTTAAGAGAAGGAAAACTAATAAAGTAAGCTGCACAACTCCCCCCAATTTACAATGTGGAGAGTTTCCAAACCATGGACCAGAGAGAACATATCAAAACAGAACTTTCCTTGGGATGCCTAGGCATTCCGGAATGCCTAGAATTGTGGGACAGAGTAAAAGAAGAGAATTTCAAAGAGAAAGAGATCACTGAAGATCTGCAAACATTCACCTTTGACTTTAGTACATGTGTATGAGAAACTATCAAGGCCAAGGGAAGAACTCGCAAAACAATCCAGGAGTTCACACATAGCTAGGAATACTTCATACTCTCAACACCAGAATAAAAAGACCTAACACACGAGGCATCAATTAGAGTTCTCAGAAAGGTATTGACTCAACAGTAGGGGAAAATTAGCCATAGATGAAAAGACGTTCTGGATATATCTAATAAAGCATAAAAGTAATCCTTGAAAAGATCCCAAATATTTCCATGTAACTGTCACAGAACAAAATTCAAGAATATTTAAGGAATACAAATGAAAACATCCAACAGTGTAAAATACACAGTGTCTGGAACCCAATAAAAAAATTACCAGACATGTGAAGGAGCAGGAAAATATGGCCCATAAAGGAGAAAAACCCATAAATAAGAACAGACCCAAGAATTATTTATTATTTAGAATAAGTGCATACATTCTATATATCCAAAAAAGTAAAGGAAATCATGAGCAGATTGAGAGAAAAAATAGAAGATATAAAGAAGACCTAAGTCAAAATTATAAACACTATGGTGTCTGAGACACAATACACTGGTTTGGATGAACAAGCACATTGGACACTACAGAAGATTAGTGACCGTGCACTAGAAACTATCAACAAACAAAATATAGAGAAAAAAAAAAAAAAGACTAGGAAAAAAACAGCATCAGTGAATTATAAGACAACATTAATTAGTTTAACATATAATGTTGTAATGTGTAATTAGAGTGTCAGGAGAGGGATGCCTGAGTGGCTCAGTGGTTGAGCATCTGCCTTTGGCTCAGGGCATGATCCTGGAGTCCAGGGATTGAGTCCCACATCAGGCTCCCCGCATGAAGCCTGCTTCTTCCTCTGCCTGTGTGTCTGTCTCTCTGTGTGTCTCTCATGAACAAATGAATAAAAATCTTAAAATAAAAATGAAGAAAGATCTTGGGGTACCTGGATGGTTCAGTCAGTTACATATTTGACTTTTGAGCTCAGCTCAGGTCTTGGTCTCAAGGTCATGAGTTTGAGCCCATGTTGGGCTCCACATTGAACATGAAGCCTACTTTAAAAAAAAATTAAGAAAGATCTCAAATCAATAATAACACCTTAAGGAACTAGAAAAAAAAAAAAAACAAGCTAAACACAGAACTAGCATATAGAAAAAGATAAGAGGAGACAAAGTAGAAAATGGAAAAATAGAAAATCAATAAAACCAAAAGTTGGTTCTTTGAAAAGATTAGCAAAAGTGACAAAACCTTTGACAGAGAATAATTAAAACTAAAGACATTCAATAATGACCTTACAGAAATAAAAACGATTTTAAGTGAATACTATCAAGAACTACATGCCAATAAATTATATAATCTGGAAAAAATGGACAAATGCCTTAAAATACACAAATTACTTAAACTGGCTCAAGAAATAGAAAATTTCAACAGATCTCTAGCAAGTAAAGAGGTTAAATGAGTAATGATAAAGCTCCCAAAAAAGAAAAAGTCTGGGCCGGATGGCTTCCCCGGTGAATCTATTAAACAAAGAATTAACACTAATCCTCAAATTTTTCCAGAAATAGAAGAGAAGGGAACACTTCCTATCTCATTCTATGAGGCCAGCATTACTCTGATACCAAAGCCAATTAAAGACATCACAAGAAAAAAAAATTTGCAGACCAATATTCCTTATGAATATAGGTGCAAAAATTCTCAACAAAATATGAACAAACCAAACCCAACAGCACATTAAAATATTTATTCACAATGACCAAATGGGACTCATACCAGGAATGCAAAAGTGGTTGAACATAAGAAAATCAATAAATGTAATACCATTACCAGAATGAAAGGTGGAAAAAAATCCACATGATCTTCCTTAGTGTAGAAAAGGCATTTGACAATCCAATACTCTTTCATGATAAAAACTCTCAGAAAATTAGAAACAGGGAGAAAATTTCTCAACATGATAAATGGTACTTATGAAAATCCCACAGTTAACCTCACATGCAATGATCAAAGCCTGAAAGCTTTAGGATGAAGAGTGAAACAAGGATGCCCACTTTCGCTGGTGTTATCAAATTTGTACTAGAAGTTTTAGCCAGACCTATGAGATAAGAAAAAAGAGGCATCCAAATTAGAAAGGAACAGATAAAACTTATATCTAGTCACAGATGACATGGTCGTATATAGAGAAAATGTAAAAAAAAAAAAAAAATCCACAAGAAAGCTATTACAGCTAATAATTCAGCAAAGTTGCAGGGTATAAGATCAACACATAAATATCTATTGTATTACTACATACCAGATACAATCTGCAAAGGAAATTAGAACAGCCATTCCATTTATAAATGCATTAAAAAGAATAAAAGTGGGACACCTGGGTGGCTCAGCAGTTAAGTGTATACCTTCCAGCTCAGGGCATGATCCTGGAGTCCTGGGATCAAGTCCCACATCCCTCTGCCAGTGTCTCTGCCTCTGTCTCCCATGAAAAAATAAGTAAAACCTTAAAAAAAAACAAAAGTTATTTAACCAAAGAGATGAAAGATATACACTGAAGCTATGAAATATTGCTGAAAGAAAAAACAGAAATAGATATCCCATGTTCATGAATAACAATACTTAATATTGCTGGGTCACCTAGGTGGCTTGGCCGGTTAAATGTCTGACTTGATTTTGGCTCAGGCCATGATCTCAGGGTTGTGAGATCAAACATTGTGTTTGGCTCTGCACTGAGCATGGAGTCTGCTTAAGATTGTCTCTCTCTCTGCTCCTCCCCCACCTGCACTCACACTCTTTAAAAAAAAAAAAAATTGCTTAATGTTAAATGTTAAATGTTGACACCAACATTCCCAAAGGAATCTACAAATTCAATGTAAGCTGTATCAAAATTCCAGTAGTCTTTGCAGAAATAGAGAAGCCAATCCTAAATTTATATGGAATTGCAAGGGCCCAAATAATCAAAACAATCCTGAAAAAGAAGAAAGTTGGAGGAGTTACACTAATCAACTTTGAAATTTTTCTACAAAGCTACCAAAGTTAAAACAGTATGATAATGGCATCTGGATAAATATAGACCAATGGAATAGTATAGAGAGTCTAGGAATAAAACTTCACACAGAAGGCCATTCAATGGAAAAAGAATAGTTTTCAACAAAGTATGCTGGGAAAACTAAATATCCACATGCAAAAGAGTAAAATTGGACCCTTACACCTTATACCATTTATAAAATTAGCTGAAAATGGATCAAAGTCCTAAACTTAAGAACTGAAACTATAGGGGGTCCCTGGGTGGCTCAGTGGTTTAGCACTTGCCTTCGGCCCAGGGCATGATCCTGGAGCCCCGGGATCGAATCCTGCATCGGGTTCCCTGCGTGGAGGCTGCTTCTCCCTCTGCCTGTGTCTCTGCCTGTGTGTGTGTGTGTGTATGTGTGTGTCGCACATGAGTAAATAAAATCTTTTTTTAAAAAATATTTTATTTATTTATTCATGAAGGGGAGGGGCAGGCAGAGGGAGAAGCAGGCTCCATGCAGGGAGCCGGACGTGGGACTCCATCCCGGGTCTCCAGGATTCCACCCTGGGCTAAAGGTGGCGCTAAACCACTGATTCACCCAGGCTGCCCAATAAATAAAATCTTAAAAAAAAAAAAAACTGAAATTATAAAACTCTTAGAAGTAAGCACTGAAGAAAATCTTCATGACATTGGATTTGACAACTTCATGGATATGATACCAAAAAACATAGGCAACAATAAAAAGAAAATAGATGAATTAGATGTCATCAAAATTAAGATTGCATCAAAGGATACTATAAAAAATTGAAAACAACTAAATGGGAGAAGATATTTTCAAATCATGTATCTGATAAGAGGTTAAATATGAAGAACTCTTCCACTCAACTACAGGCTAATCTAAAAACTTAGTGAAGGATTTGAATTGACATTTCTCCAAAGAAGATGTACAAATAGCCAATAAACACATGAAATGATGCCCAATCACACTAGAGAAACCACACATTAAAACTATAATGTGATACTGCTTCATATGCTCTCATTAGGATGGCTATTATGTTAAAACACACACAGAAAACAAGTGCTGGTGAGGATGTGGAGAAACTGAACTCGTGCATTTAAAAAAAAAAGATTCAAAGATTAATCAATGTCACTCATATCAACAGACTTAAAAAAAAAAAAACAGATGCAGAAAAAGCATGTAACAAAATCCAACACCCATTCATCATAAAACTTTCAAACTAGCAAAAGAAAGGAACTTCCTCAATTGGATTAAAGGCACCTACAAAAAAATAAAGCATCATACTTAAGTTGAAAGAAATAAGCAGAAAATAGAGGTGTGAGAAAAAAAAAAAACAATTTAGAAATCCCTGTTTTGAGGTATCAGTTATGAACTCTGCTTATGATTCTTCCAAGCATGCTGCTTTAATCACTGTACAACTGACATCACATTTTTCTCCTTTATATGTTTGTATCTTTAAAATCTTTTGGGTATGAAAATGAGCTTCTAAAGATTTTATTCTTATTTAGAGAGAGAGTGCATGCACGATTAGGGGAAAGGGGAGAAGGATAAGGGGAGAGAGACTCTCAGGCAGACTCTGCACAGAGCATGGAGCTTGATACAGGGCTCGCTCTCATGACCCTGAGATCATGACCTGAGCTGAAATCAAGAATCAGATGTTTAACCAACCGAACCACCCAGGCACCCCAAAATAAATTCCTAAATTCTAAAACAACAGCAGAATTTAATGGATGGACTGAAATATGGAGACTGAATACTAAAACCCCAAGAGAGCTGAGGAAATCATGCAGAAAGCAGCACACAGAGACAGGGAGGGCAACATGAAAAAGCGGTTACAAAACATAGACACTAGGATGAGAAGGTCTGCATTGCCTCTACCAAGAATCCCAGGTGGAACTAACAGTGCCTGCCACCAAAGTTTGTTCTGAGAATGAAAACAATCAACAAAGCTTTACACGTACAGTATTTTACAATGTGCCAATGACATTCTGCACAGTAATCACTGTGGTTAAGAAGATCTGGCAAAAATATCCTCAAAAGAGTTTTTTTTTTAAGATTTTAATTATTTACTCATCAGAGACACAGAGAGAGAGGGGCAGAGACACAGGCAGAGGGAGAAGCAGGCTCCCCGCAGGGAGCCCGATGTGGGACCGGATCCCGGGACCCCAGGATCATGCCCTGGGCTGAAGGCAGGCACTAAACCTCTGAGGCACCCAGGGATCCCTCAAAAGAGATTTAAATCATGATTTATCCACAATAGCGAATACCATGAAGCTATTAAAAAGCACAAGGCAGATCAAGTACTAAGATCCGGTGATCTTCAAGACACATCTTTAACTGGAAAAAACCGATGCAGAACAGTGTGGGTCTGTTCACACAAAGGAAATGTGGATGGATAGCATCATCCACACACAGACATTTTTGGGAAGTTATAAGGATGGGTAATAGTGGCTGCTCTGTGGGGAAGTGGGATGAGAAGGAGAGTGACTTCACTACAGGCACTTTTGTATGTTTTTTTTTTTTTTTTAGACTTGTGCCTATATTTAGTAATAAAAAAAATACTTCATTGGAAGAAACTTTTGCCAGACAGCAGGAATCACCAGTGCATGGCCTGGAGGCAGGAAAGAGCCAGTGGGTCACCAAGTGTATACTAGGTGAGTGTCCATGTCCCCAGGAAAGCCCCTGCCATTAACCACAGACTCAGGCCACAGAGGCCAGGCTCTTGGCTAGACAAGGCTGCACATGCCATCCCCAGCACAAACACTCCTCTTGGGGTGAAGTTCCCTCAGGCCAGTCCCATGCCCCATGGTGAAAAAGATCAAGACAGACCTTCCTCCTCCTCTTTCCCAGGAAGGGAATTAAGATCATAAAATGGGGGGCATCTGGGTGGCTCAGTTGGTTGGTTGTCTGCCTTCAGCTCAGGTCATGATCTCCAGGTCCTTGGATTGAGCCCTGCATGGGGCTACCCTGCTCCGCAGAGAGTCTGCTTTTCCCTTTCCTGCTGCCCCTCCCCTCTGCTTGTTCTCTGTGCTTTTTCTCTCTCTCAAACAAACAAACAAAAAAAATGTTTAAAAGAGAGATCAGAAAGTCGGTGTCACTTGTCATCATTTCTAAAGCAGATGATACATGATGAAGTAATAATCTACTGAAACAAGAACCCAGGAATGCACCAACAAATACATGAGGTTACAGGCAGGGAAGAAAGCAGAAATGTATGCTTATTTCTTTTTCCTGGGAGAAGTCAGTATCCTGACCCATTTCTGAATGAATAGGAGAAACTAGAAGTACAGACCTAAATATATTATTTAAAGATAGCAACTAGAACTAAAAATGTCAATTTTCCAAATTACTCAGGAAAAGACATTGCAGCAAAAGATGCAAAGCAAAGAAAACAATAAGGAAGCATAAAAAAGGGCAATAATGTGAAAAAGGTGAAAGCTAAGATCAGGAATCTGGTACTCATGTAAGTGGGATAAAGTTACTCATTAGAAGAAAAAAATTCATATCAAACCAAAAAGAAATCTACCCACTGCGAAATGACTCAAAATTTCTAAAGTCAAAGTTCAAGCAAAGATGTGTACCAAGCAAATACACGTGAAAAGAAAGGGCATGATATTCAGATCCAACAAATCTGAATGGATTCAGATCCAACAGAGCTGAACAAAGCTGGATGCTTTGAATCCAACAAAGCATTAAACATTTCATAAAGGTGAGGACCCTCATCTACACAGAATATTTATCCAACCCAAGCTGTGAGCCAAGGGTTCCTTTTAGAGAAGGGAACAGAGGAAACCACAAATAGGGACTGTCCACAATTTGAATGCTTCATGACAATGTTTTCAGCTATTATTTCAATATTCAAAAATAAAAATCTTAAAATTTGACACCATTAGAATCTTTTTTTTAAAAAAAGAAACTTTTACTGCCAAACATATCAAACTATATAAGCAAAAATGCAACACAAGAAATAAGAATTTTTCTAAAGAATTAGTGTATAGAAAGGCTCATCATGCCTGAGACAGCTCTTCTGCTCTCCCCAACATCACCACTGGTGTCCCTTTACTACGTGAAAGACATCACTATCCATCCAGCTGGTTAAATCCCCTCGCTCCCGTGATCAGTCAATCCATCACTGACTCCTGTCCATTCATCCTCCTAAATAGCCCTTTGGACCCATCCATTTCTCTCCATTCCCTCTCTGTCTCCACCCTGGTCCAAGATTCTACTCTCTTGCCCTAAATTATTACAGGAGCCATCTAACTCACTCTGACCAACCTCCCCCTCCGTCTCCCATCACCTGCTTTGTACACCAAAGCCAGAGTGATCTTTCCAAAATGGAAATATTCTCATACCACTCCCCTGAGTCAAGTTAGCCAAAGGGTTCCTATTGCTCTCAAAGTAAGGCAGAAATCTGTAATGTGACCCATAGGGCCAGGGCCACATGGCCCTGCCTGCCTCTCAGGCTCCTTTCACACAGTGTTCCCTAACTCCATCCTTTAGACATCCTTCCATTCCTTAAAAACCATGCTCCTCTCCCAACACAGGGCATTTGCACAAGCCATTCACTAGACCTGAACCGTTCACTTCTAGGCTCTCTGTCTCATTGATGCCAGCTTATACTTCAGATCTCAACGCACCTGTCACCTCGCCAGGGAAGCCTCCTGGAACCTACCATTCTAGCTTGGATTCCTCTGTATTATGCTCTCATAGAACTCTGTTTCTTTCTTGGGCTGTATTTATCCCATTTAGGCTATTATTTGATTGTCCGTCATCCACCACCACTGTATTCCTAGAAGAGACTGTAAGAAAAGGAAATTCTGGGTTTTTTCCTATTTTCCCCAATGACTTGCACTGTATCTCAAATATACTAGGTGCTAGAATAAACACTAGTAAAACAAATCTGAATCAAATGATTAACATTTATTAGATCTTATTAATACCAAGTTGCCTGGGTGGCTCAGTGGTTAAGCGTCTGCCTTTAGCTCAGGGCATGATCCTGGAGTTCCAGGATCAAGTTCCATATCAGGCTCCCTGCCAGGAGCCTGCTTCTCCCTCTGCCTATGTCTCTGCCTTCTCTCTGTATCTCTCGTGAACAAATAAAATCTTTTTAAAAATCTCATTAATACCTATTTGCTGTCATAGAAATCATAACCCTTTTAGTTCTTATGGAATGTTGATGAAAATTGCAATCCTTACAAAACCTCATAATCTGAAAGTGGAGACAGCTGACCACTTTCTCTGACTCTGCACAGAAGTAAATATGAAAAAAAAAAAACCTAGTAAGCGCTGTCTCATTTACTGCTGTGTCTCCAGTATCTATTCCAGGTGCTCAATACATATTTGTCAAATAAGAATGTAAAGATAAAATTGAACTCTCCCAAAAAGTAGGACAGAGAGACAAAGAAGGAAAAAAGGGAAGAAAAGAAAATTAGAGGTTCAATCAAGAAGAGTCAATATCAGATTCATAGGAATTTCAGAAATAAAATAATACAAAAAGAGAATAAAATGATCAAAGAATATAATATTTCCAAGAAGCTCCGAACATGAATCTCTAGACTGGGAACACCAGCCAAGCATTCAGCTACATGGATGAAAAATGACCCACATCAAGGCACATTACCTTAAAAATCTCAGAACACTGGAGACGGAAGGAAAAGGAAAAGATGCTACAAGACTCAGAAAATACAGGCTGCAAGGGGTGCCTGGGTGGCTCAGCAGTTGAGCGTCTTGCCTTCGGCTCAGGCTACGATCCTGGGGTCCAGGGATTGAGTCCCTCATTGGGCTCCCTGTGTGGAGCCTGCTTCTCCCTCTGCCTATGTCTCTGCCTCTCTCCGTGTGTCTCCCATGAATAAATAAATAAAATCTTTAAAAAAATAAAAAAGAAAATACAGGTTGCCTACAAAGATGCAAGAGCAGAATGGCTCTGGACTTCTAAATGATAACATTGGAAGCTAAAAGACAGTACCTTCAAAATTCTGAAGAACCAGGAACCCTGGGTGGCGCAGCAGTTTAGCGCCTGCCTTTGGCCCAGGGCGTGATCCTGGAGACCTGGGATCGAATCCCACGTCGGGCTCCCGGTGCATGGAGCCTGCTTCTCCCTCTGCCTGTGTCTCTGCCTCTCTCTCTCTCTCTCCCCGTGTGACTATCATAAATAAATAAAAATATAAAAAAAATTCTGAAGAACCATAATTCCAAACTAGAATTCTATACCCTGTCAAACTACCAAGGCTTTAATAACAGATAGGATAAAAATATTTAAGATATGTGGGGTGCCCGGGTGGCTCAGCTGGTTAAGCATCTGACTTCAGCTCAGGTCACGGTCTCAAGGTCCTGGGATTGAGCCCCTTGTCTGGTTCTCCGCTTGGTGGGGAATCTGCTTGTCCCTCTCCCTCTGCTCTCCTCGTTCATGCTCACTCTCTCACTCAAATGAATAAATAAAAGTCTTTAAAAATATTTAAGATAGGCAAGGTCTTTAAAAAATTGGCTCTCCTTCAGTTTTTCTCAGGAAACTACTGGAGGAAATACTCTACCAAATTCTACCAAAACTAGGTAATAAAACAAAAAACACCCAAGATCTAAGAAATAAGGAATCTAAGACAAGAAAGATGTCAAGGAAAGTTCCAGAATGATACTGTGGGGTAGTGGGCTCAAATTAAAAGGAAAATGGGGGTTGAGGAGCCATGAAAATGTACCTGTCAGACCCTAAGTAGAGGAAACAGCTGACCAAGGGCCTCAACCGCTCTCCTTTAAAATCTGTGCTGGCGTTTGCACCAAGGCCACCTCCCACAGGCTACTTCCAGTCAGTGACTGAGTGCCATAGGGATTCTAAGGCAGACCCATTCCTGGGAGACATGGGACTCCTCTGATGGCTCCGTTGGGCAGGAAGATGCCCTGAAGGCTTTGCTGAACTTTCCTGACACTGCACAAAAGTTTGGATGCTTCTACCCAAACTTCTCTCCTTCACTTGGAGCCCAATGGCTCACCCAGCCTTCTCTGTCTAGCCCCGCCCCCATTTGCCCTGACAGAGGCATTCCTGTTAATAAGTTCTCATGTGTTTAGTCCCACCTTGATGTCTGCTTCTCAGAGGACTCAGCCGAACACAAGTGAAACCAGGAGTGGTCTAAGAAAACAGGCTGTAAGACAGGGGATTTGATAGTGAGACAGGGTCTCACCACCAGCAGCAAGGGAAGAGGATGTGGTCCTGGCTGGTAGGTGGCATGGATAGATCCTGGCACAGGTGGTGGCTAAAGATCTCACCAGCAGTGACCTGAGGCATGTCGTGGCTGGGGAGAAGGGGATGCTGTGGCAGAAGTGATGATAACTGTCATTTGAAAAATATCAAGAGAACATGTATGGGGGACAATGTCCACAAAAAAAGAATCAGAGTTGGCTATTAATATTATTAATTGTATTGATGCCCTGTAGAAAGATAGTGAGAAACAGAGCAGTTAATAGTTAATGGCCGAGTATGAGCACCAGAGGGCCTCGATCCAGAGTAGTGTGTAAAGAGGCCCTCTTTACTGAGATATACTTAACGTAGAACACTGTGTAGGTCTAAGGTATACAACGCACAGACTTGATACATTTACATATTACAGGGATTACCCCCCAACGTATGCTAACACCTCTGTCACTTTCGGTTCTTTCTAAAGACACTCTTATCACCTGCAGCAGAAGGGCAGACAGTTGAGTGATAAGCAAAAGTGCAGGAGTCAGAGCTCCAGAGACCTAACGCTCAGCCGAGGCAGGTCTGCTCTGCAACACTGAGAGCACAGTGGGGAGAACCTGGAGACATGGGGATGGTACCCCAAGGATGCAGATGCTACTCCCTCCAGCCCAGACTCTCTGGGCTTGCAGAGGTGCTCCCTGTCACGGGAGGCCAGCACTGTACTGAAAGATGCTGTAGATACCTCTCCCCAACAAGGAAACAGATGCCCCCCTGAGGAGCTGCCCTCACCCCTCCTAGCTGCCAGGCCGCTAAATGTGGTTAAACACCAGCATAACCCAGTGGGGATATGCTGGCCCTGCTAAGAGAGCTAAGAGACTAGTTTCCTACTGCAGTGAACAAAACTACCCCAGACTCAGTGGCTTTAAAAGTGCCCATTTAGGGGCACCTGGTGGCTCAGTCAGTTAAGCGTCTGTCTTTGGCTCAGGTCACGATCTCAGGGTCCTGGGACCGAGTCCTACATCAGGCTCCTTGCTCAGTGGGGAGCCTGCTTCTCCTCCTCTCCCTTTGCCATTCCTCCTGTTTGTGCTCTCTGGCGCGCTCTCTCTCTGTCAAATAAATAAAATCTTTAAAAAAAAAAAGTGTGTTTAGGGGCATCTGGGTGACTCAGCTGAGTGTCAGACTCTTGTGATCTCAGGGGCATAAGATTGAGACCTGCGTATGCTTCAAGTTCAAGAGGGAGTCTGCTTGAGATTCTCTCCCTCTGTTCCTTTCCCCACTCACTCTCTAAGATAACAAATCTTTTAAAAGTTACTCTCCCCCTCACCCACTCTCTCCCTCTCTCTAAAAAAAAAAAAAAAAAAGTGCCCATTTATTCTCTCTCAGTTCCCATAGTTCAGGGCTCTGGGCACAGCTGAGCTGGATCCTCTGCTCAGGGCCTCACAAAGCTGTGATCAAGATGGAAGGCAGGCCTGCATCTCATTTGAGACTTGTTGGCAGAATTCAGTTCCTGGTGGTTATAGGACTGAGGTCTCTGCTTTCTTTCTGGCTGTCAATTGGGACTCCCCTCAGCTCCTAGGTCCGGAGCAATTCCAGACATACTGTGCTCGCACAGGTCCTCCTCTCACAATGTGGCAGCATGCTTCCTCAAAGCCAGCAAGAAAGTATCTATGAACTTTAAAAAGCTCACCTGATTAGGTCTGACCCACCCAGGATCAACTCCCTTTTGATTAATTCATAATAAACTGATCTGGGATCCTAACTGCATCTGCAGAATCCTCTCACTTTTCCATTATAACTAAACCTAATTACAGAGTGCTATGCCGTCATAGTCACTGGTCCAGCCCACACTAAGGGGTTATACAGAGCATGTGTATGGGGGCAGGAATCTTGGGGCCCATTTTAGACTATGCCTACCCCAACGACTAAGGAAAGAGCTGGCATGTACCAGCAGGAGCTGGGGCAGTGGTCCGGAGTTGGATTTTGAAGGTGTTTAATCAAGGAAACTGGAATATAAGGTCAGACATGCAATAATTCATTGACTTAGGGGGACTTCTTTGGGACATGAGGCTTAACAACCAAGCCAGGACCCAGCATCTGGAGTGAACTTATTGCATAGTTAGCTCTTAGAATCCTGGAAAAACTAGAAATGACTGAGCAGAAGAATAAAGAGGCTAAGTGGAGTGGGCAAGCTAGAATAGATATTTTATGTGGGGCCAGAAGGTAGCCATCAGGAATGCACTAGAGAGGGGGACAAGCATTGCTAAGAAGTTCAGAAACAGCTCTCCTGCTGGCCAGGGCTGACAGTAGGAGAGGTGGTCACACAGTTGGCCTTGTTACCAGTCACGTCATCCAGGGGTGGCACCAACTTCAAGAAGCCCAGAGACACAATCACTGGAAGGCCAGCCAGGTTGGTAAGGCAGGTGGGGGAGCTTGGAGTTATGAAGTGGTTAAGAGGATATGATGTCCCCTTTATTTTTTCTATTTCTGCTACAACCTTAGGGTTTCCCTAAGTTGGTGGTTAGAAAGCTATTCTAGGGATGCCTCGGTGGCTCAGTGGTTGAGCATCTGCCTTTGGCTCAGGTCATAATCCCGCGGTCCTGAGATCAAGTCCTGCATTGGGCACCCTGCAGGAGCCTGCTTCTTCCTCTGCCTGTGTCTCTGCCTCCTTCTCTGTATCTCTCATGAATAAAGAAAATCTTTTTTTTTTTAAATGGAAGGAAAAGAGGAATCATGGTCCAAAGCAATTCTGAAATCCAGATGGGCAAACTCCATTAGGTTTCAAGGCCTGGGAATAATCCTCTGTGGCCTGAAGCTCTACCCTCCATCCTTTCTTTTTCATGAAATACAGGACATGTTTACAGCTGAACAGTTTTATCAGTCTGTTTCCTGCCTGTAGAATTTTGAAAGGCAGGCTTCTTTCATTTTTTCTTCCCCCTGTCCCTTTTACTCCAAGCTAGCAGTAGTACATAATTCTCAAGAACTTTGTGGGTCACCAATGTATGTCACAAAGGTTCACACCAGTAGACAAGAAGTTCATCCACAGATCTTTCCTAGATGACCATATCTCTCTTTCTGGCTTCTGAGGTGACTCAAGAGATCTGAGTCACACATTTCATCTCTTCAAAGAGACCAGTCTGGGACCCAAAAAGTGCCTAGGTCCCTAGAAGGAAGGACACCTGAGCCATCAACCACAGACCCTGTAACATCACAGCAAGCATGTAATCCATGAGCATTCCCTTCACTCATCCCCCAAAGGAAGTGTGGTCATTTACTCTGGTGACTGGACCCGGGGGGCATAGGGACCAGTCAGATATTTCAAGGACTACTGGACATAGGACCTTAGTGGACGCTGATGTCCAGAGGCCAATGTTTCATCACAGTCTCCCTCCTTAGAGTGGGGCTCATAAGGTCAGGTCCCAAATGGAGTCCTAGCTAAAGTCCATCTCACAGTGGGTATGGTGGGTCTGTAGATTGACCTAAAAATCATTGTTCTAGTCCCTGCATGTATAATTGGCATCGATGAACTTGGCTGTTGAAGTGATGCCCATATTAGGTCCCTGGGTGTGGAAGAAGGGCTGTCATAGTAGGGAGGCCACATGGAAACCTCTGAAACTCAGATATATATACACACAAACATCCCAGCTACCTACCAAGGAAGAGGCACTAAATGACCAAGTAGACAGAAATGACTCAGTGGGTCAACATTAGCCCGTGTTCACCACCAGTCACCCTAGAACTGGCACAACAGGTTCATGAATGGAGAGGCTACAATGGCAGAGGCCACATATGCCCCCAACAGCAGGGACTCACACTTGTCAAGACTGATGTCGCTGTTCCTGCCTCCAAATGTCCAGCTGGTCAGCAACAGAGACCAACACTGAGCTCCCATTATGGCATAATTCCCTGAGAAGACCTCACAGTAGCAAGTCAACATTGATCCTTCTCCATCCTGGAAGGGCCAGTGGTTCATCCTCATGGGGACAGAAGACTATAGGGTTCAGGCAGCACCACTACCCAGGGGCTTACAGTGTGCCTGATGCCCAGGCCTGCAGTCCCACACAGCAAGCAAAGCACACAGCCAGGAAGGAGGTGCAGGAGTGCCCCCAAAATCCTGGGAGCCACCGGAGTGTGTCACATTCCAGAAGTGGACTCACAGAAAGCTTCAGTGGCCTAAAGGCACAGCCAAAATGCCAGCTCAGAAAGCATTCTCAAGGGATAGGTACTATCCATCAGGACACTATGTTTTTATTAAACCAGAGCCTTGAATCTAGTTCTGAGTCTTCATAGGAAGGGCACGTGGCTCTCAAAACAAAGAGTGGGAGCAGTTGCGCCACTTGCCATTTTGTGTTCTTCATCCCACAGCTCTGGGCTGTGCAGTGTTGGAACTCCTCATCACCAAAGGGGTGACCAGCAAGAATCCTGATGTACTACAAGTTCCAGCTCCTGCCAAGGCACAGTGGATGTTCTGCAGGAGAGCAGCAGGAGAAAAAAGAGAATCACCGTGTTGGCAGAGGTGACTGATCAGCAGGAGGAGGTCGTTTTTACACAAGAAAGACAGGAAAGTGTACAGAATCCAAGTGACACTCTCGGACACCTCCTGGTATTCTCTTGCCTCAAGCCAACTGTGGACAGATGTGTTCAGCAAGCCCAGGCTGAAAAAGATCTGACTACCAGTAAGTGTTCAGACTGCTCAGATGTGAGGGCTTGGGCTCCTCCACCAGACAGAACCACCAACACCTGCCAAAGTGATTGCTGGGGGTAAGAGGAGGGTAGAACAGATAGTGGAGGAGAATAAGGATGAGTATAATTTGCAAACCCAAGGTCAACTGCAGCAAAGGGAGCTGTCATTCAGCTCACAGACTTCCTCCTTCTCAATTCCCCCAGAGAAAGAAAGGCCCATGGAAACCACAGAATTGCTGCTGCCCACACCTATGTAGAGAAACAAAATCGCAAATGTGCCTCACAGACCTCCAAACTCAGGGAGCATAGCTGACCGACAGCCCCAGCTGCTAATTTTTGAACCCTACCCTCCAGGTTTTGCTGAGGCCTCTCCTGCCATGGGCCGCTCCCACTCTAGGACACAGGACAACACGGATACTGAGGCAAGTGGTTTCCAGGGGACCTAGGGTTCCTGTGACAGTCAATTTTAACTTCAGGATTCCCTGAAAGCTTTTCAGAAACTTCCTTAGGATGCACAGTAATCCGGAGTGCTTCCACCCAACTTTCTCTTCTGCTCTCCTCCACTTGGTGTAATTACATCTCAATCTCATGGCTCTCCTACCCACGGCTGGCTCCCTCATTTTCTCTCACACAGGTATTTCCTTGAAAAAAAAAAACAAAAAAAAAAACAAAAAAAACTTGCATATTTAATCCCCTCTTGGCTCCACTTCTTAAAGGTCCCAAACCAACCAGCACAGGAAGCCCCCTGAAGGGATGGCACCAAGAAAAACATGGAACTTGAAAGACATATGATGTGGGTCAACATGTAGAAAACCTCATCAGAAGGGTTTTTCACTCTGATGGAAAGATTGGAAAAATTAATGACAGATACACAGAAATAAGCAAATAGAAAAATGAGGCAAGTACTAACTCCAGGAAAAAACATTGTAAGAAAAAGAAATCACAACTTGGCTCAGCTGTAAAAGTAAGTAATGTGGTCATAATAAAGTGTTAAACACTGAATACTGACTATGCCAAAAACTGGGACATAACTAGACTGAGAATGTGGATTGGGGGGGAAATGGGAGGACAGGTGGGGCAAAAAGTTAAACTGGTACATGAACTTATAGAATCCCAAATTATAAGTCAAGAAATAGGATGAATAGCATAAATATGTAAATACTGAAAGAGCCAGGAAGTAAAAAGGGAAAGGCAAGGCACTGAGGGGTTTGTTACAGCCTTGTAATACTACTCAATCTTTGTACATTTTACTTTAAGAAAAAGAATTTATTTATTTTAAGAAAAAGAATTTAATATAAAATGAAAATATTACATATCACAACCCATACTGATGCTGATGAAATTTAAAATCTACATAGTCTGTTGTCTAAGAAAACACAAATTAGCAAAATTGATCCTAGAGAAGACAGACAAAAATCAGAATAGACCAGTAAGTCTAGACCAAATTGAAAAAGCAGTTAAACATCTGTCCTGAGTGTGAATACTCTGTATGATACTTGGATGGTGGATACCGATCATTACACATTTATCCAAATCCCCACAGAATGTATAACCCAGAGTGAAGGAACTCTGATATAAACTATGGACTCCTGATAATAATGACATGTCAATGTAGGTTTGTCAATTATAAGAAATGTTCTGCTCAGTGGGGTGGAGGGGTGGGTGTGGTAGTTGATAATGGAGGAGGCTGTGCATGTGTGGGGGCAGGATATATGGGAAATGTCTGTACTTTCCTCCCCATTTGGCTGTGAACCTAGAACTGCTCTGAAAAAAATAGTCTTAAAACTGAGAAAAAATAATCCGTCCCCTGCCCTTAAAAAGGCATCTCCTAACAGGTGTCAGTGAGGGTATGGAGCAACTGGAACTCCCCCTCATTAACCCACACATACCCTATGACCAGCACAATTCCACCCCTGCACTTACAGCCAACAGAACCGAGTGCTCATGTCCCAAAAGATATGGACAAGAATATTCATATCAGCTTGATTTGTAATAGACAAAAACTGGAAACCACCCAACAACCCAGGAGTAGAATGAATGGGTAAATAAATCAAAGCATATTCATACAGTGAATATACAGCTATTTTTAAAAAATGAATTACTGACCATAATTCAGTAATAACATGGACAAATCTCACAGACATAATGTTGAGTGAAAAAGTTAGATATCAAAAGAGTTCCTGCTGTATCACTGTACTATATGAAGTTGAAATATAGACAAAACTAATCTATAGTGATAGAAATTAGACTACAGGTTACCGTGGGAGCCACTCACTGATCAGGAGGCACAAGGGAACCTGTAGGGCGTGGGGAATGTTCTAGATCCTTACCTGGGTGATGGTTATTTGAGCACAGTCATGCAGGAAAACTCACAAAGTGGTACACTGAAAACTGTGGAACCTTCTCTCTTTAAAATAGAAAAATAGGGATCCCTGGGTGGCACAGCGGTTTGGCGCCTGCCTTTGGCCCAGGGCGCGATCCTGGAGACCCGGGATCGAATCCCACGTCGGGCTCCCGGTGCATGGAGCCTGCTTCTCCTTCTGCCTATGTCTCTGCCTCTCTCTCTCTCTCTCTCTGTGTGACTATCATAAATAAAAAAAAAAAAAAAATGAAATAGAAAAATAAGGTATTTGGCCCAGATGGTTTTACTGAGAGTTCTAAGAAAACTTTTATTGATAATTAAGCTATCCCAGAGCACATAAAAAGTTGGAAACAACCTAATTCTTCTTCAGGTTTGGGATAACCCTGATATCAGAGCAGAATATAAAAAGTAAAAAGCTTTATTTTTTTAATATTTTTTTGGTTTTTTTTGTAAAAAGCTTTATAGATCAATCTTACTTATGAATATATATGCAAAAATGCTAATCAAATATTAACAAACCAAATCTTGCATTATATTAAAACAATAAACCATGACCAATTAAATCTCATCCTCATAACACTCATACTAAACAGAAGAAAAAGTATTAATGTAACTCCATACATTTTTAGATTAGAGAAAAGCCATCTTCAAAATTTAAAACACATTTTTTTTTGGTGTATCTTTTTCTTTAACATTTTTTTTGGTGTATCTTTTTCTTTAAGATTTATTTGAGAGAGACAGAGCAGACGCACAGCTGCAGGGGAGGGGGGCGGGGGTCGTGGAGGGATGGAGAATCTCCAACAGACTCCCCTCCAAGTGAGGAGCCTGACTCTGGGGCTCCATCCCAAGATCCTGAGGTCACAACCTGAATCAAAATCAAGATTCAGACATTTAAACAACTGAGCCACCCAGGAGCCTCTCAAAACACATTTTAAAAATTTGCAACCCATTCCTCATTAAAATGAAAAAACTGTTCATAAACTAGAAAGCGATGGAAATTTTCTTAATTCACTAAAGGTTTATACCCCAGAAATGTATTACAAAGAGATGTCATACCTACCAGGGAAGCATCTGAGGCATTCTCAGTAAAGCAGGGGTGGCTGTGCCATGTCAATGCAACGTGACAAGAAAAAGAAATGAGGGAGATCATGTAGAAAGGATTATTGGCAGTGATGACTTATTTTCTGAATAGGCAATCTATTGAAAGAACTGACAAGAAAGCTCTTCAACATAACCAGATAAACACATAGAAATAAAAGAACATGAACTACATCAGCAATAAACAATTTTTTTTTTAAATTTTTATTTCTTTATGATAGTCACAGAGAGAGAGAGAGAGAGAGGCAGAGACACAGGCAGAGGGAGAAGCAGGCTCCATGCACCAGGAGCCCGACGTGGGATTCGATCCCGGGTCTCCAGGATCGCGCCCTGGGCCAAAGGCAGGCGCCAAACCGCTGCGCCACCCAGGGATCCCGCAATAAACAATTTTTTTAAAAATATAGATGACTTCTGGTTTTTCACAAGATGCTGAACTGGGGTAGGCTGCTGGCCCCTCCTCAGCCAAACCCTAAGCACCACGGACATTGAAGGCAAACATACAGCATTAAGGAAGGAACTCAAGTGAAGATTGCCAGAAAATTCACAGGAGTGACAGTGGTTGACACCAGATGTAGAGGGAACCACAGCAGCCCAGAGCAGAGTCAGGAGGCACAACAGATGTGACAGGGGTCCTAGGACGATCTGGATTCCAGTGATTCACTAGAAGGACTTGGCCAATCTGATATCAGGTTACATCACAGCTAAGGTTTCTTAAGCAAAGAATACAATATGGAGGCAGCAGGAGACAGCTATGCATAGGTAAAGGCCAGAGCGGTCACGAGCAGACCTTCTGCAAGGGTTGCACAGATTTTTTTTTTTTTTTTTTTTTTTTTTTTGAGAGAGAGAGCATGAGTGTGGAGTGGGGGTGAGGGGACAGAGAGGGAGAAGCAGACTCCCCGATGAACAGGGAGCCAGACATGGGGCTTAATCCCAGGACCCTGGGATCAGGACCTGAGCTGAAGGCAAATGCTACACTGACTGAGCCACTCAGGACCCCCAGGTTGGTTGGTTTGTTTGTTTTTCAGATGAACTTATTTTCAGACCAAACATATTTAATATAAAAGCCCTTTAATATGCAAACTATAATCACAACAGCATCCACAGAGCTGTAAGGGAATGGGGTGTGGCAGGAAGTCTGGGTCCCTCCTGCCTCCCTTGCCTGCAGTCACTCTGTGGCCCTTGAGAGCCTGAGGCCTTAGCAGATCAAGGCAGCCAGAGGCTGAGAGGTCCTAATGCCACCCCTGAGAAAGGCTGAGAAAGGCTGAGCAGAGCCAGGCCCCTCGGACATGTCATCTCCCCACTGTGGCACCCTCTGGGGAAAGCTAGATCCAGTCAGGAGGTAAGGGGTGGGGGGAGTTTAAGGGTTCGCTGTGACTGACAGGAGAGTCAACCATCGTTCCTCCGCATCCCATGGACTGTCCCCTAGGGAACAGAGTCCTCCAGGGGCCCTCTGTGTAGCACAGAGATGTGAGAGGGCTCTGCCCAGGGAAAGCCACTCAGGTCCTGGAACCCGAGCTCTTAGAAGAGGTTCACATAAGCACATTCTTGCTACGTGACTAGCTGTGGTAACTCCAAAACAGATTCCAGATGCACAACGTAAGCCCGACTGTTTATGTTAAATATTCTAACATCTGATAATCTGCAACATCATACCCCAAGACTCAGTGATTGTAGAGTACATAGTTATCTCAGTCACGATGTGCCACCCAAGAATGTTGCAAAATTAGAGACAGATAAAGACAAAGGCTCATTGATGCCATACAATGCAAATGACAAAAAACCCACCTCCAAGGGGTGACTGAGTGGCTCGGGGAAGCATCCAGACTCTTGATCTCAGCTCGGGTCTTGATCTCAGGGTCATGAGTTCAAGCCCCCCCTCCCATCTCCAAGCACCTTATGGTTTAACGTAAGAACCTCAAAGATAAAAAGAAAAACAATGGAAAGGCTCCTACTAGAGATAAAGGGCAGATAATTTACACTCAGAGGAGAAAAACATAGGGTCAGACTTTTAAAGCATGACACCAGAAGCAAGAAGATATTCTGAGCTCTCAGAACAGTCTCTATACAAAAGACCTCAATGAATCAAATCTTGGATTAAAGTCCTTCAAGAAGAATATAAATAGATCCAGGAGAGCGTGGAGATGCACGGAAATTAGAGTAAGAAAACACTGTGGTCGTTCACAGTGACTGGGAGGGAGGGAAGGAAGGGAAAGTCTCCAACAAACCTGAACCAAAACACGGGAAGCAAATTGGGGGGGGGGGGGGGGGTTGGACAGAAGAGAAAGGAGGAGATCAGACAATGAGAGAATGCTCAAGTTCTTTCCCTGTCTTAGGAAAGGATGTAGATATAAGTTAAATAAATTGGTAGGAAAAATTAAACATAACTATTGGTCTAAGTTACCTCAGTCGGCAGAAGAATAAAACTAGAAAGCATGAATTTTAAAACTAAGAAAATTCAATGTCTGCAATCAAAGGCAGAGACAGAGAAAAATGAAGCCAAAATAAAATGGAGAGGGGAAAATATAAAATAGCAGAAGTAGATCCAAATATGAAATAATAACAGATATAAATGGGTTAAACTCATCAAGCAAAATTGGTTAAGATTTGGTTAAGGGGAAAGGAAGGAGGTGGAGAGAGGAGGTCCAATAATGTTTTTCCAGGGAGACATGCTTCAACAGCAAGATAAGGCCAAAAAAACAAAAACAAAAACAAAACAAAACCGAAATTTTATATATTAGGAAAATATGAACCAAAAAACACAAGGGTTCCTCAAAAAGATAAACACAGTTACCATATGACCCAGCATTCTGGAATATGCAGAAGTGAAAACATAGGTTCGCACAAAAACTTGTACTTGAATGTCCCCAGCAGCATTATTTGTAAGAGCCAAAACAACAAAGAAACAACCCAAATGAGTAAATGAAAGATTATTTAGCCATAAAAAGGATTGAAATACTGACACAGGATGCAACATGGACAAACCTACAACACAACACTTCCTGAGTGCAAGAAGCCAGACACAAAAGGCCACATTTGTGTGATTCTGTTTATAGAACATAACCAGAATCAGTAAGTCTACAGACATGGTCACCAGAGGCTCTGGGGTGGGAGGTAGGAAGGAATGGGGAGAAGCTGCCTAACATGTTGGGGGGTGGCTTCGGAGTAAAGCTAGCAGAGACATCATGGATCAGAAGAAGGCACCTGCAAGGTCTAAAGCCAGCAGGGATTACTCCTATCTAGACTATAATGATCTTCCAACAACGGAAAAGAGAAAGATAGGAAGGAAAAACGGATCACGGATGCGCAAAAGAAATTCACAGACAATAGGAAAATCACCAATTAATAGCTGAAAATATGCTCAAGCTCCCTTAAAAACTGCAAAATCAAGTCACATTTTCCAATTGTCAGATGGTTACAAGTTAGATGCCTGATAATCTTTTAAAGGTTATTTATTTACTTATGGAAGTAATCTCTACACCCAACATGGGCCTCAAACTCATGACCCCAAGATTACGAGTAGCACACTCCTCCGACTGAGTCAGGCAGGTGCCCCAGACACCTGGGAATTTCTAGCATTGGGAAGATGTGGGGAAACAGGTACCGCCCCGTGTGCTGGACAGTGGAAGAGGAGACCAACCAGGCAGGATGGGGGCAAAACCATACAACTGGATGTTCAGATTTGTTACAAAGAATGAACTGTCCAAATATACTGACCCAAAGAAATGTGAAGTGATGTAAATGAAATAATGTGTGGAGTATTCATCTCACAGGGGGGCGGAGAGGAGGGGACACATGAGATGTTCATAGATGCCCAGGAAAAGGTCTGGAGGGGAACACCCGAACTATTCCCCAGAAGGGACTGTCACTTTTTACCACAAAATATGTATTTGAAATGTTTGCAGAAGACAAAACTTCTAAAACAAATTTCTTTTAAAGAATAGACATTAAAATGCAAAACCATTTTTTTTAAAGATTTTGTTTATTTAGAGACAGCACGAGTGGGGGGAGGGGCAAAGGAGAGAGAGAGAGAGAGAGAATTGCAAGCGGACTCCACACTGAGCACAGAGCCCGATGTGGGGCTTGATCTCATGATCCTGAGATCATGACCTGAGCCAAAAATCAAAAGTCTGATGTTCAGCCAACCGAACCACCCATGTTCCCCTGCAAAACCATTTTTTAAAAGTGGAAGCCACGCCCTGTATGAGCCTTTCTGCAACTATACAGCTGATAAATGATTAGCATCTGATATATCACCCATGAGACAATTACAAATCAACAAGGGAAGGAGTGAACAAAGGACATGACTGGCCATTCACAGCAAAAACCACAATGGGCATTAAACACGTGAAAAAGATATGCAATAATAACCAAGGAAATGCAAGTTAAAATGACAATCAGGTTAAAGAAAAGATGTTAAGTTGGTGGTACCAGGGGATGGATGTGTTCCTGCCCTGCTGGAAGGCTACATACTGATCCAGCTGCTGTGGAAGGCAGCCTGGCAATATCTGGTAAGGCTGAAGAAACAAACAGTGCAAAGCTCAGCAAAGATCACTTCTACTTACATACCTCAAAGTTATCATCTGTGAATAAGGAGACACATTCCAGAATGTTCTCTGCACCACAGCTTCTGTCTGTGGAAAAACTGAAAACTTCCTAAGTATATTTATACAATTGGACATCATGCAGCAATCAAAATAAATGAACTAGAGTTAATGTATCAAAGTGGAAAAAAGATTGTTTTTTTTTTTTTAAAAGTGACTTAGGGATCATGAAGTAAATCCCAATACATTTCAGAGAATTTAAATAATCAGAAAATGTTCTGAGATCACAATGCAATTAAGGCAAAAATCAATACCAATGGGAACGGAGTTTGCTTTTGGGATGACGAAATTGTTCTGGGATGAGATAGTGCAGATGGTTACACACACTGTATATGTGCTAAATGCCAGAGTTGTACATTTTTTAAGAAAATGGTAAATTTTACATTATGTGTATTTTACAATTAAAAAAATCAATAACAAAAATTACCAAGGAAAATCCCATGTTAATAAAATAGTACTCTTCTCAATAACTGATAAGTCAAAGGAGAAGGTGCAATGGAACTCAGAATACTGAAATAATGAAAATACAACATATCGAGTTTTAGGAAGTGAAGCTAAAGCTATGCCTAGAGAGAATTGTATAACTTTCATTTATTAGAAAAAAGACTGAAAAATCCATGAACATTCAGCCCAGGAAGCTGGAAAAAGAACAGCATGTTGAATCTAAAAATAGTAGAAGGAAACAAAGTGTCAAACAAGATAAAATTTAAAAACACACCACCACTATGGTCGACTAATCTTTGAAAAAGCAGAAAGAATATCCAACAGAAAAGAGACAGTCTCTTCAGCAAATGGTGCTGGGGAAGTTGGACATCCACATGCAGAAGAAGGAAACTGGACCATTCTCTTATTCCACACACAAAGATAAACTCAAAATGGATGAAAGACCTAAATGTGAGACAGGAATCTATCAAAATCCTACAGGAGAACACAGGCAGCAATCTTTATCACCTCGGCCACAGCAACTTCCTCCAAAGGAAGACACATCTCCAAAGGCAAGGGAAACAAGAGCAAAAATGAACCATTGGGACTTCAAGATAAAAAGCTTCTGCACAGCAAAGGTAACAGTCGACAAAACCAAAAGACAGCAGACACAATGGGAGAAGATATCTGCAAACATCTTATCAGATAAAGGGCTAGTACCCAAATCTATAAAGACTGTATCGACTGTATCAAACTCAACACCCAAAACGAATAATCCAATCAAGAAATGGGCAGAAGACACAGACATTTCTCCAGAGAAGACATACACATGGCCAACAGACACATGAAAAAATGCTCCACATCACTCGGCATCAGGGAAACACAAATCAACTTTTTTTTTTAATTTTTTATTTATTTATGATAGTCACAGAGAGAGAGAGAGAGAGAGAGAGAGGCAGAGACACAGGCAGAGGGAGAAGCAGGCTCCATGCACCGGGAGCCCGACGTGGGATTCGATCCCGGGTCTCACAGGATCGTGCCCTGGGCCAAAGGCAGGCGCCAAACCGCTGCGCCACCCAGGGATCCCGGAAACACAAATCAAAACCACAATGAGATACCACCTCACGGGCAGCCCAGGTGGCTCAGCGGTTTAGCGCCGCCTTTCACCCAGGGTGTGATCCTGGAGACCCGGGATCGAGTCCCACATCAGGCTCCCAGTGTGGAGCCTGCTTCTCCCTCTGCCTCTCTCTCTCTCTCTCTCTCTGTGTCTCTCATGAATAAAATAAATAAAATCTTTAAAAAAAAGAAAGAAAGAAAGAAAGAGATACCACCTCACACCAGTGAGAATGGGGAAAATTAACCACACAGGGAATGACAGATGTCGGTGAGGATGTGGAGAAAGGGGAACCCTCTTACGCTGTTGGTGGGAATGCAGCCGCTCTGGAAAAGTGTGGAGTTTCCTCAAAAAGTTGAAAATAGAGCTACCCTATGACCCAGCAATTACGCTACTGGGTATTTACCCCAAATATAAAATACAGTGATCTGGGGGATCTCTGGGTGGCTCAGCGGTTTAGCCCCTACCTTCGGCCCAGGGCGTGATCCTGGAGTCCCAGGATCGAATCCCACATCGGGCTCCCGGCATGGAGCCCGCTTCTCCCTCTGCCTGTGTCTCCGCCTCTCTCTCACACATCTCTGTGTTTCTCATGAACAAATAAATAAAATCTTAAAAATAAATAAATAAAAATAAAATAAAATGCAGTGATCTGAAGGGGCACCTGCACCCCAGTGTTTATAGTAGCAATGCCCACAACAGCCAAACTTGTGGGAAGAGCCCAGGTGTCCGTCAACAGATAGGTAAAGAAGACGTGAGCCCGGCAGGGCGGCGCACTGGAAGCCCAGCTCTGAGCCCAGCCTCCCCCCACCCCCGCACGCTAGGCTAAGGGCCCAGACCGCATGGACCACTTGCCGTCCCCGCTTCTCTGCTGGGCCAGGGCGCCGGTGCTCCGTGGCTGACAGGGTCACCGAGCCACCTGAACACCCCACCCTCCGATGGCTGCTCGCAGGGTCAGTAACTTGGGCGGGGGCAGACTCCTCCGCCTCCCAGGTGCAGAGGTCAAACTGGGGTGAAGCTCCGAATCCCACCCCGCGCCCCGCACCTCCCGCTTGCACCCGAGCCCAGGGACGCCACAGCGGCGGGTCCGGGACCCCGCAGAGGGTGCGCTGGGAGCAGGGCGGGGCACACAACCCCCGGACGTCCGCCTGCCCCCGGGGCTGGGGAGCGCGGGGAGCAGCCGCCTGCGGCCGCGGGTGCAACCTGCTGGCGGGACGCTGCACCTGGCGCCGGCCCCGCGGCCTGTGGGCGCCACCCCGCCGCGCTGGGAGACCCCACCTCCACGCCTCCACGCACCGGCGAGCCCCTGGGGGGGGACGCGGAGCCGGGTCAAGGGGTCCGAGGCAGGACCCCATGCTAGGCGCGCGGCTCCAGGTCGGCCACCCCGTGATGGGAGCTCCAAATGGGTCCCTTCGCGTCCCCACGCCTCCCCACTCCGGGAGGGCTGACCCGGGCTCCCCTGAAGAAACCTCTGCTCCGTTTCTCTTCCCGCTGCCCCAGCGCACGGAGTGGCAGTCGTTAAAAGCTGGGCTCCGGCTCCAGGGGCACCAGACCCCCGTCCCCAGCAGGTTCTGCGGCCGCTGGGAGCAGCCAGGTAGCACGCAGAGGATGCTGCGGTGCCCCATGTCCACAGCCGGGCTTTCAGGCCTGTCCCTTGAGTGTCCCTGTCCCCCCACCCTGTCCCCTCCCCACCTGTGCAGCACCCTCCCTTCCTCCTACTCAGGGCCTGGACCCACCGTGCACAGTCCGCGGGACAAGGCCCTCTGGCCTAGAGGCCCAGACCTGCCCTCCCTGCGCAGCATCGCTGTCCCAGACCCTCAGCCAGCCCAGGGACCCAGGTGGTACTTTCCTGAAGCAGGTCAACCCTGCCTCGTGCTGGAGCTCTCCCTGGCAGATGAATGCCCCTGCAGTCAGCCTTACACACACGCATGCACACACACACACTCAGAGATGGCAGCTGTCCGAGAGCTCACTAGCAGACGGACCATCTCCCCTTCCCAGCAGCGCTCAGGCAAGGACAGACCACCCAGGCACAGGTACGCTTTATTACTATTTCCACAACTGATTGTCCTGAAGGAGGATTCAAACCCCTTCCCGCTCATTTATAAGTTATAAAGAACAGGCTTATGGGGTTCCAGGTGCTTCACGATGAGCCAGGCACACAGCTTTCCCAAGGCAACCCTGGGAGCCAGAGGAAACACAACCTCTGCTACTCTGGGCCCTGGCATTTCGACACCCACCCCATTCCTCCTCCTGACCCCTGACCTCAGGGAAGAGCAGATGCTGCCAAGAGCCTGTCCCACCTGAGTCTCCCCACCTGGGTCTCCCGCTGAGCAAGGAAAGGGGGGGGTCCCAAGGTGGTAATTCAGCCCTTCCCAAGGCCCCGCCTCCAGGAGGCCAGGTCCACTCTGATGAAGAAAAGAAGGCACAGGTGTGAAGAGGAAGCAGCGTCTAAAAACGGAGCTGAAGATAGGGATCATCCGAGTAGGTCTCCTTCCCTCACCTTTCCTTTCTCTCAGGCTTAGCCTGGGCAGTCTGGTCTGGGGTGCGTGGAGGTGAGGGCAGCAGAAGAGTCCACACCAGAGGGCTGGGCCCTGGGCGGTCCTGGCAAGAAGAGGCACAGGCCCCCCAGCTGGGCACCCCGCAGCATTCCTGAGCGTCAGGGTGAAGGCCTCCTGGCTCCTGCCCCCGTTTCCCACTGTCCTCAGGCCAGCCTGGCCCCCATGTGCGGTGCTCCTTAGCCCTTCCTCGGGACTCAGTTCCGGTAACTCTTGAGCAGGTGCCCCGCAATCACCAGCCTCTGGATCTCACTGGTGCCTTCATAAATCTCGGTGATGCGCGCATCGCGATAGTGCCGCTCGGCCGGCATCTCTGTCACGTAACCCATGCCACCCAGGATCTGGATGGCCTACCAGGGAAAGCAGGCGGCGGGAGGGAAAAGCTGCGTCAGGGGCGGGACCGGCCACACTGAGGGACCAGGGGTAGGGGGCTCGTCGCCCAGGCACCCCTTCCTGCGCTGGAGACACTCACCTGGTGGCTGATGGCAGTTGCAGCTTCTGACGCAGCCAGCTTGGCCATTGCTGCTTCCTAAACATGGGGGCGGTGGGGTCAGAAACTTTACTCTGGGGAGGAGACCCCAGCACATGGCCCTCAGCAGGGGTGGGCCTGGGGAGCCTCCCCCTGCAGTAATAACCCCACAGGCCCAAGGAACTGGAAGCCCACCCAGACGTGTCCCTCGGCGCACCAAGGCTGTGGGCCATGCCTACATGCCCTAGGGAGACCCCTTCCCCACAGGCACCTTGGTGAAAGGCTGCTTCTTATCCTTCAGCATGGCTGCACGCCAGGTCAGCAGCCGGGCACTCTCCAGCGCCAGGGCCATGTCCGCCAACTTGAACTGCAACAAGCCAGCCCCACCGTGGCAGTCAGTGGCTGCCCCTCCCTCCGAGGACAGGAGGCAGGAGGAGCAGAGCGTGGGAGCCGGTTAAAGCTCACCTGGAGCCGGAAAGAAAAGCCAAGCTGCCCTCCCTCCAGCATCCCGGCTAGGCTCCGCTCCTTACCTGGATGCTCTGGAGCTTGGTGAGGGGCGCCCCAAAGGCCCTGCGATTCTCGGCGTAGTTGACAGCACAATCAAGAGCGGCCTGGGCGATGCCCAGGGCCTGTGCGGCAATGCCAATGCGCCCCATGTCCAGGGTTTGCTGTGGGGAAGGCCCTGGTCAGTGGCTGGCCAGCGTGGCCCCATGGTCCGGGCCCCGCTGCCAGGCTCACCATGGCGATCTTGAAGCCCATGCCCGGCTCCCCCAGCAGGCTGTCCTTGGGGATGCGACAGTCCTCAAAGATGAGGTTGGCTGTGGATGAGGCCCGGATACCCAGCTTGTCTTCCTTCTTCCCCAGCGTGAGCCCAGATGTCGGCATGGGGACCAGGAAGGCACTGATGCCCTGAAATGCCCAGAGGCAGGCAATGAGGTTCTGAGACCGGCCTCCGCCACACCCCCTACTCCAGCGCCCCAGGCTCAAACCAGCCCCTAAACGCTCCTCTCTCGGACCTCGCCCCGGGGCGCCCTCTGCTGGCCCCTCGGGGGAAGGCGCGGACTCCCGCTCAGGCACCGCGGGCGGGAGGGGAAGGGGCGGCCCCAAGGTGCGGGACAGCAGGAGCAGCCCCGCCCAGAGGTCCCACCAGCCCCCTCCCCGGGGTCCCCACCTTGTTCTGCAAGGACCTGTCCGTGCTGGCAAAGACCACGGCGGCAGAAGCCTCCCAGGAATTGGTGATCCAGGCCTTGGTGCCGTTCAGGATCCACGCGTCACCATCTGCTTGGGCGGTGGTGGAGGCGGCTCCCGCGTCGCTGCCGTTCCCTGCCCCACACACAGATTCAGGATCCACTGCCCTCCGCAACCCCCCTCCAAGGGGACCTGGCCTCGCCCCAGCTCCAGGAGGAAGATCCCTGACCTGGCCTCCAAAGAATCCCAGTGCTGGCTCCCAGGAGAAAGCCACACCAGCCCCCAGAGCTGTGGAAAGGAGCCCAAGGGCGTGAACGTGGGGGAGGGGGCACAGCAGGGCATCTGCACACTGAAGGAACCCCAGAGCCAGGCATCCCTCCTGGCCCAGCTGGGGCGACTGTGTCCTCATAGGCCGATTCCACGCAGCCAGAGCTCAGCCCCACTGCCTGCACCGAAGGCCTGTGCCCTTCCCTCTCATGGCCCCGCTCCTGCCTCTGCCCCAGGGGCAACCCAGGTCCGACTTGTGTCTATCACCCTGATTCCAGGCAAGGGGACGGGGGCCAACCACTCACTGTCCCACCCTGGTACCTGGTTCACTGAGTGCAAAGCAGCCAATTTTGTCGCCACTGGTAAAAGGGGTGATCCACTGTTGCTTCTGCTCCTTGGAGCCGAACTTCAGGATAGGCCCCAAGTAGAGGGACTATAGGGGTGGGGGCAGCAGGGGAAGGTGGTCAGAGGCCTTCAAGTCCAGGTTCACCTGACTGCCTGGGGACCCCACTCCAAGACCTGTTCTCCCCAGGGCCCCACCTGAAAGGACCGAGCCCAGAGCTGGTCGGGGGTTGGGGGCCAAAGTGTGGCTGTGCCCAGGATGCCGGGAAGACACAGCCAGAGTGCTCACCTGCCCACAGGGAGCCTCCCTCCCACCTGTGTGTCCCAGGGGCCCAGGAGGGGGGACTCACGTTGTTGACACTCATGATGACTCCTGTTGAGGCGCAGCCCCGGCTGATCTCCTCCATGGCAATGGCGTAGGCCAGGTAATCCAGGCCGGCGCCGCTGAACTCCTCAGGCACATCCATGGCCAAAAGCCCAAGCTCACCCATCTTCTTCACCTGGCCGAAGGAAGGAAGTCACGGCAAGGGCAGTTGGGGGCCAGTGCTCACCTCCCCCGATTCCAAACCCTCCGTCCTGCTCCTGAGCCGGCGCCTGCAGAAACTCAGGCCATGTGGCCCCCTCCCCCTCCCCACGATCCCTGATCCACCGCTCCTTTGGTTAAGCCGAAGACCCAGCCTGAGCTGAGGTCTGCATGATAGCACTGTGCACTCAAGCTGTTCTTGCCCCCACATCCCCACTGGCTCACCTGTGTGTCCTCAGCCAGAACCAGTGAGCACGCAGAAGGCACAGGAAAGCTCCCCTTTGGGGGCTTCCCAAGGTAAGGTCAGCACAGTGCCATACTCACCTCTCAGCTCTAGCACATACCCCTGCCTCCCCACCACCGGGCCTTTGCACATGCTGTTTCCGGTCACTAATGCCCTTCAAATCCCAGTGCAAGCCTCACTTCTTGCAGCTGCTATCTCTGTCCTCAAACCACATGCTCTCTAACGCAGGGCTCATGCAGCTGAAGTTCACACCTATTATTCTGCCAATTTGGGTTGGGGTCCTGCTCCTTGACCACAAAGGGGGGAGCTGGTTTTTGCTCACTGCGTTATTCCCGCTGCCTGAAGGCTAAGAGCTTGGAGTTTCTGCTTTGGAACCACAATGACAGTAATGGTCATCCACCAAGTGCCTACTGTGGGCCCAACCCCACCTGAGGCTCTCCGGAGCTCACACACGGGGAGTATGTGCTCGGGGCCAGCGCTCATGAGCACTGTGGCCAACCGCACCCCGGTAGTGGCTCCAGGGTCTCCTCCATAAGCCTGCCTTCTGGGGACCAATGCAGACCACACTGGGCTTCAAAAGGAAGTGACAAAAATGGAGGGCCCAGGGCAGCCCGGGTGGCTCAGCGGTTTGGCGCCACCTTCAGCCCAGGGTGTGATCCTGGAGACCTGGGATCGAGTCCCATGTCAGGCTCCCATGTCCTCCCTGCATGGAGCCTGCTTCTCCCTCTGCCTGTGTCTCTGCCTCTCTCTCTCTCTCCTGTGTTTCTCATGAATAAATAAATAAAATCTTTAAAATAAATTAAAAAAAAATAAATAAAATAAAATAAAATAAAATAAAATAAAATAAAATAAAATGGAGGGCCCAGGGTGAGGGTGGGGGTGGGGGGGCAGGGGAGGAGGAGCAGCATGGCTTTCATGAGTCCCCCCCCGTGTCATTCTGATTCCTGTGCCCATGTCCTTACCCTATTTTGACTTCAAAGAAGCAAACGTAAGAATGTCTGTGATATGTTCTCATTTTTCTATAATGAATGTTACCTCTGAGATTGTGTTATACTCCCTCCCCAAGTAGCAGCCGTGTCACAGAACCATTGAAGTTTGGAGACAATATGTCCAGGATGCTGAGCACAGCACCAGGCACAAGTGGGACGATGGGTGAATGCGCTCACCGTCCCGAGGTGGCTGACAAGCTGTCACCTGGACAGCTTGGGACGAGGGCCGCTTCCATAATGATGTGCCTTCCCCTCTAGGAAATTCTCACCTGATGCTGCCTTGAACTGTTCCCATGGGAACCCCTCCTGTAAGCCTCTGCACCTGGGGTGGCCTCATGCCCCTCAGCGTCTCCAGAAAGCACAGGGGAGGCAGGGGTGGGGGTGGGCAGACACTTCTTGTCCACCCGAGTGGCACAAACTGCTGAACCCATAGGCACTGACAGCACTCCACGGCCACCAGGCAGACATGGGGACCACTGCAGGTGAGATTAAGTTAAGGATCAGGAGATGGGGATCACCCTGGATTATTCACGGGGTCCTGGCAAGAGGAGAGGTGACGATGGAAGCAGGGGTCCAAGTGACCCAAAGGGGGGCTGGAAGGGGGTCAGGAGCCGGTGCTGGAAGGGCGAGGACACGCACCCTTCTCCAGAGCTGCCAGTGCACTGAGTTCAGCCCAGTGGGACCCAGGTGGATTTCCAACCTTTAGGAACTGTCGGATTGTAACTGGGTGTCATTTTAAGCCACTAGTCTGTGGTCGTTTGTCACAATAGCAAAAAGAAACCAACAGATGGTGATAAAAGGGACTTAGATGGGGCACCTGGGGGGCTTGGTTGGCTGAGCATCCTATTCTTGATTTCGGGGGGGGGGGTCATGATCTCAGGGTCGTGGGATCGGGCCCCGTGTTGGGCCCGGCGCTGGGCATGGATTCATGGATTCCCCCAACCCCCACCCATCCCCGTCCCCACCACCATGTTCCCTCTCTAAAAAGAAAAAAAAGACTAAGAGGTACTCCAGCTGTGTCATTTTGAGAATCTCTTAAAAAAAACAAACATTCTGTGGGGACCATACGCCTACAGCCAGAGGACCCAGGCCTGCTCAGTTACTGCACCACTGCAGCAGGCAGGAAGCACCCAGGGTGCAAGAGAGCAGTCTACACTGCACTGCATCTCAATCCATGTGGGGATTCACAGGGCCCTGTGCCAGTACGAGCGCAACCTTAAGACAGAAACAGAAACCATCAGACCCATACTGTAAAGCAACCAACACACCCAGGCCGGGGGGATCCGGCATTTGGTTAGGGAGTGCAGAGCTGGGTCGGGAGCCAGGGCCACACTCTACCAGGTGCTGGAAACACGCAGGCCTCGGCAGGTACCTCGCCGGAAGGCTCTCTCTGGCCTACCAGCCAACTGCCCCACGCTACCAGCGCCACCCAACCTCCTCTTCATCCCAGAGCCCTACAGATCCAGCCCTGGAATAAAGGACAGATTAGTCCAGCACCCCTCGACTCCACTTCATCCCAAGAAACAAAAAGGGAACCCAAATTCCCGAGGGGGAGGGGTTGTGGGCAGAATGAGGGGGACCTGCCTTCCTTCTGCAGGTGGGGGAGCTCCCAGAGAGGTGACACTTCGGGCCACAAGGAAGCCAAGGCTCCAGGCGCTCTGCCCTAGCAGGCACCTCCTCCCATGGGCTATCCTGCCAGTTCTCAGGACAGCCGTGACCAGTCTCCCCTCAAGTCTCACCCAGGTCCCATCCTCCCCGCTACCTGCTCTGTTTGCTTAAAAGGCCTCCAGCTCCAGCACCTTTGAAAATAGCTCCCCTACCCCTGGCCCAAACCAGGGCCTTACACAATCCAGCTCACCCAATTTCATCAGCGATGCCTGGCTTTGCTGTTTCCAACATTTCTACTCAGAAACAGGTCACCAGATCCCTGGCAAGATGCTACAGCCAGCCCACAGGAACGTTCCAGGAAAAACACAGAGGCAGAAGCAATGCTGGTGGTGACACACGCTTGCCCAAAGTGTCCTCTGGGGAAAGATGCGGGCAGCGGGGGAGGGAGAGCCAGCATGGACTCACTGGGAAATGACAACTGAAAAGAGAAAGAAACTGGGACAAGATGCGAAGTAGCAAAAACAGGGGCACCTGAGTGGCTCAGTGGTTGAGTGTCTGCCTTTGACTCAGGCTGTGATCCCAGGGTGCTGGGATCAAGCCCCGCATCAGGCTCCCCGCAGGGAGCCTGCTTCTCCCTCTGCCTATGTCTCTGCCTCTCTCTGTGTCTCTCATGAATAAATAAAATCTTAAAAAAAATAAAGAAAGAAAGAAAGAAAGCGGAAACAAAGAACGTGTGTGTCTGGCGGTAGAGATGGTTTCTGAGAGCACAGATGGCCGCTGGCTCCAGCAGACAGACTTGGGCTTCAGACCCAGCTCCAGGGGAACGTCCTGGAGCTGCTCGCATGGCCACTTGAGGTCCCTTGTGTCTGTGAGCCAGGAACCCAGGCTCACATCCCAGAAAGAGGCTCCATCACCGACGAGGCCCAGCCCAGCAGTCTCCAAGCTCCCAAGAGAAAATGCGAGAAAAAGTAAGCCCCCAAGCCCCCTTTCCTGGCTGTGACACAGTGAGCCTGCAGCACCAGCAGCCTTCATCTCTGGGAAATGTTTAGCAGGCATTTCATACAGAAACAACACCACAGGGTGCCTTGAGAGCTTACATTTTCACAGAATCAAATTTACCCTGAGTTTGCATTTGCTCAACAGAACCAAAACTAACTTCCTTGAAAGAATCAAAGCTCTTAACTTGCTGGAGTTATCGCTGCTTATTCAAGGGAAAGAAGCCCCGTGTGCTGCCTCCTCTGGTGTCCGCCGGTGGCTGGTGGGTGCTACATGCTGGGCCACTCCGGACATGCAGGGTCACCTCACCATCCCATTCAATTCAGCAACCATCTGTTGAATGTTGGGCACCTCCTCAGAGCAAGGTGTCATGTGGACAGAGATGTGCGGGTGTGAACAGGAAGCTATTCTTTTTTTTTTTTTTTTTTTTACAGGAAGCTATTCTTGACGGCATGCAGTGACATGCTGAGCACGACACAGGTGGTGAACGGGATGCTCCTGGGACACAGGGATGCTCCTGGGACACAGATCGACGAACTTGCTTGGGACAAGTGGGAGGGGGCATTCAGGACACATTTCCAGGGTGGAATTAACTAGGGCAGCCCTGGTGGCTCAGTGGTTTAGTGCCGCCTTCAGTCCAGGATGTGAATTTGGAGACCCGGGATCGAGTCCCATGTCAGGCTCCTTGCATGGAGCCTGCTTCTCCCTCTGCCTCTCTCTGTGTCTCTCATGAATAAATAAATAAAATATTTTTTTAAAAAAGGAATTAACTAGACTCAGTGGATAAGAGGAAGAAGAAAACGGGGTATGGTTCTAGAAGTTTCTTTTTTGTTTGTTTTTTTGTTTGTTTGTTTGTTTTTTTTGGTTCTAGAAGTTTCTATGTGGCTAACTAGGTCAGCAAAGCAGCATCACCAGAGAGAGGACATGAGGAAGAGCAGGTCTCAAACCTGGGCTGGTAAAGTTATTCAATAAACAGTCACTGAGTGAAGGAGAAGAAATGGGGCTGTTTTTTGCTTTGTTTTGAAAGTAGGCTCCACACCCAACGTGCGGCTTGAACTCACGACCCTGAGATCAAGAGTCGCATGCTCTACCAACTGAGCCAGCTGGCCGGGGGACTGTTTTAGACAATAAATATACAGCCCCCACGTGCTGGAAGCCTGGTGAGTCCATAATCAGTTGAAACACCATTTTACATCTTATTTCCCTTTATAATAAAAGAACATTGTAAATTTTTCTTTCTTTCTCTCTCCTTTCTTTTTGGTTTAGGATACAGGAAAATTGAAGCTCAATTTAGGTTCCCAAACCAGCCAAGCGAACAGAAACTGGCACTAGCCCTTCTACCTAATTCTTGGCCTGCCTCCCTCAATTCTTCTCCCCTTGAACCTTCCCCCATAAACCCACTTTTTTGGGGGGTGGGCAAAAAATTCTTCAGGAAAAAAATATTAGAAATTACTAAGCACTCACTCTAAGCCAGATTGGGGCTCAGGAGTCTACCTGGCCCCTCCCACTCCACCTGTGTGGCTGTTAAGCAAGAAACTTAACCTCTGGCTTCAGATTCTTCATCTAAAAACTGAAAAGAGGGCAGCTCCGGTGGCGCAGCGGTTTAGCGCCGCCTGCAGCCCGGGGTGTGATCCTGGAGACCCAGGATCGAGTCCCACATCGGGCTTCCTGCATGGAGCCTGCTTCTCCCTCTGCCTGTGTCTCTGCCTCTATCACGCTCTCTCTGAATGAATAAATAAATAAATCTTTAAAAAAAATAAAATAAAATAAAAACTGAAAAGAATTTAAGTAACTACCTCAGAGTGTTGTGTGGAAAATGTGACATATAAGCAACTGGAAGTCAGTAATCCCCAAATGAGTCATCCCTGTTCTTATCACCATTTTATTTGGAAACATTAGTTGATACTATTATTTTGAATTTCACAACCTGCATATAATGTGTACATCTACTTCTCTGATCTCTCTGCCCATGTAAGCCCTGGATTCCCTTCTAGACCTGGAAACGGAGCACCATCCAGAGTAACAGAGCCAGGGATAGACGCACAGATCCAGCGGGCTTCAATCTTGGGAATCTTCAAGGGAAGCAAGCCTTGATTAACCTCCGTACCCCATTAGCCACCCAGACAAGAGTCCCGTTCATGTGGGATGGTGGCAAGATCAGAAGATGCAGCACAAATTCTCCCTAACTCTACAGCCCCAAGGGCAATTCAGTGACTGGGCCTCCGTTGGAAAAACAAAAGCAGTACTCGGGATACTGAATGACATCACAGATGTGAAAACACCTGCCAGCGTAACCCCAGACAGAGATGCTATGGGGACTCTGAGCTACGGCCCTGAATTCGGCGAGTCCTCCTGAGCCAGCCCTCCTGCCACCCCACGGCCATGGGCCTCCTCTCTCCATACCTCATCTGCCACGATTCCGGAGGGGTGGCTTGCAAATCCCCTGGCCCCATGAAACACAGGAGGAGATTATAGAGCAGGAGGACTAATTCAGAGGAGCTTGGGGAAAAGTCTGTTTCTACTGCCAGCTGTCTTGCCCAGAGTAAATCTGTGTCTGTCATATTAGTAAGATTTTGAGGGAATATAGGAATAACAGGAAAAGCAAATTATGCCGTCTGTCTTTGGGCAGGAGAAGCCCCAGCACACAGCCACATCTCAGGACAACTGTTCTGAGGGCAGCACCTCTAAACTCTTCCTGCCCTTTGCTTATTTCCAACCTATCTCCTCAAAGAGAGGAGTTTGTTCACATCTACATGAATGGTACTGAAAGCTGAAGGGAGAGTGCCAGATGAGGTCCCTGAGAGCAGTGTGTGTGGGTGCGCAGGGCAGAAGGGTAGTTTAGGTCCTCAACAGCAGTATTCCCAACCAGAACAGGGCTTCCTTGCTTGCCAGCTGGGCTCCAAGAACAACTGCGTGGAGGGCGGAGGGAGAAGGGATCTGGAGCCAGCCAGACTTGGGACATGAATTCTAGTGCATAGATCAGTACTCCTGGAAAATCACTTAACCTCTCTCTGCCTCAAATTTCTTGACTGTAATAAAAATGACACCGGTGTTGATAACTATCATTTCTCCAGGACAAGGAGGCACCAGAATTTTTTTTTAAGATTTTACTTATTTATTTATTCATGAGAGACACACAGAGAGAGAGAGAGAAAGAGAGAGAGAGGCAGAGACATAGGCAGAGGGAGAAGCAGGCTCCATGCAGGGAGCCCCATGTGGGACTTGATCCCAGGACTCCAGGATTACGCCCTGGGCTGAAGGTGGCGCTAAACCGCTGAGCCACCAGGGCTGCCCAAGGCTCCAGAATTTGACATATACTACCTCACCTAAATCTTGCAAGCATTCTAGAAGCAAAATGGGGTCAGATTTGCAGGTGAAGATGTCCTTAGGGCTAGAAGGGCTGACAAGTGGCAAATAACACCTGAAGGCAAATAACACGCAACAAATTTCCATGCCCAGAGCGCCACTCACCCACTTCATCTTGAGTTCCCTGCATATTGCCACAGCCCAGGCACAGTACCCAAGATGCTGTGAACAGCACACTATTTTCTAAGCTGGAAAAGTAGCCCCAGAGCTCAGGAGATATGAAATGGCAACCAGAACGCTTGACTTCCTTAGGATGAAAAACAGGCTAGGAAAAAAAGCCAGAAAGGTTTACTCTTCCACAAGTTCTTTACTGAACAAATAATCTATTGGATATTTATACCATGTGCCACAGGGCTTGCCAGGCCCCAAGGATAGAGCAGGAACATCTTAAACATGAAATTACAGGGTGCCTGGGTGCCTCAGTCAGTTAAGCGTGGCCTTTGGCTAGGGTCATGATCCTGGAATTCTGGGACCAAGCCCCTCATTGGGGATCCCTGCTCATCTGGGAGCCTGCTTCTCCCTCTTCCTCTGCCCCTCCCCTCTGCTCATGCACTCACACTCTCACACTCCCTTCCTCAAATAATTAAAATCTTTTTAAAATTATTATTATAAATAAATAAATAAATAACCATGAAATTACAGATGTCAGCTGATGTCAAGAGATGAACACAAAGGCTCAAGAAAGAAAGAGCATACTCACTGGGACCTCAGGGTCCAGCAGAAGAGCTGGGCCCCAGCCCTCACTCTGCAACTCATTAGCTCCATGACCTGGGTCATATTATTTAACTCCCCCTAGTCAATGTGAGTTTACCAACTATACAAAAGGGTCTATAATTCTAGTACCCTCACCTCCCAGGTTTACTGTGAGATGCAGATGGCCTTGCACACGGTAAGCATCCTGCAAGCACTGACTATAACTACTAGCACAATGTCTGGCCTGCAGGAAGCATGACACCCATCCACCACCGTTACTGTTATTCTAGGAGTTAAATCTGCACGGTAGGCCTCATGCTGGATGAAAGATACCTCCAGAGCATTTTCTGGGTTCCAGGACCTGCCCGGGAGTTCCTGGTTTGGAATCTCAGTACCTCTGGCTATCACTGTCACTGCATATCCAGGAGCAGCTGGCAGACCACTATCGGGGGCTGCTGAAGTTGGAACTCTCACCTGGGCCTTCGGGAAGCGATGCTCCTTGTCTACCTGGGCTGCAATGGGAACCAGCTCCTTTTCAGCAAATTCCCGGCATGTCTGACGCAGCATCTGGTGTGTCTCAGGCAGTTCCACAGACTGGTAGACAGTATGGAACTGACGCCAGTCCCGAGGACGCAGAGCTGCCCGCAAGAACAGGTGTTAGAGGAAGGCGAATGCAGAAGGTCCTGCTGCATGATCACCATCATAACAGACTGAGTGGGCCTTCCCCAGGCATGATCCCAAACATTTCCAGTTGTTGCTATGGAGTGAATAGAGGCCAGGAATACTGCCTAACACTCTACAATGTCCAGGACAGACTCCACAACAAAGAATTATTGGCCCAAAATGCCAATAGCACTGCTGTTTAGAAACCCACCAACTGAATGCTTACTCCACTTGCTGTGCACTTTGCACACAACTATCCCACTCAATCTTCAGTATGACACCATATTAAGACCACAGTTTTGGGATCCCTGGGTGGCGCAGCGGTTTGGCTCCTGCCTTTGGCCTAGGGCCCGATCCTGGAGACCCAGGATCGAATCCCACATTGGGCTCCCGGTGCATGGAGCCTGCTTCTCCCTCTGCCTGTGTCTCTGCCTCTCTCTCTCTCTCTCTCTCTGTGACTATCATAAATAAATAAAAATTAAAAAAAAAAGACCAAAAAATAAATTAAAAAAAAAAAAAAAAAAAAAAAAAAGACCAAGGATCTTAAGTTCAAGGATCTTAAGTTCACTGAGCCTCCGTTCCTAGAAAATGTGGAGGCCAGCAGTATTCAGCTCCTTAGGGTTCGAGGGTTTTTTTTTTTTTTTTTTTTAATTTTTATTTATTTATGATAGTCACACAGAGAGAGAGGGAGGCAGAGACACAGGCAGAGAGGGAGAAGCAGGCTCCATGCACCGGGAGCCTGACGTGGGATTCGATCCCGGGTCTCCAGGATCGCGCCCTGGGCCAAAGGCAGGCGCCAAACCGCTGCGCCACCCAGGGATCCCGGGTTCGAGGGTTAAAGAGATGCTGACTGCGCACTCAGCACAGGGCCTCGCAGAGACAGCCCTCCGTGGGGGTCCCCCTACTGCTGTCCTGCAGGCAAAGGAAGCCCTGGCCACATGTGTCACTGCTGCTACAGTGGGAGAGAAGTAAGCTGGAAACGTGCAATACGAAATCATCCACAAGCCCTGACATTCACTGAGCGCCATTTGACAGGCGCCGGGCGGAGTGTTTCACACAGCCCACTCCGGCGATCTCCTCCCGGTGGCTCCGTGAGGATAGTGACGCGTCGCTGGGACCACTTTACACACAGGCCAAATGAGGCCGGCCGGCCGAGCGTCTCGCCAAGGTCACGGACCCTGAGTCCGGGTGCAGCTCCAGGCCTGGCTCGGGAGGAGGGGCGCCCCAAGTCCTCAGCAGGCGGCTGCTGAGCGAGGGCGGGGATCCGGGCGGGACCCGGGGACGCGCACGCGCCAGCAGCGGCCCAAGTGGGCCAAAGGCCGCGCGCGTGCCCGGAGGGGGTGCAGCCGGCCCCCCGCCGGCGCCGCAGGGGAGGGCCCGGCCGCCGGGACTCGCGCCCGCTGGCCCGCCCGGGCCGCCGCCCCGCTGTGCGGCAGCGGGAGCGCACTCACCTCGGCGGCTGGGGCCCCAGGCCCGAGCGAGCAGCGCGGCGGCCATGGACGCGGACAGGGCGCGGGGCTTCCCCTCGCCGACCTCGCGCGGTGAGCGCACGGGTTCCGGGCCGGGGGCGGGGCGGGGGCGGGGGCGGGGGAGGGGCGGGGCCCGGGCGGGGCGGGGCCGGGGCGGGGCCGGGGCGGGGCCTGGGCGGCCCTCAGGCCCTCTAGCCCCGGGGCGGGCTCCTCCCGGCCCCCCCCCTGCCGGGAGCGCGGGCTACGCTCTCTGTTCGCCGCGTCTCCGCGGTCGGTTCTCCAAACCCTCGGACCGTGGCCCGTCTCGCCTGAAGTCCAGTCCTGCGGCCGAAAATGCTCCCTAGGACCAACCGGCGGCTACCTCTCCCGCCCGGTGCCTACCGTGCCCTCGCGGCTCCGGCCGCGCGAGGAGGCCCCAACACCCCGGCTTGTTCCTGCCTCTGCGATTTCGCAGTCCCTGTTCCTCTACCTGGAATGACCCCCGCCCCCCAGGTCTCACACTGAGGCCTGCCCTGCCCTGCCCCACACATTCTTTATTCCTGGCACTCGGCATCTGACATTTTCTCCACTCCTCTCTTTGATCTGTGAGCTCCGAAAGGTACAAGGGTCTTGTCTTGCTCTGTTGCTCAGTATTCAGGCCCAGGGAATTGGGTTGCCTGGGAGGGAGATCTGTTCCTCCAGAAGCTGTCCCCGCCCCCACCCCGTATTCCACTGTAGTCCCATCTGTCTCACCCCCAGTTGTGGGGCAGGACCCCCAATGCCATGCATTTGGTCCTAAGCCTCCTTGTCAGGACATCACCCTCCCCAGGAAACTGGCGATTCCACTGCCCTGACCAGGGTCTTCCCTCAGAACAAGCAGGAGTCAGACTTCCACAACTTTCCAGGGCCCCACACATCCCTCTATCCCTAACTTAAACCGCTGTAACTCAGCCAGGCTTGCATCCCCAGCACTGACGCACATGCCAAAATTTGTCTTCCACCAAGACCTTGCTCTCCTTCCCAGAGATCAATGAAAAGATGCAGCAGAATCCTTAATATGTTACCTCTCATCTAAAAGAGAGCCTCTACATCCTCAGTACTTTAAACCCAAACAAGTGGTTGTGGTTGGCCAATGCTCCCGGGCCTTCCTTAACCTTTCCACTGCCCACCTGGGTGCCAGCCCTGGGGGAAAGAAGAAAGGAAAAAAGCAGGGGAGGGGGATATCAGTGAGCAGGCACAGGCCAATGATTGCTTTGGCTGCCACAGACCATCTCAACCAGACTTAAAAATTCTATTGTACGGTCGCCTTAAGGAGGTTAGTGTTCTATTAAAAGTAGACCAATTTCCCTGTTGGAGACAGAAACCATTCAAGGGTTTCAAGGGAACTGGTCTTTGCCAGCACCAAGAAGCTGAAGGAACTCTGGAGGGGGTGGGGGAGGCAGAAGCCCAGTACCAGGACTGTGACAGGGTAATAAAGCTGTCTGCTCATCCAGGTGAATTCCACCACAGTTGAGGCACACCTCAGTAACTCTGATGTTAAAATACTACAAAAATTTTTAATTTCCAAAGCCTCCCAGCAAAACAAAGCAAAAATATTAAACCTTAGAGCCCAATACTGTCCCCTGCTCACCCTAAAAACCAGCTATACTCATTATCTAGAGAAAGGTAAAGAAACTCAGAGCCAGGACGCCTGGGTGGCTCAGGGGTCTGCCTTCGGCTCACGGCGTCATCCCGGGGTCCTGGGATCGAGTCCCAAATCAGGCTCCCCATGGGGCATACTTCTTCTTCTGCCTGTGTCTCTGACTCAGTGTGTCTCTCATGAATGAGTGAATGAAAAAAAAAAAAAAAAAAAGAAACTTGGAGCCCACCCCTACCCCACCCCTGGCTCCCCCCAGCAACCCACGGGGCCCAGTCCAGGGACAAGAGGGGACACATGTACTGTGAAAAATCTTTTATTACTGTCTCTTGTGGCAAAATAACATTTTATACAAATAAGTCACCTAGTTTACTTTGGACACAAAGACAATACAAACTGGAATGAGGATCTTAGGTGAAAGGGAAAGAGGACTTTGGAAGAACAAATCAGGTCACTGACGTTTCTTATATTCTGTGAAAAATAGATTTACAGGGGAAAAAATAGACTTTCACAACTTCAATGACTTTACATGATCCTTTTTAAAACAAGGGGTAAATTCGCCTCCACCACACCCTTCTTGTGGTGAAGATATTCAGTAACGTGGAATGTGAGGAAATGAATTGACGATCAGGCTCTTGCACTAGGTACACCAGCACCTCTGTATCAGAAATCCTCGTGTCCTGGCAAGGACTCTATGCTGTGGTTCTGGGGACAAACTGTCTCCAGTCCCCAAACCTCACGGCTATCATGGTGACAACAGCCACCAAAAGAAAGTGACTTGACAGAGGGAAAAAAAAAATACTCTGGGAGCCTACTGGGGGTGGCAGGACACACACTAAGGCAAGACTCGCCCAACTTGCCCATTACACACAGCCTAGTGAATCCACTCCAGAAATGAAATCCACTTCACCTGGAAAAACCAGGTCAACGATTCCCGGTCACTGCCATTTCAAGAATCGCCAGTCCATGGTTAGCCCCAACTTCCCTTCAATCACTGCCCCCATCTGAGAATCAGATGGCCCAAAGGCTGAAGGTGTCTTCAGGGAGTTCTGCATGCCTCTGCAAACTGCTTTCTCTGCAAGGTATCTTTGAGCCAACACTTACAGAGAGGGTGGCCTATGACTACTTTTACTGGTTATTTCTTCTGTTTGCTCTGTTGGACAGAACGAAATCAACAGGCATCTATCTTCTTTGGATAAGCAAGAAGGGCACTTTAGCCCAAAGGCTACACAGGAAGAGAAAGCTGCTCTTCCTGGAGATTCCAAGGCAGAAGGACAGAAGCAGGACAGGAGAGGAAGAGGCGCAGGCATCAGGCCCTGTGGCACTGGTGGGCCTGCCAGTCTGCTGGAATGTGCTCGTGTCCCTCCAGGAGCTGCCACTTAGATGCTGGCTCTGAACAGTAGGCGGGCTCTCCTGCGCAGGTCATTTTTTTCCCTCCCACTGTAGCACCGTCAAGACAACTGCTATCAACAGTCCAGATTCCTTAATAACACGGCCTCCCGATTCAACTTCTGATTGCTTCAGCTACTTTCAGAGAAAGCAGGACCTTCCAATTCTCTCCCCAGTTCAGGTACAAAAGCTTGAATTCCAAATACACCCTGGTTAACACCCCGGAGTGATAATGCTTCTCAAGATTTCCTGAGTAGAGAGATGCAAGAATCCAGACTCCCAGGTACAGAACACCAGACTTTCTGGAGCAGATAGCATAGCCCTGTCCTCCTGGGCACATACTGAGCACATGGCCTCAAATGGTCTCCAATGAGACTAAGGCAAGCTAAGGGGGAAGAGGATACAGCACTATTCAAGCCAAAATGTCTGCCACCTATACCCTCCCACCTAGCAAAGGCTAACACTGCATATTAGAAGAGACAGCCCACTAGTCCATAAGATGTGGCTGCCCTGGGACACATTCCAAGACACACTCTATTGAGCAGAACTCAACAGTTCCAGAAACCACATCCTAGATAATAATATCAAATAGTTGAAAATCTCCCAGTTATGCTGCTGTCCCATAGAGAAACAGTGATTCTGAGGCTTGATATGCACACACAAATATGCCAGAGGGGCCACGAGGAGAAACAGAGGGTCAGGAGGCAGTGCTGATGTCTGTCCACAGATGAGGAGGGAAGGATGGCAATGCAGCTTTCCCCATCAGCATGTGGGACAGAGCCACACATAAGGCACCTGGATTTGTAGTTGACTCCAGTTCTGAGATTCACTTGGTCTGGTGATGAGTAACTCATCTGCAGGGTGCCTGGTCTCTTCCCTCCCTCAGTGGTTGCATCCGTGCCAGCACAGAGGAGGAAGAGTTTTCCCAGTGAGAAAGCTGCCAGCATCTGGCAGAGCCCAAACTCTGGCCTGGCACAGAGCACTGGGCCAAGGTTCAAGGCCGCTCACACTCTAGAGTCCAAACAGGGAGCAATACTGATTAGCAAAGGTGCAGGGGGCTTCTGTGGTAGAGTGCTGGCCCTTCCAGCCTGGGCCCTGTGGGGCCTTTGTCCCAAGCATCTTGGGAGACTGCTCTCCTTCAGTTACTATGATGCTTCACAGTGACTATTCCCGCATACCCGGGCCCTTCCTCCTGCTCCCTTTTGATCAGTGCTAAACCCTGGCCACAGCAACAGTCCTATCAGAGGGTCAGCCATGGCCAGTTAAACAACCGGCCAGAGCTGAGGAAGTGACAGACTATCCAGTGAGAGCCTGAGGATGAAAGTAGCCCCCAAGCATGTGCAGGGAAGGTTATCTGAAAACACCTTTCAAGAGCCACCTCAGCCTAGTTCATTCATCCTTTCCAAACAACTGAAAGCATTCCAACTAGCAGTATGAAGGATCAGAATATGCATAACAGGTCTGACCCCCCAGGATGGTTCCAGAAACTACTTCAGAGGAAGGCAGACAGGAAAATCCTCCTAAATAAGAAATCTACAAAGAGTTTTAGAGGCAAATCCCCATCAAAAGCCAATCCTGCAGGCTCTCCTGTGTAGAGAAAATCCAATCCCTCCTTTAAGTAGCTGCTGATTTGTAACTATACCCGGCCCCAACATGAGCCAGATTAGCCCCAGGAGCCTGTTTAATACTATCAGAAGTCTAACCACCATCACATATGCTGGGTACACGACTGACATCTTATAAAACATCCCTGAAAGAAGACTAGAGGAAAAAAAAAAAAAAAAAAAAAAAAAACCCACAAAATACGAAGCCTGCTATGGCCTCAAGAGAGCCTACTGTTCCAAGAACACAAAAACTGATAGTCTATTTCAGGAGATACTCAAAAGTTAGGAGTCAGGACAAGCAGAGCAAGCTCATCTTTCCTCCAAAATGGGATCAGGAAGGCACTGCCAGGCTGAAACCTTGCTGTATCCCCAGGAGGGCTGGCAGAGGATCCTGGAAGTCAGGCAGAGAAGCTGGCCTCTCCATGACCTGCAGCCCTACTGGCCCCCAGTGCCTCCCCGCCTTGGCACCCCTCCATCATCCCCTTACTTTCCAGTTGCTTTAGAACTACACACAAACTGAGGTCAGACTATGCTGAGAACAACACTGTGAGAGGAGGAATCGCCTAGAAGAGGCCTACCTTTCAGTTTCTCACAGTGCCCAGGAAGCCAGGGAGAAGCAGCTGACCTGCAAACTGACCGGCCAGAGCCTCCTCAGCCCGACATGGCTGTGCCTGCAGAGACCCAGGCTCATCAGCACAGCCAGCAGGCATCTAGGACTACAGGAAAATAAACTTTCTTTTTCCTCTGGACTCCAGGAGCCTTACCCTAATCCTTCACTTTACTCTAGTACCTCTGTGACCTACAGGGCAGGGAAAAGGGAAGAAAAAATACTGGGGAAGAAAACACAGCACTGCTTGGCACCTCTCGAGCACAGGAAACTACCACGCCAGCCTTGGCTTCCTAGGACCAGGATCTAGATGTGTGTTGACCAACAGGTTCAACCATCTCCATGTGCCAGGGCCTTGGACCACAGCAAAGCAGCTCCCCGTCCATGCCTGCAGCAGTCACTGGCCTCCATTATAGGCATAATCAGCCTTGTTGTGCATTATCAGCTTGTTGTCAACAAAGTAGAAGCTGTCGGAACGGGTCTCATAGGGATTTTCAATCATCAGACGAACTGCAAGTCAGAGAAACAGAAACAGCAAAGACTTATGTGAGTCTGCCCCACTGGCCAGGTGGGAAAAAAACATATATGCCCTCTTAATTCGAGAACATAGGAGTATACTCTGTCAGGACAATGAGGTCAGAACAGAGGCAGCCAGGCTTGGAGAGAACTACAGAGGCCCCCAAATTAAACACGATACCCACTTCAATATAAGGATGCAATCAACTGACATGGCACTTCTTGTGCATCTCCAGCCTGGACGCTTACTCAGAACCCCAGGGAAACAGGATTATGCCTTTGCCAACGTGGACCACCGCACTGTTTTTTCAGGACTTCTGGTCTGTTCCCCACTTCTAGACTCCAGTCCAAATTCCAAAAGCTGTGCCTCCCTGTGCCCACTTCCCATGGGCACCCCTGACAACCAAAAGAACCAGAGGTGTGCATGAGTGTGTGTGGCGGGGGAAAGAGCAAGGAAACTTTTCCATGGATGACTCAGGGTATTAAGTCGCAAATGATCCAGCAAAAATGGTCTGCTTGTCTTGGGATCCAGATTTAAATCTTCTGTTTGTTCAAGCAATTGCCCAGACCTCTTTAGCCATACTAGAGAGTAAAGATAATTAACAGTCAATACCTCTGATCAATTTGGAGTTAATGATCACATGCTATTTTGGTTCCTCTAGAGGCAACATGCTTGTTTACCACAGTTCTCAAAAGATGAAACGGATTATTTAAAGTCCTTTGAACCTAAGTTATTTGGTTTTATCCAGAATATTGACCTCCACACTCTTTCAGCTTATTTAGTTTCAAGAAGAAAAGTTCTATTGCCTTGGGGAAGAACTTGAAATACTATACATAATCTTTTCTTGCAAGTACCTATATATTCTGGCCCAGCGGGGGAGCAGACCTCAAAACAGGATCAGATGCTATCATAAATAGCCTAATCCACATCAGCAATCCTCATATTACCTGGAAACAGCACTGTCAACATGGGTGGAGAATATTCTGGTTTTCGGAATGTAACAGTTTTAAATACCTGGGATTCTGAGAATATCAATCAGTATATGTAGATCTTTTCTACAACTCAGCCAAACTCCCCCCACTCATATTCACAGTTCACAGGATCCCCACTCATATTCTCATTGTTCTGGAGCCATTTTCCCTGATTACTAACAGAGAATGCTAACCCCAGAGAGTTCCACCAGAGTCACAGGAACTGATAAAGCCTGATCTTTCTCTCGATGAGTCCATCTCTTCCCCTGCTTCTCCCTCAGGTGCCTCCCCAGTTTTTCCTCCAGAGAACTATAGGATTACTGTTTCTAAGACATGGCTTCCATCCAGCCATGTGATGGCTCCCTATTTCCTGTGGATCTATTCTAACAGCACAGAATGAGAAAGATCTCTGATTCTAGTTAGCCCCCAGCTTCACTTTTCCCTCTAAGGAGAAAGTAGTGGGTGAACAAGGAGTGCTGGGCAGGAGCCAATGACTAGAACACAGTGGAAAACAAAGCCTAAGAGTGGCTCAGAGAGGAGCTCCAGCTAACTCTAGGCCCAGGGATTTTCATGGGCCTCCCCTCATCTCCCTGAGTCACCCCCTTTCCCGCAGCTTAAAGCGGATGGCCTGCATTATTAAAACCTTCAATGCTCTCATACAGGCAGAGTTTGAAACCCTAGACAGTGGCACTAGGAAATGAGAAGCCTGAAGTCAAATGCCTAGAGAGGTGGTGTCCTGTCACTACCTCCCTCCTCTGCCAAACGAGGGTGTTGGACCAGATGGACTCCAAGGTTTGTTCCTTCTAGCCCTAAAAATCTAGAATGGTATAGAAGTCAGGGGATACATACTGACATCCTCAGAAAGCTGGGGAAACTCATAGATATGTTCACAAGTGTTCCTACTGCTGGGGATGCAGAAGCCAAAATCGAAGTCAAAGTTTTTCAGCAAGCGTTCCCGGAAATAGTGCCGCTCAATCATCCGGAAGTTTGACACAGGTTTGTCTCCCACCGTGAACTCCACTCTGCAAAACAAATCTCTGTGAGCCCAACTTTGCCTCCTCCCTCCTCTAAAGCCAACCCAGAACACAACGGAGAATATTCTTTGTGGACAAGCAAGTGTTCTCCTCTCTAGAAATACTGGTACTCACGTGGCCCCGACTGTCCGGAGGCGGAGAAATGCTGGTGTGAATTGATAGCGGACAAAACGTCCTGCACTGATATCCACATCTCCACCTTCGTCGTCGTCCTCCTCCTCTTGGTCTGAAAGAACACACAGAATCTTGAGTGTACTGTCTTGGCCCCACCAGTCCAAACAGTACAACCAATTAACTGTACTAACACCCATGGCAGGATGGCCAATATTGACTGCGCACTCACTACATGCCAGGCTTTGGGCTAATCACTTCCCAGAATCCTCAGAGCGACCCTATAGGGTGTCATCATCATCTCCATGTTACAGATCAGGATGCAAAAGCTCAGAGACGTTAAGTCACATGTCCAAGTCCCCCAAATAGTAAACGGAAGGAGCAGAGATTTGAACCAGGTCCATCTGACTCAAAGCTTATTCTCAAACACTAAGTTAATTACCTTTCATGTGGTCTAGGGGTGTGGGCATATCCTAAGAGTGAAGCCTGAAACACAAGCCTGGTACTAGGCCCCTGGCGATGAGGTTGCAGCATTAGCCAGCAACCAAAAGAATGAAACTACAAAGGTTGAAAACTAGTCAAAAGGCAAGTTCAAAGAATGCAAAAATTTCTGAGGCAGCAAAGACAAACCCCTGAGAATAATCTTGTTATTTAAACTCCTGGGCAGCCCCAGTGGCCCAGCAGTTTAGCGCCGCCTTCAGCCTGGGATGTGATCCTGGAGACCCGGGATCAAGTCCCACATCCGGCTCCTTGCATGGAGCCTGCTTCTCCCCCTGCCTGTGTCTCTGCCTCTCTTTGTGTGTCTCTCGTGAATAAATAAATAAAATCTTAAAAAAAAAATTTAAACTCCTACTGTTTTAGGGTACCGTAATGCCTATTCCAGGCCACCTGGAAACAGTGAGGTAGATGGGCAATGGACCAATGTGCAGGACCTGAATGAGGGCGAGTCTAGTCTATTCCTGAACCCAGAGAGTGGAAGTTTGTAAAATAATTCAGAGAACCATTCTAATGTGAAAAAGGAGATAGTTCCTAGTAGCTATCCAGTGTCCAGCAAAAATATTTTCTCCAGATATAGGCTAAATGTGGGTGCAACTTACATCTCTTTTAGCCCCAAACCTCTCTGCCTATGACAACCCCAAGATAATATGGGCAACCAGACTGAGCAGGGGTTCAGAGCCAGCCACTCTAGAGCCCTCACTCCAACAATGTGATTCAGAGAGAATCAGACCAAATCTCAAGGATTCAAATTCAGTAGAACAAGTGCTGCAGGAGGGTGCTGATTCAGTGGAGCATATTCTAAGCCAATCAAATCCTTAAAGGTAAAGCCTGGAGAAGTTGTACATCAAGGTACTTTTACAAGATCTGCAGCCAAGCTTCTTGATACAGTTCAATTTTGTACTGAAATGACTATTATAGGCCCAGCCTAATCCAAACCCACATATCTGAAGCAGCCCTGGGGTCCTCGAAACACCCAAAGTACTGAGACATGTTGCTTAGGGATGTGAATCCCACAGACCCAGGAGGCTATCTGGCCCTGATCCTCCCAATACCAGCTAAGTACCCACAAGTTGGAGCCATTAGGTACCTTGGCAGCACTAAATTATGAGAGCATAAAGGATACCAGGTGGGGTGAGAAGACCAGGGCTCCAGTCTTGGCTGTACAATGAACCTGAGCTGAGACCTTCTCAGAAAACTTTTACCTACCCGGGGTACTAATACCTGCCTTATCAAATTTACAGGTTCCGTCTTTTTATTTTTTAAGATTTTATTTATTTAGTCATGAGAGACACAGAGACAGAAGCAGAGGGAGAAGCAGGCTCCATGCAAGGAGCCCGTCACGGAACTCGATCCCAGGTCTCCAGGATCACACCCCAGGCCAAAGGTGGCGCTAAACCACTGAGGCACCCGGGCTGCCCTGACAGGTTCCTTCTGAGCAGCAAATCAGGTGGGAAGAGCTTTGCAAAAAGAATTATTAATAAAGATCATGGTGAATACTCTAGTCATCTGTGCTGGTAGTCTACCAACTAACGCCAGGGGGCGCTCTGTCTCTGGTGCTGAGCTCCAAGACTCACTTGTGGTCTCCTACCCAGTAGTGAGTCACCCAGGGGCTGCATCACAAGCACCGGAAGCGCCTATTCAAAGCTAATTTAAGGAATCCTAAGTAGTTCATAGGTCTGGGCTTTCTGTTCATCCCGCAAATGGCAAAGATTAAAATCCAAACTGGGACTTACAGGGAAATATGAGGCACTGTTTAAAGGGAAGTGAGGGAGAAGAAAAGGGAGCTTTCATCCTTCTACTTTAATTCTAAAGCTTCCTTTCCTGAGTGGAGGCAACATAAGAAGGAGCATAGGACCTTAGGAAAGTCAACTGGAAATTCTGGGCTTCAGTTTTCTCATCTGAAAAATGAGAGTAAAGCTCCTCACAGAAATGTTGAGGATTAGATGACCAGATGCCAACAGAAACATGTGTACAAACAACATATGGTAGACGCTCAACAAACGTGCTTTGGATCAGCACACCCGGCTTGCCAGGCTCCAGGAGGTACAAAAGTGGACATGCTGGAGTCCGGGCCGGAGGATGTGATGGTACACACAAATGAGCTTCAGAGATCTTCTCAAGTGGCTGCTACAATACTGAGGCCTACCTGAAACACAAGGTTTGGCAATCTCAAAGAGCACTGTCCCTGTCTCCAAGTCTCGGATTTTGAAGCGAGTGAAATCAATACTGTAGATGTTATCTTCGGGTTTACATAAATAATCTGAAAAATGAGAGAGACACACACACAGATGCTATTAAACAATCCTCCAAAACAGTTCTTTCTTTCTGAAGTTTTAAAGCAAATGCAGGGGTTTTTTCTTACACGATTTACTTAAAAGAGACCCCAAAACTTCCTCTTATAAGCAAAAGTTGTGTGAAGCAAATAAGGGGATGGAAGAAAGAAAAAAAGTGCATGGATTTGGTTTGGATGAAAGATTATCATAACACTTTTAGAAACAGGGATAATGTAAGGGGCTTCCTTTGGAAATACCCCCAAAATGGCCTATATAACTTCCATGATCTATTAACTTGGATGTCACAACAGGACAGAATTTTTTTTTTATAAATCCATTTTAAAACATTTATGCTGGGCAGCCCTGGTGGCTCAGCGGTTTAGTGCCGCCTTCAGCCCAGGGCCTGTTCCTGGAGATCTGGATCAAGTCCCACGTCGGGCTCCCTGCATGGAGCCTGCTTCTCCCTCTGCCTGTGTCTCTGTCTCTCTCTCTCTCTATCTCTCATGAATAAATAAATAAAATCTTTTAAAAATATAAATAAATAGGGGATCCCTGGGTGGCTCAGTGGTTTAGCACCTGCCTTCAGCCCAGGGCGTGATCCTGGAGTCCCGGGATCAAGTCCCACATCAGGCTCCCTGCATGGAGCCTGCTTCTCTCTCTGCCTGTGTCTCTGCCTCTGTGTATGTGTGTATTTCTCATGAAAAAATAAATAAAATCTTTTTAAAAATTATTAAAATATATATATAAATAAATAAAATAAAATAAAACATTTATGCTGATCTAAAGGCTAATATATTGCTTGTTTGCCAGCCATGAGTATTGTACAGCAGAGATCAGCAAATGTTTTCTGTAAAGGGCCACATCATAAATAATTTAGATGTTGGGGCCACACGGTCTGTCACAACTGCTCAACTCTGTCACTGTAGCAAAAGCAGCCACAGACAACCTGTAAATAAATGAGTATGGCTATAGTTCAATAAGACAATTTACAGACACTGAAATATGAATTGCATATTACCATGTGTGGCAGGATTTCTTTTTTTCCCCAACTTTTTTAAAAATGTAAAAATCATTCTTAGTTTGTGGACTGAACAAAATCAGGCAGTAGGCCATACCTGCAGAGGTGACAGGGCAGAACTTGCTGAGAGGGCACTGGGCCAAAGGGAAGTGGAAGCCATGACAACCTGAGCAGCTAGTCAATCTAGTACTGATCACAGAAAACCTCCCTGATTTCTTTCTACGATGACTCCTAACAGCATCTTCTCCACAACTCACTTGAGCACTTTTTCTTACATTGGCTGCTTGTGTTAGTTGTTCCATGTTTTTCACAAGCTGTCTCTCCAGTAATATGGCAAACTTGAGAGCTGCTGATTACTTTGTAAATCCTCAAAAGACTGAGAATGGGTTCTATACCTTTAGAGGGTACTCAATAGGTAACTAGGTGAACGAAACAGACTTGAACAAAATCCAGAGATCACCAAGCTCTGACCTGGGGCTTTCTCCAGTAGGATGCTGGGATGAGTTTGAGCAAGAGCACCAATCCCAAGTTCCTACACACGACCTGAGTGCCCACTGAGAACGCTGCTTAGGGCCAGGCATTAAAACGGCCTGATTCACTCTTGGTATCAGGAGAAAGCAGGAGGCTAGAAAGTTCAGGTGATGAGGACTTCTGGACCTTCAGAGTCTCGAATGAAAACGGGGTCAGAAGAGAAGCAGTGTTTTCACAGCATTTCAATAAACTGAATAGCAAGATCTTCTAAAGATATACTCAGGCATGCAAAGGACAGGCCCAACCCAAACGGTGATGGAAAGTGGGGACATCGAAATACCCAGAATCAAGTTAAACCTATCAGGAGATGGGAATTCCTTTTCATACAGGGTGGACCAAGGCCCATTGTGTAAACTCCTACCCCCAAATCACTGCAGCTGCCACCAGCTACCCGAGGTACACCTGAGAGAGCCCCAGGCTGACAGCCATTCAGCAGGTAACAAGTGGCAGCCTTAGATCCATGGAGGGAGTGCTGGTGCCACAGGGTTAGAAAGCTGGAGGAGAGCAGGGATGAGTAGGGCAAGCAGGATCTAAACGGGGGTAGTGTGGGGGGAATAGCAGCAGGAGAAAAAGACAAGTCAGGGCTTGGCTTGGCAGAGAACATAAAAAGGGAGGAGAGCCAGGACAGGGGGTGGGCAATGTGTTTCCTCCCACCCCTCCTTATTATCAACAAAACGGTGTAGGGTGGTTGCATTTTACACAAGAAATGCGTTTCTTAAACCCTGACACATTAATTCACTAGAACAAATGTCAAAGGCAGGATTCACATTTTGAACTGTGTACATAAACTGAAACTTTATTAACATGTTTTCTAGTGTGGCAGTTTAAATCTGCGTGAAGTGCCACGGCAATATGTTTGAGGAAGGAGCCCCTCCCCCCCCCCCCGCACACAAAGGGGCAAGGCTTGGGACCAAAGGAGTAAGGGGGCCAAGGCAGGCGGGAGAAGGGGGTGTCAGGGGGCGGGGTGCAGGGAAAGCAGACAGAGAAAAGCAGGTAGGGGTCTCGGCGGGCAGAGACTGCAGAGGTTGGGAGGGGCCGGCTGAGGAGCCTGGCTGAGCAGGAGCTTCACGGATACCTTTGGGCCTTCCCGGGCGAGGGGGCAGCGGTCCCACTTAACCAGGGACAGGAGGGTCCGGTTACGCTGAGGGGGCTCCCTAACCAAACGGATCCGGCTGCGGGGGGCGGCCCGGCCTGGAGGCCCAGCTGGGGCCCGCCCAGAAGCCTGGCATGGCCGGGCACAGGGGAGCGCGGTCCAGCTCAAGGAGTACCCCTTCCCAACCAGGTCTGGGCGACGGTGGGGGGCGCAGAGCTGCCCGGGGAGCGGCGGGCGACGCGGCCTGGCCGGCCGAGGGAGGCCTGGGTGGACCCCCGGGCAGGTCAGGCGGCGAGCGGCCGGCTCCGCTGAAGGCGGTTAGGGGCCCAGGGCAGGGCGCGGCCCGGCCGGCACTCACTCTCGGTGACCCGGCTGAGGCGCAGGACGTGCTCGGGCCGGATGGTGTCCAGGGCCAGCAGCTCTTGCTCCGTGACGGCCGCCCCGATGCCGTCCTCCGCCGCGTGGTGGGGCGCCTGCCGCCGCGCCTTGAGGCGGTTCAGGACGCCGCCGCCCGCCTTCTTCTTCTCCTCCTTGGGGGCCACCAGCCCGCCGGGCCCAGCCGCCGACCCCGCGGCCGCAGCCTTCGGGTTTGACCCGCTCATCGCTCCGCCGCCAAGATGGCCGCCGCCTCCGCAGCGCCGTAACTATGGAGAGCGGGGGCGGGGCCCGGGGTGGCGCCTGGGGGCGGGGCGGGGGGCAGCCGCCTGCTCGCCAGCTTGGTCCCAGCCCTAGGGCTGGAGGGGGCGGGGGGAGGGGGGGCTCGGGGGCTCGAGGGGGGGGTTCCCCGGGGGGTGCCCACCCCCCGGACTCTCCATCGGACCCCCAAGGTCACACCAAATGTCTTTAAAATAGTTCATACTTTCTGTCATAAGGAAATTAATCTGTAGCATAGACATTAAAACAGCACTTGCTCTCCAATTAGATTACCGTTTTTAAACCCAACCGTGCCAAGCTTTGAGCTAGACATCGGGCTAGACTACAGGAAATGTAAGAACATGAACCAGGACAGGGATTGGGTCCACCCTATTCACTACTGTATTCTGGCAGGATAGCTAATGCCTGACACAGTAGGTGCTCATTAATGACTGAATGAGTGGGTGAAGGAATGCCCCACTATGTAGGAGCTCCCCTTTTGTTGGGGAGGACTGAAGTACAGGATTCATTATGTGGCCCTTCCTCTTGACTGGCCCAATAAGTGTGAATGAACTAGAAGTTGAGCCAGACTGCTAACTGCTCAAACAGAGGTACAGCAATGGTGCTACCAGAATACACAAGAGTGGTCTGGCCCATCCAGAAGAGGCTTCACAGAGGTTAACATCTGCATGGAAGTTCATCATGATTTCGCTATGTGGAGGAGGTGAGCCAGGGAGTTGGGCCAGTGGGTGGAGGGTGGGTTAAGGCTGCCCTCTCACATCCCAAGTGGCTCCTTCTCTAAGGTCAACATCTTCTATGTTAGAAGCCTGGACCCAACTGTTGTCCTGTGTCTGCTAGGTCTGAGATCACCTCTCAGCCAGACTTAGGCCACAGTGAGACTCCACCCTTCTCCCCTTGATCAGCCTCAAAACTTGATTTATGGCAGGCCTTGCTGGGTCCCTCTCACCTTATGTAAGGGGCTTGGGCGGGGCTGACAGGCCTCACTTGGTTCCTGGACAAAATCTAAACCTGACTCCACCCCAGCTGCCCAACCTGGTAGAACAGTATGTGGCCAATTTCCTATCTAAATGTTGCCCTGTCTTTGAGAGATCACCACTGGGTGGCATTTACCAAACTGTTCAGGAAAATTTTAATAGATGTGTACAAAGAATTAAAGTCCTTCCCTTCGCAAACAACCCTTTTTAAACCACTCAGTAGTGAGTGGTTACTGAAGAATTTCCAGAGCTTTTAATATGCTACTTAATTGTGAATCACCAGGAGGGAGGCTTAGCATGCAGCCATTTCCCACACTCACTTGCTCATTAAAATTTTGTTCTCAGAACATCAGGACTAGTTACCTGGATCCCCACTTTTTCTAGGGACAATAACAAATATATTACCCCCTTAATCTGCAACTTCAGATCCTTTAGCACAAAGATGTTTACCACAGGACCATTTGTAACACTGAAAAATTGCATCCATTCAGGTTATGTGGCTGTTAAAAATAATGAGATCTATCTATATGCACCAGTATAGAGAGAGCCTAAAGATCGGGGGGGGGGGGGGGGCAAGGCACAGGAATCCCAATTGTTTAAAAAGGACATGAAAAAAATAATAATAAAATAAAATAAATAAAAAGGACATGAATATATGGTTTTATATTTGTAACTGCAAAGGAAGAGGTCTGGAAATGCACTAAAGTTTTAACCACAGTTCCCCCTGAGGAGTACAGTATCGGAAGGAACTAAAAAGGGAATATAATCACTTTTGACACAAGAGCTACTTATGTATTATTTTATCACAGCAAGTATACTATCATCGGTTGCTCGTATATTTAAAAAATATATATTTCAGGATCTCTGAAAGAAAACGCTAAGCCAAAGTAGCCTTATCTTCTCTTAAAATTGAAAAGCAACTTCACATTTGATCACTTTTTTCTGTTCAAAAGAAAATTACATAAAAACTGCCATATAAGGGAGTTGGGGCCTATTCTCCCTTGGGTCACACCACCTGTGAGTTGTGATTAAAAGCTGGGGATGCCTGGGTGGCTCAGCAGTTGAGTGTCTGCCTTCAGCTCAGGGCATGATCCCGGGGTCCTGGGATGGAGTCCCACATCTTCTCCCTCTGCCTATGTCTCTGCCTCTATCTCTCATGAATAAATAAATAAATAATATTTATATATATATAATATATATTATATATAGAATAATAATCTACATATATTATATATATATATTATATATAGATGGAGTAGGAAAAATAAAGGCTTATAAACCAATCTGCCTCTGCTTCTCTTCACCAGATCTTCCTAAGGTATATCAAAAAGCTCTTTTAAAAAATGTTTTTTGGGGATCCCTGGGTGACGCAGCGGTTTGGCGCCTGCCTTTGGCCCAGGGCGCGATCCTGGAGACCCCGGATCGAATCCCACATCGGGCTCCCGGTGCATGGAGTCTGCTTCTCCCTCTGCCTGTGTCTCTGCCTCTCTCTCTCTCTATAATAAATAAATAAAAAGAAAAAAAATGTTTTTTGGAAAGTACATAAACTAACACCGTGTTTGGGGGAAAGAGGACAACAGAGATGCACGGCATTAAATAGTAAGCACAAGATCTCCCTGGGCTAGATGCATGGAGACCAGTGTGGAAAGGCTGGCCTTCCTTTCACCCCAGCTCCAAGCTCTGTGTCTCTCCTTCAGCTGGTTGTTTTCCTCACTGTAAGAGGTGTGACGGTGGCGGTTTTCCAGGGCAGCCCCAGGGTAGCCAGGCAGTCTGCCTCAAATCAGGCCAGGCAGGTGGGGCCTGGAGCTCATGCAGCCAAGGTAAGCAAGACATCAGAAGGCTTTATTTCTGCAAAGACCAGGAAGTTCAGTCCTCCTTCCTACTGCCTCCTAAAGGTGGCATGCCTTGAATCCACCAGTCAAGGCTGGGGCTGCAGGCATGCCTCGTGGTCTGGGACTGAGAGCTGGTCATTTCCCTAGTACCCAAGTCACCACTCTCCGGAATGAGGATTGTTTTTGTTTTTACAAAGCATTCATTTCATTTATTATTTATATCCCACCTGTTTCCAAAAAAGGGTTTCTGGCATATTCCCAAGTCATACAGTACAAGATTGGTGAGTGAAAAATTCATGGAGCCTTGTGGAGGGCAGTACTTTCAAATTTGTGAATGCATATACTGTTTGACCCAGTAACTCCGTAATGGATTCAGAAGAAAAACTTGCACGTGTGCATAATAAATATGTGGAAATATGCACATATGAGCATATAAAATACATACAAAAGGAAAGATACACACCAGACTGTCACCTGTATTGTCCTCTAGGGATAAATTGGGTAGGTATGAGAATGATTAAGTTTTCACATTCTGCACCCCATATAACTTAAAAAAAAATATGTCTATGCATTTCCTGTATCACTAAGCCTTAGAAGGTTACTTTCTTTTCCAGAGAAGAAATGATAGAATAAACCTCCATGTAACCATCACCAAGCATCCTGTTACCTTCATTCAAACAGTTCTTTTTAGAGACTAGCACATGACGGCATTCAGAGCACAAGCGTGTGGTTAGACAGTCCCAGTCCTCACTCTGCCACTTACCAGCTATGGGACTTTGCATGGGTCATCTATCCCCTCTGAATCTTTGTTTCCTTCTTTGTAAGTCAAGCTAGTCACACGTCTGTCTTCCCTAGGGCCGTAGCAAAGAGGAGATGAAAAACAGCAACAAAAAGCATGATGCTGGTGCCAGGGCGTCTCATGAACAGTCACTATGCCAATCTGTTTTGGTGGCCTTTCCCCAGGACCCCTCTGCCATGGGCAGGCATGCCGGATAGGGAGAAGACGTGGAGCTGGACAGGAGAGGGTGCTGACTGGGAAGAGCTGAGGAGAAACGAGCTGGGGACCAGGCTTTGAGGAAGCAACACATGGACTCTGGTGGCAGCAGCAAGGAAACCCAGGAGAGCAAGTCTTAGCACAAAGCTAAGTCAGAAAGCAAGTGTGGTTATTTTTTACTAACATACATGTAGCAACAAACAAAACTATGACTCTGGGGCCAGAGTCCTGCAGTGAGGTGCCTGCCATCTCAGGTTGCTAGGGGGCAGAGGCTCCAGAACCTCCCTGCTCCACCTCCTCTGCCTTGACCCCTTACCACTGCTAACAGCACCAAGTTTTCCAGTATGTGTGGGGAAAACTCCTCTCTTCCTCTATAAGGGGTGGAGGGGGATGGGGTCCTAAGTATGGAGAAAGGTCCAGCACAGTGGCTCCAGCCAACCGGGAGCCTGATTTCCTTAGCAAGATTAAGATCTGGACCCAAGGAGTGGTTTAACCCAACCCCCAGCCCTTGGCCCAAGAACTTCTGTCAGACACTTTTCCTCCCTGCAACTCCCTAGAGCAAGGCTTCTTCAGGGCTCTTCCCCCATTTGGCAACTCATGGAAAGCTGCTTGAAATAGTAACAGCTAGGTCTGAATTAGTAAAGAACTCCCGTTACGGGTGGGCTTGAGCTAAGAAAGAGGCTCTGTGGGCCTCCTGGTTTATTTGGGCCCTGAGAACAGACTCCATCAACACTGGCCTCATTCTTGGAACTGAGCACTGAATTCTGTCCTTCAAGGGATAACTGAGGGAGGTAGGCCAAACTCTCCCTCCCTCTCCTCATACCAGCAACCTCCATTCCTGCTGGAGAAATATAGCAGGTAGGTTCTGGAGTCTGGAGCCAGGCACATAGCATCGTGGAAAAAGGAAAGCTAATTAAGAGTAACAGAGAGTAACACTCAAGAGTCAGAGCCCAGGTGCAAAATCCCAGCTCTGTCTGTCTTTTGCTGGCTGTATGGCCTTGGGCAAGTCACTTCACCTACAAAAGGCTAATACCAACTGGTTTGTTGAAGATTAAACAGAAGTAACATCTGGGAAAGTGCTTGGCATTATGCCTCGCCCACTTAAGGGCTCCATAAGGGAGGTCTACAATTATCCTTAGAGCCTTAGAAAGAACAGGGGCTTTGCTTTGCAGGCAGATAGACTAAGTTTGAAGCCTGCCTTGACCATTTACAGACTAGCCTGGAATAAATAATACTTAAGTTGTTTTTTTAGTTTCATGTTCCTCAGTGGGAAAACAAGGTGGATAAATGACAGGAAAAACATCCTTTGGCCTTTCTGCCCCTTCCCCACATATACTCAACACTGACAACACAGTAGAAAAGGAAAAAGCAGTTAGGGAATCTGGGTGGCTCAGCTCATCTCAGGGCTGTGAAATTGAGCCCCACACTGAGCTGTGTGTTGAGCCCTGTGTTGAGCCTGCTTAGGATTCTCTCTTCCCTCCCCTTGCTCCCCCTTTGCCCCTGCTGCGCGCTCTCAAAAAAAAAAAAAGAGAGAGAGAGACAGACAGACAGACAGACAGATAGAGCAGAGCAAACTGTCCCAGGGCTTGGTCTGTCCACAGGCTGTGACGGAAGCTGAGGGGAAGATGTGCATTGGAGGGAGTCAGTCATGGCCTGGTCTTCCAGTGAAAGTAGAAACAAAACAAAACAACTGTTTATTTTTCCTTGAATGCACTGCTGGCTGAAATGGCCAGGCAGAATTTTACACAACTTCAATCCTTTAACCAAACATCCCGGCGAAAATGGACAAAAGCCCCTGGGCTTGTCACAGGAGAGCCCTTTGCAGCCAAGTGACCCGCCCCCCCGCGTCACCTTTTGACCTCTTTGCAATCAAGTTCAAACTCAATCTCAACAAGTGTCACTGCAAATTGTTTATTAAAACACAAAGCAATGGACAGTGAAAAACATCCTGATTTTTTTACTTTTTGGTGGGAGTAAGGTGGGGCATGTAAAGGGTAGGGACAGATGGAGACAGCCCAGAAGGAAAGACAGCTCTATCCACCCCTACTGCTTTCCCGGGCCAGCCAGGTGCAAAGCCCCTCAGTCATATCTCACTGTGCTGCTGGAGATGCAGGTTGTGGCTACAGACAGAGTCAGTTTGGCCTCCACAGGGAGAGGATGGGAATCTAGGAGCTACCAGGGCTATGAAGAACTTGACACTATTCTCCAGGACTTGGTACAGAATAGAGCAGCCAGGCCCAATCTGGAGGGTGGGGTGGGTTTCCTGACGAGCCAGGTTAGGCCAATAATGGTTGAAGGGGCTGCTCTGAGCTCAGAATGGGCAGCTGGTCCTAGCGTGTGAGAATATAGTAGAAGGAAAATCCAAGGAAGGGACTAATCCAGGGTCAAATTTTCTTTTCATTCCCTGGATCATGACACACCAGGGAAGAGAAGAGTCAAGAACGCCTCATTCCTGGTTTGCCGTTAAGACTCTCCCTGCCAATTCTCCCCTCCCACCTAGCAACTCGGCTCTCCTTTCCCGACAGTTGTCCTTTGAAAGGACGGAAAGCACACTTCAGTTTGTTGTTGTTTTCCCTCATACTGAAATAAAGCACTGAAGCTCAAAATAGAGGTGAGAATGAAGTTCTGCTTCTCCTGGTGCTATGTGCCCCCATCTCACAAGACTGCCTGGATGTGAGAGGTGCCAGGGCCCTCCCTGCCAACTCTAACAGGACTACTGTTTCCCTGGCTGCCAGCACAATCCTGGCTTCTTGTTTTTATACTCCTGGGGGGTGGGGGTGGGGGTGGGGGGGGTGGGAGGGGACCATCCCAAGAGATCCATCCTGCTCTTTTCCTGCCAACCCAGCCAGTCCCCAAATCATATGCTCTTATCAAAATGATTTGGCAACTGAAGGCAGGCTAGCCAAAAGGCAGCGGGGGAAGGACAAACTAGATCGGCAGCAAGCCACCCACATACAAAGAAACCCGCCCTAGCTGGGCAGCTGACCCACTGGTGCCAATCTGGGCTCATAATAAAATGAAGAAATCTAGCCCTCTTGCCCCAGGAGAGGTCTAAATACAGAAGGAGTCCAAGCTCGGACGGATAAGGAGAAATTACACTGATCTCTCTGAAGCTTGAACATTAAGGCTTCTTTGCAATTTTCTTAGAGCTCTTTGGACCCTAATTAGATCTTTCCATAGAAGAGAAGCAAACTTCTTCTAAGATTTCTGAACAGATCCCAGGTATTTCTGGTTCTGCTTCTGCACTATCACTTAGCCTTCCCCACAGCAGAAGGAGGCCCAAAGCATCTCCTCCTCCTTCCCTTTTTTTTTTTTTTTTTTTGAACAGGAGCATCTGTTAATCTCTCACTTTGGAAAGCTCACCTGTTCTCCTAGGTCCTTTAGAGAGGCATGGAGGACAATATTACATGTTGCCACTTGATGCCATTAAGGCTCCTTGAGGCAAGAAGACACTTGAATTAGGTCAGAGCCGGCCAGCAAAGAGGAAAGGGAGAAAGGGATGGGGAATCAGCCCCATGGCAAGGACTGTAAGACCCCGCCCAGACCTGAATCTAGAGGGAATGCCCACCCTGGCTCAGAGCAGGAGAGGAAAAGGCACTGTGCTGACCGGGGTGGGTCCTGCCCCAATCTCCAGGGAGGGTAGAGAACCTATGGACTCTCCCTGGGCTTCCCAAGGTGAGCCAATTTCTAGAGAAAGGAGTATACTTGCTAGGAAAGGGAAAATACTGCTGCTGTTTTCTGAAGTTCAACTGAGATTCTAGAAGCCATGGCCAGGCCTTCTCAGGAGAAAGTAGAGGCAGGATAAGAAGGAAGAGAAATTCCTTAAAACAGAAGCTTCTCCAAAAAGATAAAGAAGTCAAAACACAATTCTGAAACTGGATTAAAGTTTCCAGGCACAGAAAGGGGAGGTAAACTTAAATTTCACCTCATCTCTTCAAAGCCTAATTGACCCCTAATGTGATCCCCCAATTTCAGGCCAGTATCTCTTAGGCAAACTGTGGAAAAAAAGAGAACAAGGTCACACTCTCAAACCAGCCAGTAGCCCTGCAGGCCCTGTGGCCCCCCTGGGAGTCTAACACCGCTGACACTTGAAGATAACCATCTTTCAAGTCACCAAAATTCAAGATATTCACTGAGCAGCTTCTCCTCCATAGCGGAGACTTTACAGAAAAATGGGATCTGGTTTAGGGGACATGGATCCCACAGATTGTTTCCTGTGGGACCCACAATGTTTTAGTCAGATGAGTAAAACCCAAAACAGCCAGCCGGCCTCTGACCCAAATCAGAGCTACGACGCTGCAGACTCTCTGGGCTGAGAGTAGACATCTTTGTGTGGTCCACCCAAAAACTGAACCAAAGCCACACTCCTGGCAAAAGGAGTTTCATCTTGGCCATATGCTCTTGGCTTTGGGGTCAGGGAAATCGAAAAGCCTAGGAGAGCATGGATCCAGTAGAAGAGCCAGATCTCCCTTTCCCCAGGCCTAAGTGGCCTCCCTCATCACTTCCCCAACCCCAGACAGACTCCCTACAGCACAGCCGCCTGGGCCTAGCATGAGCTCAAAATTTAGGCAGGGGAACAAACAGTGCAAAAAGCAAACGATGAACAGAGTAATCCGTGACACACACAATACAAAAATACAAATAAAGAGTGCCCCACCCTACCCCTTTAACCTAAACTTCATGTACCTATATCATCTTGGAGGAGCCAAAAAACAAAAAACAAAACAAAAAAAAAAAGCTTTCAAGTTCAGCATCACGGGCCAGCTATAACCAGCCCTGGGCAGCTCTGTTAGCTGGGTGGGCTTGGCTCCAGGGGACTCTACCCCAGCCCCCACCATACTTCTTCCTGTTTCCTCACTTCTCCTTTAGTTTTTGTGAGCCATAGAAAGATGTTCCTTCCTTTCGGACACAAGCAGAGGAAAATGCCCATCCCTTATCCCTGAACTCAGGGGAAAGGAGTGGGCTTGGAAACAGGGGTAAGCTTGGAAGCAAAGCTGCTTGGCTTACAGTACCATTAGGAAATGGCCCCAGGAGCCAGGGTTTCCTTCTGAGACTCTGAGTCACTGAAAGGATGGGTTGAGGTAAGGAGGCGGGACCCTCCCCTTCCTCAGAGACCCAGGCAAACTAACAAACAAGGCAAAATGGAGGCAGCAAGTCCTCCTTCCTCATCTTGTCTACTCCACTGGCAGTGGCTGACAGCTGTGGGGAGTTGTGATGGAAGAGGAACCAAAGCCACTGTCAGAAGCTCGATTAATAGTCAGGATATTGGCTGCCCCAGGCAGGGGGTCCCCAGGACCAAGGCTAAGGGATGTCATCCTTTAAAGCAGGGAGCTTTGTGAAGCACTCCAGGAAGCGGTCCTCTTATTGCAGCCTCAGGCCAGAGCCATCCAGATGCCCGACTCAATACCCTACTACTGAGGCCTAAGTCACAGCTAAAATAAAGGGCTCCAACTCTCAAAGGACTCAACGTTGGCCCAGAGTAACTCATTAAGAGTCAAAACCCAGGACATGAGCCCAAAGCTACTTACTTTGTCACAAAATGAACAGTTCAAATATATGGAAGCTCTTTAAAAACATTGGGGGGGGGGGGGGAGACAAAATTAAACACATTCTGAAAAGATGGGCCTTGTCTGGGATTCTGTGCTGCTCCAGCCCAAGCAGAAGCTAATCCTGCTGTCTTCCATCCACAAAATTCCTTGTAGTTTGGTTAGGTCCTCCCTCATTGCTGCTTTAACTGGGAAAAGGATAACAGTGACCAGAAAGGAAGGGAAGGGGTAAGCTTCATTTCCTGCAGAAGTTTTTCCAGGGAATTTAAGACAGATGCTTAGATGCTAAGGTTGGCTTCAGAGCTGCCAGGACTATGGCTGACTGGAAATCTTTCAGCCCCGTCATGCCAAGAACCCAACTGTAACTTGGATACGGAGATGAAAGGACAGAGGGGCATACTGTTAAAATCAGTGAGAGGAGCCACTGGGCCAGATACAATCAGTCTAGTTCTGCGGGGGCAACTCTGGGCATAAACCAAAACTGGTTGGCTTGTGCCACAGAAGGATATGGGACTAAATGAACATCAGATACTAGATAGATACTCTAAACAGTGGTCAGTCACTTAGTAGGGCTCAAGTCTCTTGAGGTGGCTCTTAAATTATGCTAACATAAGCCTTTTCCAATCCAAAGACCAGAAGAGACTTTTAAGGTCAAGTGTTCTGTTGCTGCAGGCTGGAAAGCATCCCTGTCCCCTGGCAGCAAGACCCTACAAAGGGGCCAGTAAAAGAACTGCTGGGTCAGGTCCTCCTGGCTGCTGGCTCAGAGATCCAGGGAGGGAGGTACCAACAAGGTGAGGTGGTAGAGGATAAGACATTCAAGCAAAGGGAACCCCAAATCCCCATGTCTCCTTCCCTTCTTGGCAATAATTTAGTGGGATGATTGAAAGAGAGAAAGAGAGAGAGAGACAGAGAGACAGAGAGAAGAGATTTCAAATGAGCCAGATTAAGGGGGGGGAAAATGAGAGGAAATCAAGTCCCCAACAGGCACTGAAATCAAAATGATTTGTTGTGGTAACAAGTCAGAGGCAACTTGAGGACCTGAAATAAACTAATCGTCTTGGATACCAGACAGTCCTCTAACTGGCACATGTCAGGGAGACAAGCAATGACAAAGCGCAAACACTTAAGGTGGAACCATCATTAGGCTGAAACCAGAAAGGCTTCCAAGTAAGGAAGTATCTACTTTTCTTTTCTTTTTTTTTAATCCCCCTTCTGTTTTCATCTTTATCATACAAATTATACACCTTCACATATACACAAAGCACACACACACACTTTCAATCCGAGGACATCTGAAAACTTATCTGGACATAACTTCAGAACATACCCAACTCCCAGCACTGGTCTTCTCAGGTAATAAGATGACATTTCCCTGCTGTTAATTTCAAACCTAAAAAAAGGAACCATGTCTGCTCTGGGTTCAGAGTCCTTTCCACTAGATGTGCAGATGAGGATCCGTGACTGTGTAGGATCCGCTTTACCCTAAGTACCCTGGAGAGGAAAGAGATGGCTGGGGCCAGCCACAAAGAGAGCACAGGGAATAAAGCAGGGCTGGGACCAGTGGGGAATGGGGGCTGCTCTCTACCCACTCTGCCTCTTTTTTTCTCCTTTAATTTTTTGTGTGTGGTTTTTGTTTTTTGTTTGTTTGTTAATCATTGTGAAAAATACAGAAACCAAAACCAACATGTTTGGTTTCCTTCCCACACCCTCCACCCAGTTCAGGATGGTATGTGTTCTCACAACCGGCAGAGGCAGAAGAGGGTTGGAATGAAGACTCCGAAGGCCACCAGGATGGGAAACATGAGGCTGCTGTTGTCCGAGGCATAGGGGTTGGGCGTGCGTGGGCCCGACTGCACCCGGTTCTTGTTGGTCTGTCTTTTGAGATTAGACCCTTCATCGTATTCTTCTTCTTCTTCTTCCTCCTCTTTCTTCTCCAGGCCTGGATGAGGCTGCAGCTTTGGTACATCTGACACAATAAAGCAGACACCTTTTAAGTCAGACCCACAGCCTTTAACTGAGACCCTTAAGAACCATAAATGAGCCACAATCAAGAGACGCTATGACCTCAGCAGGGTCCATGGGAAAAAAAAGAGTAGTGGAAATAGCTCCTGGCCTAGAGAACAGCAATTGCTGCAAACACTAGTCTTCTTTAGATTTAACTAAAACACAGTAAAAGCCCTGTGCCCAGGGAGGCTCACTCTCTTCCCTTCCTGTCCTATTTCTTCAGAACCATGGGAAGACCATATTGAACAGAGGCAGTGACCTAACACCCAAAACTTAACCTTTTCCAATCCCTCCTTTGGCCTCCCATGTTCCCTTCTGATCCACACAGCAACTGAGGAAAAGCTGAGCCACAGAACCTTGGGTTGTCTGTCAGCACACACTACCCCTCTGCTCTGCCTCCTCCTTAGGGACTCAAGCTACAAATCTGTTTTTGTGGCAAGACATTTACCTAAATGTCAGAATACCAGTATCTGGGGACACATCAAGACAAGAAGATGAGCTCCTTGGTGCATTCAGGATGAGTTAGGAAAAGGTACAGAGATAGAATAGAGGAGAAAAGTCACTAAGACATAAGCTTTCTCTGCAATAAATCAGCCTGGGAAGCTGGTGCCCAGGATCATCTCAATGCTGAGAAAGCAATACACCCTAAGGTTAGATCCCCAAAACAAGGAGACATTAGTAAGTGAACTTTTGGCCAGTGCAGTCCAGCAATTCTGGACTCTCTCAGAGCAGACCAAAGCGCTAAAGGACTCCTTCTTTTGCTTTTTCCCTTTTTGCCCCCAAGAAATAGATGTCAGAGAAAGAGAGTAAGAACAAGTTTTAGGCAATTCCAAAAGACCGCAAAGTTCAGGGCACACCAGGAGGTACCATTATTAAGCCAAATTTACAATAAAGTTCAAGGAATTTGTCCAAAACCAAAGAGCTGATTAAGTGGCAACAGCAAAATTTGAATCCAGACCTTATTCCAAAGCTTAGGGCCAACACCATGCTACACTTCATCCCCATTCATCTGGCTCTGGATTCCTCACAATTTGGCTTTTTTTTTTTTAATTTATTTTTTATTGGTGTTCAATTTACTAACATACAGAATAACCCCCAGTGCCCGTCACCCATTCACTCCCACCCCCCGCCCTCCTCCCCTTCTACCACCCCTAGTTCGTTTCCCAGAGTTAGCAGTCTTTATGTTCTGTCTCCCTTTCTGATATTTCCCACACATTTCTTCTCCCTTCCCTTATATTCCCTTTCACTATTATTTATATTCCCCAAATGAATGAGAACATACGAAAGATGAATGGATAAAGAAGATGTGGTTTATGTATACAATGGAATATTACTCAGCTATTAGAAATGACAAATACCCACCATTTGCTTCAACGTGGATGGAACTGGAGGGTATTATGCTGAGTGAAGTAAGTCAGTCGGGGAAGGACAAACATTATATGTTCTCATTCATTTGGGGAATATAAACAATTTGGCTTTAAATGTTTTCACAATACTGATCAGCTAAAGTACTCCCCCAAGGGTTTCCTCAACCATATCCTTCAGCCCAAGGCAAAAAAGACACCACTTACCATCCACTGTCCCAGCCATGATGTAGAGTGCACAAACTTTGGGATTGTCATAGTACCCCTAGGAAATGGGAAACCACGGTCAGTACCACACAGCAGTAAACATTCCCCCGAATCCATTCTTTTTAACATTTTCTCAACTGGGAGGGCAGAGGGAGAGCGTTACCTTAACAAACTCGATGTAGAGTTTCCCTGTGAAGGTGGACACCTCCCCTTGGACACTCAGCTTCCCCTTTCTGATGCTCATAGGGATGATTTCATCATGAGCTGTGCTGTGCCCAACACGATCAAAGATATCCAAGTCCTTCACCACGACATGGCCATTCAATCGCACATCAAATACCTTCCACGATTAAAAAAAAGAGACAATGTCAAAACCATCAGCGTCATACCCCTTTAGCAGTGTGAGATCATGTACCTGCCTGGGTTTCAAATTCAGAAATAATGTTTAAGATGACAGGGCTGGGTATAGTCAAGGGTACAAAGTTCTTTACATGAACCAAATCAAAGCCATGTTCCTTCACTGTCGAGGTCTCATACTGGTCTTAGGGAACAGAGAACAGAAACAAAAAGCTCAACGTGGATAGAAGAAAATTTGCAAAAAGAGGCAGGAAAAGAATAAAACTAAAAACAAGAAGGCACTGACAACCAGGATCATTTAGTTGTCAAGAATGAAGATTCTGGCATTGCCTTCTGTCACCAACCCCCAGAGCCAAGTGCAGCTTAGTGAGCAATGGGACATTGCTTCTCTAGGGGCAGAAGGAATCCAGCTTTTCCTTAAAGCTCACCTGTTCCTCCCTTCTGGGGAGGCTCTTACATTCTCTGGCCCATAGCAGGGGACTATCCAAGAGTGGCAATGTCCCACTGATCAGGCCTCACCTTCTGCTGGGACTGTGCAAAGTAGACCTCAGCAAATTTCAACACCAGCACGTAGTCCCCCTCCTCCTTGATGGGCACTTCGTAGCCAAAAGTCTCCTCATTGTACCGCTCTGTTTGATACAGGATCTGGTCCTCAGGGTTGGAACGCAGGATTGGCAGTTTCATACCATAGTCGGAGGCTGGGGACAAAAGACAAGGAGAAACCACATCAGAGGCAAGACACACAAAAAGAGCAAAGACCCCAGAACTGACAGAGCCATTTCCAGGACAATGCTAGTAACACGCCCAGAAGGGGCCACCCTCTCTGTGCCTGGTTCTAAAGAGACCAGACACAAAGACATTCAAGAATCAGAGACCTGGGATCGAGTCCCACATCAGGCTCCCTGCATGGAACCTGCTTCTCCCTCTGCCTGTGTCTCTGCCTCTCTCTCTCTCTCTCCCTCTCTCTCTCTCTCTCTCTCTCTCTCTGTGTGTGTGTCTCTATGAATAAATAAATAAAATCTTAAAAAAAAAAAAAAAGAATCAGAGACCTATTACCAAGGAAGAGTAAAGTAAAAGAAACCAAACAATAATCACCCCAACAGCTCTCAAACCCTCAGAGTGGAACTTTTAAAAAGCCTGTTAAAATGCCTTTCCTCAGGAATCCCTGGGTGGCTCAGCGGTTTGGCACCTGCCTTTGGCCCAGGGCGTGATCCTGGAGTCCCAGGATCGAGTCCCGTATCGGGCTCCCAACATGGAGCCTGCTTCTTCCTCTGCCTGTGTCTCTGCCTCTCTCTCTCTATGTCTATCATGAATAAATAAATAAATCTTTAAAAAAAAAATGCCTTTCCTCAACTGCTCAGAGCGTGACAGAAGAAAACAGGCGATAGCTACAGCTCCTGGCTCCCTAAGAAGGGAGCTTCAAAGAAACCTCATAAAACAGGGGGGTTGGCCAAGAACTCTGCAAGATGATTAAGTTCAAAGAATGTGTTGGTTGTTTTTTTTTTTTTTTCATTCAGAAAAGCTCGAGTCTAAAACAAACAGGATATGTTAGGAAAGTCATTTCTGCATTGTCTTTACTGCAAGTAAGATACCAGCTTAGTTGCTTTTTATAATTTTCATTCACAAAGTTCCAAGGCTGGTAAAGAGAAACAAGCTCATAAAAAGAAAGGTGTGATGCTTTCTGATTTCCTTTACATGTAAACATCTTACTTCCCACAAACTCACAAAATTCAATTTCACCTATTCTCTTTTGCACATTCCCCCAGTTAAACTAAAAGAAGAAAAAAAGTTCCTACTTTGTCCCCAGCACCTAACAAGGTCCCTGGCACTCAATATGATTTGCTGAACAACAGCAACAAAGGAGGTGCCTGCAGAGCAGTAAAGCCCTGCTATTCTCTCCAGATAGCTAGGGCCATCCTAGCAAGAAAAAATTTGCCCAGGTCCTACTGGCACCTCTGGCCTAAGATGCCCACGTCCTTGGGGAGCCACCTTTCTCATTTCACAGACTGAGAAGGAATAAGGCAGGGTAAAATTAAAAAGTTAGAGGTGCCTGAGTGGCTCAGTTGGTAGGGCATGCAACTCTTAATCTCAGAGACATGAATATTCAAGCCCCACATTGGGCATAGAGCTTACGTTAAAAAAAAAAAAAAAAAAAAAAGGTGAAAAGTTACATACCTTGAGTCAGCATCAGAAGAGCCAAAAACCGCTATTGCCCCCAGCTTCCTCCCCCAACCTTGACAGGAGACAAGACTACCTATATTTTTCAACCCCACCCCCCCAATAACAAACTAAACTGGGGGCTTTCCTCAAACATAAGACACCACACTCCAGCCCCAGAGATGAATAGCTATGCTTCCTCCTTCCAAGACAGAGTAGCTTCTCTGACTCCTTTATCATGTAAACACAATGAGGCTTTCTAGTGCTCCATAAATCTACTCTCCAAACTACAGACTTAGCAATGATTTTGGTACACAGGCCCACTCTCTCCTCTAGCCTGGAATTAAGATTTCAAGACCACCTTCCAATCTCACACAGTGACTCTGAAGATATTTGGCACCTGGATCCTTTGGGAGATGTCCAAAGCAGTCATCCCTGGAGCCTTATCTTCTGAATCACCAAAACTCCAAGGGGATCTTTATCTCCAAGGGAGGTTAAAAGAGTAACTAAAAGAGCCAGTGGCTAAGATCAAGCCAATAGACATAACGGTTAACAGTTCCTGTAAGTGAACAGTTAGCCATGACATCAGATGGACCTGATGAGACAATGCAACAGGAAACTCACTGCACTTTTGTCTTCAGATTTTTTTCTTCTTGTTTCTTCTCAAGAAATCAAAGAAGGGTGCCTAAGTAACATTAACAAAGGATGTACTGCCAACATGCCTCAGCTCTTTCCCAGGCTCAAACCATTACACCAGAGCACAAACCCATAAAGATTAAAAGACTGCTATTTCTCTTCCACTTGATTTCTAAGAATTTCCTTCTTCCATGAGGACCATGATCTTTACAACTCTGAAACATAACTAGATTTGCTTTTTAGATACGCAGAAAATTTTGTGTATGTGTGGGGAATCTTTTTTCTTGCAGAGTGGAAAAAGCGAGAAGCTGACAGAAATGTAATCTGTAACAGCCTTAGTCTCACAACTAACAAAACTCAGCCATGTGAATAAAAACTACTTAACAACCTTGGAATTACCTTTAAATATTTTTCCTTTAAAGCCCAAGTGGCTTTCCCAGGAGGTTTGCCACATACAAAGTTGCATTTGCCCAAGCCCCAAGAGACGCAGCAGCAAAAAGGATTTTTTTCTTTCCCCCTTAGAGTTTACATATTCACAGCTAAACAGATTTCTCTGAGTACAGTGAAGTGTACACAATCAGCACATTGCTGAAGTTGGCACAATATAGGTCAGACAGTTAACCAGAAAGGAAGGGGGCCAAAGGGCCTACATTATGTCTGCTGCTTCTTACCTCAGGGACAATGGAGGAGCCAGGCTGCTTGGAAAATTCAGTCCCAGCTTTACAGTAAGACAAGCCTGGATTTGAATCCTGGCTCTGCCACCTACTGTGTGATTTGGAACAAATTATTCTCTCCAGGTACTTTCTCACCTGTAGAATGGGAATACCACTTACCTAAATTCTCTACCTGTGAACTTCTGCTACTTGGAGGGCCTGTAAATGAAGCCTGCCTCTTAGGTGACAGTATAGGAAGAGAATTCTAAACAAATCCCATGGCCTTAAGCAAATCAGAGGGAGCAGTGACTCTCATCCTCTTTTAAGCTCTTGTGTCCACAAAGTCCAATCCTTCCCCAGGCAAAAAGAAGTCTGCCCAGAAAAGGGTCTTCCTTAGGCTTGCAGAATTAGTAATCTGATAGGCTCAGGCTCTTAGCCACCTTTTTGCCCCTCTGGAGCCATGTTCTGCCCTGGTTGTAACTTCATGTAAAAGGTCACTGAGCACAGAAAAAGTAGAGACACTTTAACCCACTCTGGACATGACAGTTTTCAGACTCAGGGCCACTGATTTCTAAAGCATGATAAGTTATACTAATAAGGAAAACAAGACCCAAAGAAGTAAAGCATGTTCTTCAAAGTCATACAAATGATCACCAGGTATCTTTCTATGAAGAGGAAATTCTCCTAAAACCAAGCCAAGTTCTATGCCCTCAGGCCAAATAACCAGGAGGGCATAGAACTGGTGAGCCAGGAGGAACCCAGAATGAGCAAGTTAAAAAGAACCTGGAATGTTCAGCATGCCAAAATCCCAAGTTGAGCACTGCTAAACACTTTCTATAGTGGTACTTCCATCTGGTGAGGCACACAAGTTGAAAATGCCTTTCCCAGGCTATAAGTATCTCCTATAAGCACCAGCTATTCTCAAGGCAGAAATGAAATTCAATAAATATTATAAAGTGCCTTTGAAAGCAAAAGCCACAAGGTGCCCTAGGCCACTCACAGTTACAAGAATGCTGAACTACAAAGACACTATAGAGAAACACCAAGTTCAAAAGCAGGCCAAACGCTTATCTGGATTAACTTGGCAACAAATACCTGAATTCAGTCAACATAAAATGAACTTTCTTCAGCATGCTGCAAACAGTAGCACAGGCATGTCGCAAAAGAAATAAGACATACAGCTCCTACTGCAATTACTGTAAATAGCTGCATGAAGCAAGGGTCTCCAAATACCTGGCACAACCTACCTTCTCTGCCTACCAGAGAAGGGCGGGCAGAGTGAACAGCTAAACTTCTCTAGGTGGTGCCGACTCCTTAGTACAGAAAGAAACTAGAGAGTTGCCTCCTGAGAGTGGAAGCTGAATCACATCTCAGCCCCAGATCTAAGGCCACCAAAAGCTACTCTAGGAACCCAGTAAGTGTAATGTTGCAACAAGCTGGTCCAAGCTGCAGCTGACAACCAACCTTCACTCTTCATCTACCCCTCCCCACTGCTCCAATTCATGGTCCATGCTGGTCATACTCTGACAAGAGTGGAGCAGGGAAACGGTTTATAGAGTATCCTAAAGACCGGGGTCCAAGATAGGGGTCCAGTACACATAAGCTTTGGTAGGTAGGTCTCATGAAATTTTACCTGCTACAATAATCTCCTCCAAAGGAACGGCAACCATGAACCAATAACCCAAGGACACCAAGACTGGCTGACTACTGACCAGCAACAGCAGCGTCCCCCCCGCCCCCCTTCAAAATCACCTGCCCCGGCAGATTAAAACCAGGATTTCTGTATAAGAAGAGAAGCTGGGGACTAAACCTGTATGATCTTAGCTTTTTCCTCTACATAATGAACCTAATAGGATAATGTAACCTATGTGAAGCCTGGTGTCTGTTAAGTGAAAGAAACCATCTGCACACTGTCCTTACCACTACTATCTCAAGAGGCAAAGTCCACAAACGGTCTCTAGTTTCCTCAAGGGATCCTTCCTCCCTGCCCACACCCATGAAGAAAGAGGAAGGGTCCAGGATGGAGATAGCAATGACCTCCCGCTCATGTTAAGCCGAGCTTTGGCTGCTGTTACAAGCTGCTAAAGCACGGAGCCCTGACTCAGCTGAACCCAGGCTACTGAGACCTACATGCCAGGGCTAACTAAATTCCAAGACAAACATAGAACTTCAGAAAACAGTCCTGTGTCCCAACACCCTCACATGTATGGAAGCAATAAACTTGCTAATGTAACAAACTCCAGGACACTGCAATTAACTTAGAAGAACTAAGTTAAACTCTTTCCTAAAGGCAAGAGCCAAATCTGGGCATTGTGGAAAGAATGAGAGAAAGTCTGTTTCTTGGTTTTCTGGAGATGGCATACTGCCAATTTGGCAGCTTCTGAACCCAGCATACAACATAAATCTCCTTCTAACACATGAAGCAAGGAACTTCCCTCTTAAACCTGTTGTCCAATCCCACTTACAAAAGAAACAGAGTCTAGAGCAGATTCACCCCACGTCTGGTCTGGGGTGAAGCCTCTGATGTAGAAACGTGGGCTTAATCTATTGGGTCTGGAATTTGCATTTTTTTAACCAGCTCCCACAGCAATTCTTACACTAGCTTTTGACAACTGTGTGGCTCTGTAAAAACTGCTGTTGCTCTGTCAGTTAAGTCAAAATCATTTTTCCCATACACTGGGGATCCGACCTCTCAAGGCCACTTAAGGTAGGCTCTACACACTCTTGGACAGAATACCCAGATCTTACACTAGTTGATCCAGTTGACACTCTATCAGCCTCACGTGCAGGATGGCTTCAGTATAACCACCCTCTGGGGCGGCCTCAGCTTCCACCTTTTTGCACACATATCCCTAGCTCTAGAGGGAGGTGGGGAGGAGGGCAGGAGGAGGCTACAATCAAACTTTTCTGGCCCATCCTCTTCAAAGATTCCTTTCTATTCTGGCTAAGAATCAAGCCCCGCTCCTGAAGAAGGGGTAAGGAAGCCGGCTGGTTTCTGGGCTGGCAGGCATCTACCAGGGACTGTCTTGGTAGGAGGGCAAAACCACCCAGGCCTGGGACACTGTTGTTAACCTACAACCCGTGAGGCCTCGAGATGGCAACAGGCCGCCCTCGTCTTCACATTACCCCATCGGGTGGAAGCCAGGGGTTAAGAAACGCAGGATGTGAGGTCCAAATATAACTTCTCGCCAACTCTGCCTCAATCGCTCTTCTCAGCTTGGAGCCAGCGCTAGGCTCTGAGCTCGGACCGGGTCCCTGAGGAAACTGCAGAGAGAGACTTGGCTCCAGAGACGTGGCCCCAGGATCGAGGAGGGGGCTCAGGGCCCGCAAGCCTAGCCCGGCTGAGCCCAGCACGGCAGGCCCTGGATCCCGCGGTTCGGCTGAGGGGCTCTCACCTCGGCCCACCCGGCCTTCCAAAGGGTCCTTGCGGAAGTGGATCCCGTGCACGTCCACATGAGCCTCGCCGCCCGCGTTGACCGCCCAAATGACGCTCTCCGGCAGCCCGGCCCCCGCCGAGCCGACCACGCCGAGCCCCGGCCCCCGGAGCGCCGGCAGCAGCAGCAGCAGCAGCAGTCGCAGGAGCGCCACGGCGGCTCCCTCAACCGCCCAGGCCCCCAGCATGGTGGCCACCACAGCGGGGGCAGCCTCCGCCGATCCTCGTCCTCAGCCGGCCGCCAGGCCGCCCCGGACTCAGAACGACAGCGCCACGGGCCGCTGTGCTTCAGCCGCCGGGTACATGTCGCTCTCGGGCCTCCTTCTCAGCCACGGGTGCCGCCTCCCACCTCAGGAACAACCTACCCCGCCGCCCAGCCCCCGGCCACGACCCCGCAGCCAATCAGCGCCCAATCCTCATTAATTACCCATCACCCCGCCAGGAGACGCCCGTCCATTGGCTGCCAGGCGAGGGAAAGGGCGTGGCTACTCCCAGGCGCCGGCCCAACCATCAGGCTTGAGAGGGAGCGCGCGCAGAGGCTGGGAGTTCGGTTGAAGCGGCGGTTCAATGCGGAAGTGGAGGGGTGCAGCGCCCAGGCGGCCCCGGAATCCCGCGGCTGAATAGGAAAGGTGGCCTAGGAGGGAAGGTTTAGAGTAGGGCGCACTGACACGTCGCCAACACTTCCGGTGCTCCAGATCTTGGGACCGAATAGGCTCCGGAGGGGGCGTTGCCGACTTTCCCGCCCCCTCTTCCTCTCTCAGGGAGAGGCGTGAATATAATAAGCTCTAGTAGGAGAAGCAGCGCACATTCTCCCGACCTGAGTCTCAGTCTTTTTCTCCTCGTGAGGCAGAGAACCCCCCCTCCCCTACAGAGGCCACAAGCACGGGTCTTCAGGGCACGAGTCCCACGAGGACGGCACCCCGCCCCCACCCCTTAGCGGGCTCAGAGCCTGTGGTAGCGTCCCGGCAGCCGTCCAATCAGAAGGCTCCAGCGCAGCGGAAATGCGTGGCCTTGTGGGGGAGGGGCTCCAGGCTACCCGTGTATCCATGGCGACGACCTGCGGCCGCCCCTACCAGTTCGGGGCGGGATTGGGGTTTCCCCCGCGCTAGTGTTAGGAGTCCAGCTCGGCGCTCCGTTAGGAGTTCGTCTGGAGGTTCCCGCGCGACCGAGCTGCTTCTCTGCTCTTTAGTAGATCACCCAGCACCTCCCTACACTAGCGATCCCTGCTCTGTGGTCGCTGTCCCAACTCCCACTTTTCAGACAGAAACTGAGGCCCAGAGACGGTCTTAGTGTTGGCCAAACGGTCACACCGCAAGTTTAGGGCACAGCCAAGGCAGCAAATTCCACGAGTATTTTTTTTAGACCATCCTTACTATGGTTGGCAGATTTAGCAGATACAGGAAGCCCAGTTCAACTTGAATTTCAGATAAATGGGACATACTTATACGAAAAAATAATTCATGTTTTGTTCAAAAATCCAAATTTAACTGGGCTCTTTGCATTTTACCCAACAGCCCTACCTGCTCCGTGCCAGGCACTGAGCTTCACTCAGCCTTGAACAAAAATACGCCCAGGGTCCTGAGTGAGAATTGCAGACTCTGAATTTTAATTGTTTAGTTAGAACAGAGAGAAAGGAACAAAATGAGATAACCAAAATGGAGAATATCAGGGGCGATTTAAATGCCCCATGAATCCTTCTCTGGCCCTAGGATCAGACCCTATAGGGGTAACTTTTAAAGTATACCCTCCTGGTCCTACTCCCCCCCCCCCCATGTTTTGCAAGGATCAGGATGAGCTTGATCCCACAGATATTTTTCCTGTCTCAAGGCACCTCTGGAGTCCTGCACTAGGCTGTCTTATCCTACTCTCTACTCTCTGAAAACTCATCTTTGGAGGAACCTGCTAAGTCAGCACTTGAATAGCCCTCAGAGCAAGGATATGGTGCAAATGGGGATCACAGGTACAAAGACGTGATGGGGGGCTTCCTCCCTCCCAGGTAGTTGACCTGCAGAGCCCATGTTCTAGCCACATATGACATGACCTCCAGAGCTCATATTTATTTTATCCTTAAGCCACTCTAGGCCAGGAGAAACTATCACAAAAATGGATTAAATCTCTAGGGAGGCCTCAAAAGACCTAACCTTAAGCCTCCTTTCAGTTCCCCAGATCCTTCTTCACCCCATGAGATGAAAAAGATACTTGGCTAACCCCCAGTGGGCTCCTCAGATTCTGTTCCTGGCTGGGCTTCCTTTGTACAGCCTGGCCTGGTGTTTTGAGATTCAGTAGCTGGTGGATTAGACTACCTCTTAGGTAAAACAAAAGTTCTGAGACTTGGAGGCATGATGAGCATGGAATCTGAACTAGATTGCCTGGCTTCTCAGCCCTGCTCCACCATTTACTTACTGTGTGGCCTTGGGCAAGTGATATACTCTCTGAGTTTCAGTTTCCTCAACTGTGTAAGTAGTAGTTCCTGCTTTGAAGAGCTAGATCTGAGGTTTTACAGAAGATAATGCAACCATTTGACCTTAGCAATTTCACTCCCTTTTACCCAAGAAATGAAAACACATGTTCACGCAAAAACTCGTACTCAAATGTTCACAGCAGCAAGAGTGGAAGCAACCCAAAAGTCCATCAGCTGAGGATAAACACAATGTGGTGTACCTATACGATAAACTATTGTTGAGCCAGAAAAAGTAATAAAGTACTGATGTACACTACGACGTGGATGAGCCTTGAAAACATTATCCTAAGTGAAAGAAGCTAGACATAAAAGGCCACACGTTGTATTACTGATTTACATAAAATGTTCAGAACAGGTAAATCTATAGAGACAGAAAGTAGATTAGGGGTTGTCTGGGGCTGGAGGAAGGGAGGTGGGGGGATGATAGCTAAAGTATTTTAATTTACTTGAAGCCCACCAGCATCCTCTTGGGACAGAGAACTCGCCTTCTGTGGAGTGATAGGAACTGAGATTTAGGGGTCAGACTGAACGGGGTTCAGTTCCTTTCTCAGTGGCTTCCCAGCTACATCCATTATTCCTTTTCTCTGTAATCACCTCTCTCCTAAAATGCAAATAAGATCATCCACCTTACAGTTGTTGTAAGGGTCAAACAAGATATATTTTTTTAAGATTTTATTTATTCATGAAAGACACAGAGAGACGGGGAAGAGACATAGGCAGAGAAAGAAGCAGGCTCCATGCGGGGAGCCCGATGTGGGACTCGAGATCCCAGGACTCCAGGATGATGCCCTGAGCTGAAGGCAGATGCTTAACCACCTAGCCACCCAGGCATCCCACAAATGAGATATTTTAAAATAGACACCAAACAATGAATTTTCTGAAAGAGAAATAAATCGATTCCATTCACAACAGCATCAAAAACAATAAAGGGGGCCTGGGTGGCTCAGTCATTAAGCATCTGACTCTTGGTTTCGGCTCAGATCATGATCTCAGAGTCCTGAGATCCAGCCCCACTTCTGACTCCACACTCAGTGAGGAATCTGCTTGGTATTCTTTCTCTCCCTCTCTTTCTCTGCCCCTTTCCATCATGCTCTCTCTCTCCCTCTCAAATAAAGAATATAAATAAATAAATCTTGAAAAAAAAAATAAAGTGCTTGGAGATAATCTTAACTAAGGAAGTAAAAGATCACTACTCCAAAAACTGTAAGACATCAGTGAAAGAAATTGAAGACACAAAATAAATAGAAAGATACTCTATGATCACGGATTGGAAAAACTAATATTATTAAAATGTCAATACGACCAAAAGCCATCTATAGACTCAATTCAATCTCTGTTAAGATTCCAATGGCATTTCTTTCCAGAAGTAGGAAAAAAACAAAAAACTCCTAAAACCACAAAAGATCCCAAATAGCCAAAGAAATCCTGAGAAAGAAAAACAAAACAGGAGGCATCACAATTCCTGATTTCAAGCTATCCTATAAAACTGTAGTTAGTTTAAAAAGTTGGTGTTGGGATCCCTGGGTGGTGCAGCGGTTTGGCACCTGCCTTTGGCCCAGGGCGTGATCCTGGAGACCCGGGATTGAATCCCACGTCGGGCTCCCGGTACATGGAGCCTGCTTCTCCCTCTGCCTATGTCTCTGCCTCTCTCTCTCTCTCTCTGTGTGTGTGTGAATATCATAAATAAAATTTTTTTAAAATTAAAAAAAAAAGTTGGTGTCCATCAGTTATTTCTCACTGAAATTGGAAAAATAAGAAAAAATTTAATAGACAACTGGTTTTTTGTTTGCAGAGGAAAGATACGCTTTTTGTGGAAAATATAGACAACTCAGAAGAGAATGTCAAAAAAGGTAAAATTCACTATAATTCCATCCAAAACTGAAAAAAGTCCTGTAAATCCAGGCCCTGATGGATAGTTTCTCAATAACCATTAATTCCCACCCACTAATTCTCACAACCACCACAAGAAGTTGGGAAAATAATGTCCAGCATTTTGCAGATGAGCAGCTGAAGTTCAGTAGGGTTAAGTGATTTGCCCACACAATGAGACTCAAAATCTGGTTTTCTGGCTTCTAATCTAATACTTTGCCTTGGAACCAGGCTACCTCTCAGACACTGTGTCGTGTGAATCACAGCTCCACCATTAATTACTATGTGACTTTGGGTAAATGAATTCATCTCTCTAAACCTGTTTCCTCATCTGTGAAATGGAGAGAATAATCGTACATACCTTGTAGAATTGTGAAACAAGAAAAAGACATATTTTAAACAAGGAAAATGGACATGTTTTATAAGCTAGCATGGTGGGACCCTGAAGCCTATAGCTAAGTACACAATATTAGTCAAGAGTGTTTGGGGGCATAGAGCCCTGGATTCAAAGCCTAGCTCTACTTTTTTTTTTTTAGAGCTACATGGATCCAGGAGAATCACTTCTCTAAGTGACTTTCTAAGCCTTGATTGCCTCATCTGTACAATGGAAATAATTAAAAGATCCACCATAACTAGGGTGATAGGAGTGCTTAGCAGAATGTCTGGCTCATAGTAGGTCCTCATTGCCCAGTAGCTATTAACCATATAAGAAGGAGTAATTATAGCTTATATAGTAATTATATAAGACTGGCAATTGAATAAATAGAGAAGATCTTGGCCAAAAAGTTGGGAAAAACCTTCCCACACACAGGAGGAGGGAAGAACCAAAGGGAATCAGAGTTCAAAAGTGGAAAATGGAGCAGCTGCTGGTAAGCCCCCCGGAGGCAGTTTCACCTTGACCCACAACACTGAAAAGGGGTGTGTCTTCCTGAATAGATAAGGATCAGAAGAACAAAGCATGCTATTAATTAAGTCTTGCCTATTTTAAGTTTATGGAATATTCTTTCCCTTAAAGATAAGCTCACAATTAAAGTTCAAAAGGTAAACACAGAAAGGGGGTGGGGCCAGTCCCCGCTCTCTGCTCAGCACCCCTTGCCAGCCCCTGGACTAGGAGCTGGGTGGTCTGGTCCCAAAGCCAAGTTTCCTCACCCAGGGTCTGTAGCAGTCAGACAGCAGGGGGTCCAGATAGACTCAGAGAGCCTGGGAACCAGCCCAGGGTGTCTCCTGGTCCTGGTCCCCAGCGAGCAACTAGAACTGAACTTCAGAGGAGGGAGAATGGAGTCGCTTTTCCTTACTTCCCCCAGGAGGATATGAGTCATAGAGAAGAAGCCAGGCAGCACTGGAGTTGCCTAGGATGTAACAGAAAAAGCAAGCGCCTTCCCATCTGGGTGGCCTTGGGCAAGTCGCTTCCCTTCGGCATCTGGGTTTCCTCCTCTGTAAATGAGCCCCTAGGATTGGAATGAAGATTATAGGAAGCCGACTTTGAGAGAGTGCCTGCCATGGCCATCGTCGTAAACTCTCCAAATAAACTGACTTCTTATTATCTCCCAGATTATTTTCATTGTGTTGACGGTACAGTTTATGGAGTCAGGAAGTGTGTCTATTGTCTATTCCAGGTGTAAGCTTGGCAAGTCACATCCCCTCCCTGCACCTCAGTTCCCTCACCTTTAAAATGAAGTGATTGTAAAGATGGAGTGAATTGATGAATAAAAAAACTTGACCTAGGGATGCCTGGTTGGCTCAGTGGTTGAGAGTCAGCCTTCTGCTCAGGTCATAATCCCGGGATCCTAGTATCAAATCCCTCATCAGGCTCCCCATGGGGAGCCCACTTCTCCTTCTGCCTATGGCTCTGCCTCTCTGTGTCTTTCATAAATAAATAAAAAAATCTTTAAAACAAAAAAACCTATACCTAACAATATAAAGCCACTGCCTTCTTTCTGTTCTCTCCCCCAGAGCTGGGCAAATTAGGAAAGCAATAAGAAATACGATAGCCAGCACGATTGGATTGTAAATGGCTAGTTTACTTATCAGCTATCCCTTTAGATCAGAGCTTTCTCTCGTGATGGAAATGTACTACGTCTGTCCTGTCTAGTACAGTAGCCACTAGCCTCCTGTGGTTATGGAACATCTGAAATGTGGCCGGTTGGTCTGGGGAACTAAATTTTTATTTCATTTTAATTGATTTAAATTTAAATAGCCACATATAGCTAATGGCTACCATACTGGACTGTACAGGTTGGGCTGTTAAACTCCAAGAGACTAGTCATCAACTCTGTCTTTTTGTCCTTATATCCCAAACACCCAGCAGAGGACCTGGCACATAATACGTGTTCAGTGTATATTTGTTGACAGAAAGAATTACCAGAAGCAGGGAAGTGAAAAGAAAACATTCCAAGAACTGTGTCCCTCTTCCCTCAAAGTTTCCAAGACTTATCCGGTAAAATGGGAGAATAGTGGTCTCTCTCTCCTAGAGTTATAATGATAATTCACAAGTTAATATTTGTAAAGTGCTTGATAGAATGCCAGCAAGGTAGCTGGTGTTGTTCAAGTGTTTGTTAATTAAAATATAACCCATCTAGGGGTGCCTGGGTGGCTCAGTTGGTTAAGCCTCTGACTCTTGATTTTGGCTCAGGTCCTTTTTTTTTTTTTTTTTTCTTCTTTTTTCTTTTTTTCGGCTCAGGTCCTAATCTCAGGTGGCAAGATCAAGCCCCAGGCTTCACCCTCGGCGGGTAATCAGTAGGCTTCTCTTTTCTCCCTCTGCCTCTGCCCTCTCCCTGCTCATGTTCTCTCTCTCCCTCTTTCTCTCAAAAATAAATAAATAAATAAATAAATAAATAAATAAATAAATAAATAAATCTTTTTTAAAAGATTTTATTTATTCATGAAAGACACAGAGAGAGAGAGGCAGAGACATAGGCAGAGGGAGACAGGCTCCCTGCAGGGGAGCCTAATGTGGGACTCTATCCTAGGACCCTGAAATCATGACCTGAGCTGAAGGCAGACACTCAACCCCTGGGCCATCCAAGTGCCCTCTAAATAAATAAATCTTAAAAAAAAAAAAATTAGCCCAGATGAATTTGTCTTTTTCAGAGAGTGTATCTGTTGTATTTAAATTTGGGGGGGGGCGGGGGGGCGGATCCCAGGTGGCTCAGCGGTTTAGCGCTGCCTTCAGCCCAGGGCATGATCCTGGAGACCTGGGATCGAGTCCCATATCCGGCTCCCTGCATGGAGCCTGCTTCTCCCTCTGCCTGTGTCTCTGCCTCTCTCTGTGTGTGTCTTTCATGAATGAATGAATAAATAAAATCTTTTTTAAAAAAAATTTGGTTGCAAGTGAAAGAAAATCAAAGTTATAATGGCTCTGAAGACACAGGTTTTTTTCTCTGACTTGTGAAGGACTCTGGAGTGAGGAACTCCAGGGCTTTTGTGGGGGGACAGGAGGGGGCTGGTTCCTAGAGGGTGTCAGGGACCCTCTATTTGGTTTTCCATTGACTCCACCTCAGCACTGACTTCTTCCTCATGGTCCAAGATGGCTGCTCAAGCTCCAAGCCTCAAAGCCACATTCCAGCTAGTAAGAAGGAGGAAGAAAGGCAAAGGAACCCAGGTCTTCCTTTTAAGGACACTTCCCAGAAA